>NC_058158.1:35434254-35768645 GCF_020080835.1 Cotesia glomerata
ATCCTTGTTAATTTTACCGTATCTTATATTTTAGCCAGAAATTTAAAAAAATGACCCAGAGAAATTTTTATTGAAATTTTAGGTCAAATATTTCAATAAAATTTTTGACTGTTTGTTCAATCTAAATGTATAAGTAAATTTTCAAAATGCCTATGAAATTGTAAGAGAAATTATAATCATAATTAGTTTATATAATTGCAATCGGAGTGCTTTAATAACTGTAGAATTGTTTTAATCAATATTTTTTAATTTTGTAATTAAATGTATTTTTATTTTTGCTTGGCATTTGGCCATCAGGCTTTAGCATAAATAAATAAATAAATAATCTATTAATATACTCCTTATTTATTTAGTTTTTTACAAATTCTGGGTTAATTAATTTTTTTTAAACAAAACTTTGTTTTATGTCAATTAAAGGAAGCCTCAAAAAAAATTTCATGCAATAATAATGAAAATAAAAATTTATTAAATCTATTTTATTGAAGAAATTAATAATGAAAGAAAGAATTTAAACTTTTTGACTTAATTTATTTAAATTTATCTTTAAAAAAAAAAAAAAAAAAATAATTTCTTTTATTCAAAAAATGAAAGGATGAAAATCATAATTAAAAATTGAACTTGAATAATTTTATTTCCCAAAAAATGATCTGAAGACTTAAAAATAAAAAATAAAATGTAAAAGTATGCAAAAAAAGAGTAGATGCAAGCAAAGAAATCGGAATGTTAGAAGGCTGCTAGCATATTGATCGAACTGCAGGCTCCATCTCTCAGTAAAAATACGAGCCAGTGCTTGATAATTTGAATCGCTTGATTTATTTACTTCTTCGTATCGGTACTTGTAATTTTCCCTTCGCGAAACAAATCTGGAGGCGCTTTTGCGGGTGATTAGTCAGATAACGTATCACCGTGATTAAAATGCACTGCGACCTTATTTATAATTAATATACAAGATGTTTTTGGTATTAATATAAGCTACTAATAGAACTGTCGCTACTAGTTAGATATCTATGTATATTTACACATTTATTCTGCCATTAATAACCAGACATTGGTCGCAGTAAAGCTCGCCCTATAATTCACCGCGGCCTTGTATTTCCAAGTCAACTGATTCACCTGTTGATGCATGCCAAGGACTCAGATAGTCCCAAGGACGAGATTGTGACTCGCGTTATTTTAAATCAGAGAAATAAATCTCCCTGCATGTTAATTAATTTGCGAACTTTCGTTTTTTATCAGCGCGCGTTGGTAAATTTTCGAGCTTCAGAGTTATAAAGTAAACTAGGAAATTCACTCGGATTCCGGTATTTTTATAGTTTCAAACAGTACAGCGGACATCAGGGTGGCACAAATGTAAATATTATAAAACTTAATGAAGAAAGTGTAAAAGCTATAATTTATAATTTAATATCGAAAATGTGATTAGTAGCTGTCACTATAGTAAATAATGATTCTCTCATCTTCAAAAATTACAGTTTCAAACAGTAAAAATTACCGTTTCAATATATATTCTATCCGAACAAAAACAGTTCACTGTAAAAAAATCGCGCCAAGTCCACGTTCATAAGACTATTAAGAAAAACAAAATTTTTTTTTTTCTTTACAAAAAGATATAAAATAGAAAAATTTAAAAATCCAAGTAACCGATATGATTGTATATGAATTTCGGAAATTAAAAAAAATTTTGTTGTAAATTTAAAAATTAAGAAAAAAATTTTGGAACGTATTTAGTGTGCGTGGTTGCAAAATATTTTACTTTTCATGAAATTCGTAAAATCTATTTACTAGGACTTTAAAAAAATTGAAATACACAATGACGCACACCAAGTACGTTCCAAAATTTTTTTCTTAATTTTTAAATTTACAACAAAATTTTTTTTAATTTCCGAAAATCATATCGGTTACTTGGATTTTTTAATTTTTATATTTTATATCTTTTTGTAAAGAAAAAAAAAATTTTGTTTTTCTTAATAGTCTTATGAACGTGGACTTGGCGCGATTTTTTTACAGTGAACTGTTTTTGTTCGGATTTCAGTATTTTTTGTAATTATAATAAAAATTTGCAATTGGTAACAACTTAAATCTCAAGTTAGCTGCATTTTTTATAGCAAACTATCCCCTTGAAGCTACAGTTTATGTAAAAATAATTGCAGCGTACCCTGGCGGGTGTAGATGCAAGCTGTGAAATTTATTTTTTTAACTGTAGTTTCCCATCTATTGGACTATTACCATTCATTCTCGAATTACTTAGTCTGTGGCATGTCACTTTTTACATCGAAAAAAAGTCAGGATCGAAATTTTTGAGCTTGCTATAGTTTGTGCTGATAAAATTTAATAATTTCAAGTAGATTAATTGTTATAATTGAATATAATTAATTGATATCAGTAAAATAGAGTATGAATTACTGTTATAATATAAAATTTAGGAACAAGAAGTACCGTAGAATTAAATAAAATTTTGCAACCTCGAAATACCGTTCTGCTTACAGTAAACACACTCGGTAGTCTGGCGCTCCGTTTACAACGGATTTGAATGGAACTTGGCGCCAGATTCTACCGAATCTGTGGATTTATTTGAAACAGTAAAAATTCTACTTTCCAAATATATATTTTACCAGTCCAAGCAAATCAATAATTATAGTTTGATTTTTAGTGCTGCGTTTAAAATTTACCATTTTACTTTGTAAATATTGACGTTGCTTGTATAGAAATTTAGTAACTGTAGTTTATATTTTTTACGTATCATGCGATCATTTTTTAGGTACGTAATGATAAATATCAAAGTCAAAATTCTTAATTATTATACACGGAGATAAAAATATGGAAATCATTGCTATAATTTTAATGAAATGTTTTCCTATACCATTTTAGGAGCGATTACTTAAATTATGGAAATTGTACCCATAATTTTTGGGAAATGGTTCCTATAATTATAGGAACGATACCTATAATTATAACTGTACACTGTAAAAAAAAACCAGTGTGAGTCCATGCGGTGTACGGTGTTAAAAATTCCGGTGTTAAATTCAACACCGAAATCGGTGTAGCAGTAACACCGGTCGCGGTGTAAATATTTTTTTTTGGTGTTAAATCGGTGTTATAAATTTTCCGGCTTTGATAATATTTTAACTAACACAATTTTTATAATTAAACTTTTTATGTTTAATAATTGAAAATAAATAATCAAAAAAAGTTAATATTTAATTTAGAAAGTTTAAAATAATAAAATATAAAGTAGATAAAAGTATTTGATTAAAATAAATACACTAAAAAATTTCGATGTAAAAATGGACCCAGAGTATTTTACACGGTCGTGTAGTGTGAAATAATGGTGTGAAATTCTCTCGGAGTAAATTTTCGATCCGTATTACTTTAACACCATTATTAAAGGACAATTTTAGGACATCATATAGATAGTCGGAAACTCTAAAATAGTGGATTTTAATAATTATTTCATAACTTTTAAGTATTTTTTTTAAGATTTTCGGAATACTTCTAAGATAATTTTAGAATCAATGCAATTTATTTGAAGCAATTTAGTTAAAATTTTGTCCTTAAATCTTAGGTGGAACCTTTTTTGAATAATCTTAAAACATTTTTTTAACTATTTGAGAACAAATTTTGAATACATTTGAGACATTTTTCGGATATTTTTGAGATAATTTTGGAACATTTTTTGGACAGTTTTAGAGTGTTTTAACAACAAATTTGAAACATTTTTAGAACAATTTACGAAAATTTTGAACGTTTTTTAAATGATTTTCATATAGATAATTTATTTTTGCACAGCTGTAGATTTGTCATGTTTAAAACATCCATTATATTATGAGAAACATCATGGTTACGATAAAAATAATTATTATATTGTTCTTAAACATTTAATATTGTAAATACTATTTAACTTGTTGTATAACATTCATTAAATCGATTTCTGAGTAATTTTATAAATTGAAAATTCTTAAATAAATGTTACTTGTCTCATTTTGATAAATATTGAATATTAATTGTGTTTTATGGATCATGTAATATTCATGCTCCGATACGGTGTAAATTTATTCTACTGTTACACCGGTATTACACCGGTTACATCGATATTACACCGGTTTAACACCGGATTTTTAACACCGCAAAAGAACACCGCTACACCGGTGTTAATATACAGGTGTTACATAGCGGTGTAATATCGGCATGATTCCCATAATATATAGGAATGGTTCCCATAATATATAGGAATAGTTTCTATAATATTATAGGAACCATTCCTATAATACTATAGAAACCATTCCTATAATATTATGGGAACCTTTCTCATAATATTATACTAATGATGCCTAATAATATTGAGATATATATCATTACAACTCAAGTTATTTGTGACTTCGATGACCACTTTGAAGCATTTGAAATTATTAGTAATTTCAATAATTTTACTTGCTTCCCAATAACATCATTTGAAATATGTAAAATAAGTAATATTGTTCATATAAATAATAAAAGTTACATACCCAAAAAGTGGATTTAATAAATATTCAACGTATGTATTGTAAATAAATAATTTGTTTTAAAAATAAAATGAAATTGTAAAAATAAACAATGAATTTCCATATCTACTTTGCTCCTCTAATTGTATAGTGAGAAAATATCCCTTTTATAATCCTAATATAAAATTGAGATGAAATGTATGTGGCATCAAACTATTCGTAACGTGATTGGTCGAATATATCATAAGCATGAAAATATATGCAAATGCTATAGTCAGACGCGCGCTTGCGCGCGCAAATTCAAATTCTAGTCAGAGAAACTTTAGAATTGCTACAATATTTTTCTATATTATCTAACACAATAATAACTGAGTTGGAATAAACAATTTAAGATTAAGTACACACGTGAATAAAAATTATGAAATAGTATATTACACACCTAGGGAAGTAACGTAAGAAATGTCTCAGATTATATGTAATTGTTGGCCGAGGCGAAGCCGAGGTCAACAAACATGTGATCTGAGGCTTTCTTATTTACTTCCCGTGGAGTGTATACTATTTTTTTGCTCGACGAAGGCAGAAAGGGGCAACTTCGTTTAGCGCAGTGGGCCGAAAGTTGACGATTTCTGCCCGTCGAGCAAAAAAAGAAATTGCCGAGGCGAAGCCGAGGTCAACAAACATGTGATCTGAGACATTTCTTACTTTACTTCCCTAGGTGTGTAATATACTATTTTCACTTTAGTAAAAGATCAATTTTTATTTACAAAAAAAAATTTATTAGCAAAAAAATATATAATAATTACTTTATATTTTTGATGTGATTGCTTCATTATTATGAACATAAATATTTTTCTATTATTATGTGCGTCATTCCCATAATATTATAGGAAACATTCCTATAATATTATAGGAACCATTCCTATAATATTATAGGAACTATTCCCATAATATATTGAAGCTATTCCATTGTTGTATAAGAATGTTTCCAATAAACTATGGGTACAGTTCCCATAATAAGCATAGGATTGATAATGATCATTTTATTATAGGAACCATTCCCATAATTTTTGGAAAAGTTCCTATAAATTTCTCTCCGTGTACTTTAACATTTTGGACTTTGACATAGCGAATATTACTGTTTGAAATAGTATTTTCTTCCATGTAAATAATAAATTGTAGCATTTAAATGATAAAAATTATAAAGTGATTGTTAAAATCACGAGTTTACAATTTGAAATGGTAATTTTTTCCAGTTTATCATTACTTATTATAAATCGACTATTATTAAGTACAGTTTACTTTTTTCCATGTTTAATTGACTGAGGTTTTGTTTGCTAATAATGCTAATGCAATAATTGGGAATTACAAATTCAGTAGTTGAGCTTTGTGACGTAAGTAGCGACAATGACATTAGTGAATATAAAGCAGAGCCGGTTCTGGTGTGTGCGGTTTCTCCAGTAAGAACGGAACCGTTTGTGACAACCACCAGGGAAAGTTGTGTCTAAAAGCTCGTACCTGAGCCCTCAAAGTTTCCAACCCGACTAGACGTTTACGTTTAACGTTCTACTGCTATGACGGCATGGTTGGCGGCCGGCCGTCGACCGTGGTTCAAGATTTAACTGTCGGTGATACATGTGTATCAGTGTCTTGTAATCATTGTTATTATTGTTGTACTAGTAGTTGCTTCTTCAGCTCCTGGTTTTATTCCCGAGGATTTCGTGTCACTTTCAATTTAACGAAAACCGAATAGAGACCAAATTATAAATACCCGTGAGATCAAAACTAATAATTTTTGCGACTCAATTTGCTAGACTAATTGGGTATAAAACTAGATTTATTCCGAAGGACGAAATGTTTGATAGGGATCGAGGTCATGGGAGAATTTTAAATTCCGTTCATTATTATTATGATGACTAAACTATGTGAAGTTTACTTTTCGGTACACAATTTAGCGTTCTAGGTCAAATTATTTTAGTGAAATAATTAAGGGATAGAGTATTTTACTTCATCAAGATATTAATTTAAGATTTTAGTGATTATGTTAATTAATTTTGGTAATTATTTCTTCAGTAAATTTAATTTTTAAGATTATAAATTTCATGAGTAATACCAATTAGTAAATACAAAAATTATCTTGATCATCTTTGTGATAATTTTGACAATTTATTCCAAAAATAATGATATTTTTATGAAACAAATTTAAAATATATTTTTTACGTATTTATCATTTTTTTTTTACAAATTTAATTTTTCTGAAATTTTCAACTTGATTTGTTAATAAAAATTTTTATAATCTATATCATTAAGAGAATAAGCAAAATTTTGTGGCGAGTGTATTTATATGATAAAATGTCTTTTTATGGTTAAATTTGGTATCATTGGAAAAGTCTTGACTTGAATTAGTGCCTTTTCAAGGTTTCATATCATTCTCACCAATAGTCATAGTCAATTTACCATGATAAGTATTTAGGCTGTATTCAAAAATGCTCTATCTCCAGATACATAATTAAGAAATGACCTTGTATCTCGTGAACTATTGACATTTTTAACGATATAAGCTCATCCCGATGTTACACTCATTAAGACCTTTCATTTGAGTAACCACATCAATTTTTCATATATTTTACATATTACATATATGTATATATGAAAAATATATCAAAATGCATGTGGGTACTCAAATGAAAGCTCATGATGAGTGTAACATCGAAATGAGCTTATATCTTAAAAAATGTCAATATTTAAGAACTGACTTTGCTATCTTGTCAACTATTGATATTTTTAAAGATATAAGCTAATCCCGACATTAAACTCATCAAGACCTTTCATTTGAGTACCCACATCAATTTTTCATATATTTATGTATATTACATATATTTATATATGGAAAATATATCTAAATGCATGTGGGTACTCAAATGAAAGCTCTCGATGATTATAACATCGAAATGAGCTTATATCTTAAAAAATGTCAATATTTAAGAACTGACTTTGCTATCTTGTCAACTATTGATATTTTTAAAGATATAAGCTCACTCTGATATTACACTCATCAAGACCTTTCATTTGAGTACCCACATCAATTTTTCATATATTTATGTATATTACATATATTTATATATAAAAAATATATCTAAATGCATGTGGGTACTCAAATGAAAGCTCTCGATGATTATAACATCGAAATGAGCTTATATCTTAAAAAATGTCAACAATTAAGAAATGACCTTGTATCTTGCCAACTAACGATATTTTTGAAGTTATAAGCTCATCCCGATGTTACACTCATCAAGACCTTTCATTTGAGTACTCACACCAATTTTTCATATATTTATATATATTATATATGTATATATGAAAAATATATCAAAATGCATGTGGATACTCAAATGAAAGCTTTTAATGAGTGTAACATCGGGATGAGCTTATATCTTGAAAAATGTCAATAGTTAAAAAAATACAGTGAAATTTAACAAGTCATTATTTAATAAAGCAAAATTTTTACATATGTACTCTTTTAAATTTTTCTTAAATGTATAAATTCTTTTTTCATTTTTCGACAAACTATCATACCAATTATAACCCAAATAAATGATCGATTTTTCTTCTGTGTAAGTTTTACTTTCAATTATTTCTAATTGATTAATTTGTCTTATCATACTGATGTTTATTTCTTTTTAATTTTATATCAATATTAAATTATATCCCAAAATTTTCAACCATCAAAAGTAAACTTGAAAGAAAAACAAATAAAAATTTTCTTTTGATCCAAATATTTAAAAAAAAAATGAGATCTAGCGACTATAAAAAAAAAATTCATGAAAAAGCGATAAAGAATCAAAGAAAAATCTATTTGAGAAGTAACCGATATAAATTGAGAAGTACAAGCCGACGATCGGTGTATTTAAACAGAGCAACTGGGTATATGGCCAAGCCAAATGTAGTTGGCCATCCGGCCAAATGAGTTTGTTTGTGTCTATTATTATACTCCAGTCGGCCGTGAGCGACGAGCCACTGCTACCAACCTGACACACACTGCTTTCATAGATCCATACATCGAGAGATCCACACATCGAAGTGTAGTAAGTAAACGATAGAACAGACGCGTCGATTGTGGTGAGCGTACGGCTGCAATACCCTCCACTGAATTCAACTCTCTATCCCATCCGGGTAGTGTTGGGGTGTCCGGGTGTTGGGATCTCCCGGAGTGACTTGACTACACTACTTACACCACACCATTATAATTCAACCCTACATGACACAAGGAAGTCCGGCAGCTTAACATACGCGCTCGATAACCCATCTTTTTCCTGTCAAATCTTTTATGCTGCCTCCCTTCATCGTCTTCAACAGCCTTTGCTCTAACAATAGACCCACAGCCCAAATTTTCAGGGGAGGTGTTACTTATATATTATTTTTAACTTCCCGCTAAGAAAATCGAAAATTTTCAAAAATCGGGAAGTTATTGTTTTCACCCCGTTTTACAAAAATCGAGTTTTCATCAGATCTCGACGTTTGAAGGTCACAAGAAAGCTTTCCTGACTATCCCCGCGAGGTTGTCACTATGTCTGTATGTATGTGTGTCTGTATGTATGTGTGTGTGTGTGTGTGTGTGTGTGTGTGTGTGTGTGTGTGTGTGTGTGTGTGTGTGTGTGTGTGTGTGTGTGTGTGTGTGTGTGTGTGTGTGTGTGTGTGACTCGCTTATAACTTTTGAACAACTGAACCGATCGGAACGTACTAAACGGCGTTCTAAAGAGTTCCCTCAAATTTAGATTTCCTGAGAATTTGAACCGATTCGGACCGATAGATTTTGAGAAATTTTGAAAAATCTCAAAAAAAATAAGAAAAAAATCATTTTTACAAGTGGTTTTTTTTTTTAATATCTTTTAAACGGCTCTATCAATCAACTTCAAAAACTAATCCGCCCTTAAGCTTGAAAAACCACGCCGATCGTCACTAATCCGGTCAAAATCGATTGATTCGTTCGAGAGATATTCTGAGCAAGGCCTCGTGACGCTGTCAAATTATTTGGCAACGCAAGTAAGCTCAAAGATTCGGGGACTAGATTAGACAGACATGCGAACGAGACTCTTGTAGGGGGGATAATAAGTATTATGGCTCAAACAGGTCTTACGGCTGTACTTCCCCGCTGGTAACTGGTCGGATTGTCATTATATTACCGATCAGGCTAACGCAGTCGTTGAATGGGTTGATACAGTTAACTGAGTACGAGGACAGATTGACATTAAATTCAACTCAATTCACATCTGTCCTATGATAGCGTAAATGCTTGAGGGCAGGGTTTTTCCTTGTCCGCAAACTTGGCTGTGTATTTCCTACGTGAGGGTAGGACAGATATACGTGCGTGTATAGCTTTTTTGAGCCCAGGAAACGGCCTTTTCGGAGGTAGGTGAAAGCCTCGCCATATGTTCTTCGTTCGAGAGATATCGTGAACGAAAGAAAACCGAAAAAAGTGTTTTTTGACATAACTTCGTCATTTCTTCTCGGATAGTTTTTGATTATGTAGAATAATTTCAGAGCTTGAAAAACTGCGTTGATCGCCACCAAAAACGTGGAAATCGGTTGTTTGGTTCGAGAGATACCCTCAATAAAATATTTGGAAACAAGTGTTTTTTTAACATAACTCCGACATTTTTTGGAATAACTTTTAAACGGCTGTACTGATCAATTTCAAAAACTAAACAGCTATTAGCATGAAGACATTACGTCGATCGCCGTCAAGTCGGTCGAAATTGGTCAATTCGTTCAAGAAATATCATGAACGAAAGAAAACCAAAAAAAGTGTTTTTTTTGGAATTACTCCAAATTTCCTAGTTTTATTAATTCAAACTTGAAGATTCTTCATGAAACTAAAAAAATTGCGTCAAATACTTCCAACCGCGTGAAAATCGGTTGATTCATTCAAAAGTTAGTGCGGTTTGAAAATTTAAAAAATATTGTTCTATGATACTTCTATCAGACTTTTAAGCTTGAAGAGCTCAAAATAACACATAAATTGTATTTTTGAGCTCGACGAGCTCAAAAACGTCATTAGTGCAGTTTTATGCACCTAGGTATGGAATTAGCAGGAAGTTGCACGGATGGCTTTCAGGGTCTACCGTTTTTCTAATTTTTTTTTAATTAACTCAAATGTGACTAACTCTAATCTTAATTACATAATTCAACAAAATGATCATTCTTATTTAATTCATTGGTGTAGTTTTGTGCATCAACTTGTCGGCAGCACATCTGTCTTTCCACATGTGCTACTCATATGGCCCCCAAAGTCATCCCACGCATGATTGTGTGACCAAGTGGTTAGTTTATACACCAGATAGATTAATTATACATTACATTAGTGTATTTATGTTTTTATTGTTACATATCAACAATATAGATGAGTAACAAATGTTTTATGAACGAAATTATCGTTTGTTTGTCATTGTTAACACTTGTGGTTCTCTTGTTATACTTTTTTTTTTTAATGTTCGACAAAAATGTGTCACTTGAATTTTTTATTTAAAAAATTTGAATAAACATCTCTGGTTAAATATTTGCCGAGTTTATTATCGATGGAATTAATAATTCTAAAATCGGATAACGCCTCGAATTCTTCAGCTTTGTTGTAAATTATAGATGATCGAGTATTTCGTTTTAAACGATAAGCTTTAAAAAAAAGAAATTCGTTTCGCGGTTTTCCGATAATTTGTTAAAACACTGCAGTATTATTGAACAAAGCGGTAGGATTTAATCTTCTGATAGTTTGGGAATTAAACTTTTTGGGAAAAAGTTGTATAGGTATTATGTGTAATATTATGTGTAATATTCTACAATTATAATACATGACTACACATGATTCACGTATGCAATCCCCTATGATTTGATATGTAAAAACTTTTTAACGAATTTACATATGACATTTAATGTTTGGAAATTTGTATTACTTGTACATGACTTCACATATGTAACTTTACATCATAACTCCATATGTGAAGTCATAAAACAAATTAAACTTCACATATGACATTAAAGTTTGGAAACGTGTGTTACTTACACATGACTTCATATTTGTAACCATATGTTATGATGCAACTTCATATGCGGAGAGATTGTAATAAATTGAACTTTCCATATGACACTTAAGATTTGAAAGTGCTAATTTTTATCCATGATTTCACATATAAAATCATACGTGATCACATATAACTTCATTTATGAAGTCATTGAAGTAATTAAGCTTCATATATGATTATATATGATATTGAAAATTTGGAAATGTTTCCTACTATCTATAATTTCACATATGTCGTCATATGTATTCATATATAATTTCATATATCGAGTCGTAGTTAAAAATTGAACTTCACGTATGAGCATATGTGATATTGAAGGTTTGAAAATTTTTATTACCAACTATCATGTCACATATAGAGTCATATGTGATCATACATAACTTCATAAATGAAGTTATAGAAGGAATTAAGCTTTAAATAAGTTGTGGAAGATTTGGAAGTGTTCACTACTATCTACACAGTAAAAAATATTGTATTAAATACGGTCTACACCAAATTAGTGTTAAAATTCAACACAATTTTGTGTTGACCGTATTTATCACAGAAATTGTGTTGATTTTACACAATTTTTTTTACTGCGTAGATTTCATATACATCGTCATATTTATTCATATATAATTTCACACGTCAAGTCGTAGTAAGAAATTGAACTTCACATATGAGCATATGCGACATTGAAGATTTGAACATTTTTTTTACTATTTATCATGTTACCCTAGTAGAAACTAGAAAAATTACAGTTTCAGATTGTAATTATTACAGATTTTGTAAGAATTACATTGCAAAATGTAATATTTATATTGAAGGCTCTGAAAATTAACACTCAAAGTTTGAATTTAGAAAAATGTTATTTCGAGCTGTAATTTTTCTAGTTTTAAATAAGACAGGACACTTAATATTATTTATAATGTCATTTGGTTCTGGGAACTTTCTTTTGGAATTCCTTGCCACCATCAATAACAACAGCTGAATCACTAGCAATATTTAAAACAAATTGTTATAAATACTTATTAGCTACTGAGCGTGCCGATCTCTAAGTGTGTATTCTGCATTTTTGACCAAGTGCAATTTAGTTATTTGCTATCCTGTGCAATATGGTATAAGACTAGAAGTAGGCTGTTTTTGTTTCAGCATTCATTATTAATCTTGATTAATTAAATTTATATTACTGTGATAAAATTGACGTTGAGATACCTATTAATATTAACATTAACATTATAAGAATCTATTCCGATTGTTTAATAATAGCTTTGATATTATGTATGATTGTTAGGATCATCTTAATGTGAGTTTATAGAATATGCGAGAAAAAATTATTAGATAGCTCGGACTGGGATTCGAACCCAGAACCTTCCGAAGACATGTCGGCTACTCTACCATTTGAGCTATCCGGTCTATACTAAATTTGCATTCGCTTATTCTATATACATTAAGCCACACCGTCCATCTTACGGCAAGCATTTTTACAAATATAAATAATGCTGTGATGCGGGAAAGAATAGGAGTTACGGTAATTATTACGTGAAGCGTTCCACATTCACGTAACAGGATATTGGTAGGAAAGGATTGAGAAAGGAATGTGGAGAGGATCATCTTGATGTGAGTTTATAGAATATGCGAGAAAAAATATTATGATATTGATTTGTACTTAATTTTAAGATATTATGTATGCTCTGTATATGCTTTTGTCCGTTAGAGGACTACGTCCTACGGCCTTTTTCAATAAATTACAATTACAATTACAATTTTTCTTCTTTCCGTGTACATATATAATCATATGTTATCACAAATAACTTTATTTATGAAATCGTAGAAAGAATTAAGCTTCACCTATGATATTGAAGATTTGGAAATATTTACTACTATCTATGATTTCACATATGTGTCATATGTTTTCACATATCGACGGTCTAATTAGCAATCGGTCTGACTGCTTATTTTTTAGAGGGTGATTTTTTAACATTTTGATGTAGTAATAGTCCAATTATAAATTATTTGAATGATCTTAACCAAAATATTATGCCTCTATTAAATATTTAATGGTTTTTAAAAGTGATAATAAATTTCGAACTAATTGTATTTTCGTACAAATGGAAGATTCTCTAAAATGGAGTTAGACAATTTGCTAATTAGAACGTCGATATAATTTCATATCTAAAGTTGCAGTAAGAAATTAAGCTTCACTTATGATCACATATGACTTCAAAAGTTTAAAAGTGTGTGTAATTATGTGATTTTACACATGAAGTTATAGAAGAAATTAAAGATCACATATGACATTAAAAATGTAGGAATATTTGTTACTACTCATGATTTGAAATGTAATAACATATTACAAATCTTAAACAAAAAATTCTCTCGTTGACTTTTTCGGCTCGATTGTCACATAAAAAGTAAAAATAAATTTTGAAAAAAATGAATAAAATAGTCTGAGAAGCAAGTGGGTTTGTAGGCAAGATTGCTTTACAGCTAACCTACTACTCTAGTTAGAGCCGAACATTTAAATACAAGCAAAAGCTCCGCTCACTAACATATTTCTAAATTTCTCTCAATCTCGTAAAATTAACCGAGGAGTCTGCAGCAGCAACGAAGCCATTTGGCAACTTCTTAGCTTCTACCTATTAACGTCAACTTACTACATAATATACCTTTATCATGGGCGAAACTTTTTACCCACATGCATAATACACATCGAGGCATACATAATGTAAGCCCACACATAAATTTATATAAAACTTAAATGACCTTGCTCCATGAATAATTCACGTCATTAACACCTTGTTAGAGATTTAGTCAACTCACTGCTCACGCGGGAGGAATTCGTAAGACAACAATATAAACCCGGCGATAAATAATGTATTGAATTTTAAGTTGCATCGCCCAGTTGTTGGCTTTCTGTTTAATACTTTGTCTTGTTTCTTCGCTCACTTCCCATCTTTTAAGCGAACAATGTACTATGTATAATATATGAATATATATCTACCAGGATCATAAAAGTTTTCCCAGCTGTGACCAGCTGCATTGACTACCGCAGTCATATATTACCAGACACCAGATAAAAAGCTCACGGAGAAGATGAACCCCGCTTTTTTATTCGTTCGAGCACTAAGCTCTTGTTTTTATTACTCAACAGTTGAATCAAGACATTACGAAATTTTGTTTTTTTTTTAACTTTCGACGAAATATCTGAGCGTATGTTTGTACATAAATTTTTAAAATGTCAACCGGGCAGAGAGTGCTTTAAGAAAATAAACTTTTTTGGGCTCTTAGAAATGCTTAATTTATAATTTTTCAAAAATTTTTTTAAGAAATTTGACTCTATGATAATCTTTTTAAATAAATTATTTTGTCAATTTTTATTCTATTTAAAAACTATTCATTGCATAATTTTGTTTTTGAATAATTATTTTTTGTTTGTAATTCAAGTGACAGCAAGTAATTTTTTAATTATTTATTAAACACAAAAAAAGCGTCATTATTATTGTTTAAAATATATATAAAAAAATTGCTTAATAAAATTAATTGCAAAAAGTTTGGAAAATCCAAAAGTGCACACCTCATAATCTCATTTTTCACAATAAAATTTATTAAAATAAATGATAAAAAGCAAAATAATAAAAAATAGATAACTCTGCTATGGTTAGTGGCGCCATAACTCTGAGGTGAGGAAAAAAAATACTATAATAAAATGTATAGATAGATATACAATAAAATCCACAGGCATAAATTAGTTTTTTTTTAATAATAATTTAACGACAGTGAATTGAACGCTCATATTAATTAAGAAAATCTGTCGTGTGTTACTTTAGATAATAAAAAAAAAATTATTCCGGTACGATCATTTTTTCGACCAATTTCCCTGCCACATATACGGACGTTCAGAAAAGATTATGTTTAGTGTTATTATTTACTATATTAAACAAAAAAATTGTTATTGAAATAAATTTTATGTGTCTAACAAATTATTTGACTTGATATAAGTGTACTCATATTAATCTGTAAGTGCGATATAAAAATAACAAAAAATCAATTTCAGTTTCGAGAAAACTGCTTTTTTTGAAATGTCGAGAGTAGAGCACAACCTCAACGCTTCGCTTATGAGGCGTGCAAAATTATTTTCTATGTTAGTAAAATTACAATTATATAGTTGAAAAATTTTGTGAAATTATTAAACTTTAAACAAAAATTATCTATATTATTAGAAAAATAAGCAAAATTTTGTGTATTTATATGATAAAATGAGTTTTTATGGTTAAATTTGGTATCGTTGGAAAAGTCTTGACTTGAATTTGTGCCTTTTCAAGATTTCATATAATTTTCACCAATAGTCAATTTATGATGATAAGTATTTAGGCTGCATTCAAAAATGCTCTATTTCTCGATAGATAAATAAGAAATGACCCTGTATCTCGTGAACTATTGACATTTTTAGATATATAAGCTCATCCCGATGTTACACTCATCAAGACCTTTCATTTAAGTACCCACATCAATTTTTCATATATTTTATATATGTTACATATATTTATATATGAAAAATATATCAAAATGCGTGTGGGTATTCAAATGAAAGCTCTTGATGAGTGTAACATCGAGATGGGCTTATATCTTAAAAAATGTCAATAATTATGAAATGACCTTGTATCGTCAAGTAATGATATTTTTGAAGATATAAGCTCATCTCGATGTTACACTCATCAAGACCTTTCATTTAAGTACCCACATCAATTTTTCATATATTTTATATATGTTATAAATATGTATATATGAAAAATATATCAAAATGCGTGTGGGTACTCAAATGAAAGCTCTTGATGAGTGTAACATCGAAATGAGCTTATATCTTAAAAAATGCCAATAATTAAGAAATGACATTTTATCTTGTGAAATATTGACATTTTTAAAGATATAAGCTAATTGCGATAATACACTCATCAAGACCTTTCATTTGAGTACCCACATCAATTTTTCATATATATATATATATATATATATATATATATATATATATATATATATATATATATGAAAAATATATCAAAATGCATGTGGGTGATCAAATAAAAGCTTTTGATAAGTGTAACATTGGGATGAGCTTATATCTTTAAAAATGTCAATAGCTAAGCAAGTACAGTGCAATTTAACAAAATTCATTATTTAATAAAGCAAAATTTTATTTATTTATAGTTCACAAGTCATCGCAGTCACGTAGTGACTGCAAGGTTGTTAGTTATTCTATAAAAATTTACTTTTAAAAAACATTAATTTTTAAAAAAAATTTTCGTCGATTTTTAAACTTAAGATTTAACAAAATTACTATAAAAAATATTTAATTTTTTCTTCTAAAACTACTAAAAATTATTTGAGCTTCCATATTTTTATTTTCATGTTTTAAAAGTCTGGAAATTTGGAAAATTTAAAAAATCGTCCCTAATTCAAGGTCAATTTTTATCTTTAGAAAGTTTTACCTAATCTTAAAAGTTAAATCTCCCTGATAATTGATTATAATAAAATTTTCGAAAGTAATCAGACGCTAACGTACACAAAATTAAACTTGAGGTGACGTTGTCACCAAGGGTATCATATCAATTTATGTTTGTAGGTTTCAAGCATCCGTGACGTTTATTGAACAAGAGACGAAACATTAAATCGACATTCTATCGATATATCTCTCGATAAATTTAAATACACCGATAAAAAAAAAATTTATACCGATAAGCGACATTCACGGTTAAGTATACTCGTATTTACACTCAATTCGTAGGAAAAAAAAATTTTTTTAGCTAAAATTTATCCTCCGAGGCAAAAAAAAATTTTTTTTTCTCGCCCTAAAATTGGAAGATTTTTTACACCTAGAAAACACATAAAATAAAAAAACGTTTACGTTGACTGCCCACGTAATGGGTCATTACTCGAGAATTCATCCTTTTAAAAAAACTAAAATAGACTCATCGAAAAGGGAATGTGGCATAAACTTTATTTAACGTTTTTCTGTAATCCAGTTTGTTTTTTCAGAAGGTATTATCCGTGGGGCATTCCGATGTTAAACGTTAAGGTAAATTTATGCATTAAATTCTTAAATAAATTGTTTGGTATGGGATAAAGTCGGTATCCGTATTTGCGGTAACGGACAAATCATATTACACCCACGTGGCGTTTCTTAGAATAGAATAGAATACCTCTCAACCTCTAAGGTCTATACTAAGATATAAGAGTTTAGCTCTAACTTATCCGGCCGACTAGACGGTTTAAGTTCCAACCGAGATAAAACTTTTCTAAATTCCCTCTTTTATGTATTGTTATATTATTATTCTTGTTTTTATTTTGAAAAATCCTATTATTACTATTGCTATACAACTGTCTCAAGCTATTTTCGTCGGCTGTTTGTCATTAAAAGTGTCAAGTCCGTTGTTTTGTTAAGTAATACCTCACTAAATTCAATGATTAATTACTGGCATAAATCATCTGCATCTAACTAAATCTATATATAAATAATTAACATTGATTTTATGAGAGGTTGAACTGAATTAGTGATGACACTGAAAATAGTCATAGAAAATTAAAAAAAAAAAAAACGTTTCTGTTTTTACTTAATATTGTAAAACTTTAAAATATTTTGAATGGCTGCTACTTAATCGTGTATGAATAAAATCAAAATAACAACTTTAATACCTCATAATTGATCAACTAAATTTTTTTTAATTTTATTATTCTGCCTCACAAAAATATTTATTTTTAATATTTTTTTTTTGGTAATTATTTACAAGTTTTCAGACTATTTTTGGCTATATTTAGGTAAAAAATTAACATTTTAATTTTTTTTTAATCTGCTGAAAAAAATACAGATTTTGACAGCTTTTTTGCTTTTAAAAGTTGGAAAAAATTTTGGCTCTCATGTTTTTGGATAAAATTTCAATTTTTTTGATGATTTTTTATATTTTTTTTTTTAGTACAAAAAAAAACGAACAATTTTAAAAAAAAGTTGAATATTACAATTTTCTAAAAAATTTTAAAATTTTTTTAAAAATTTGTTAAAATTGTGATAGTCAATTTTTTTTTAATTTTTCATTTTTTATAAATTTTTCAAAAAAAAAATTTATCAAAATTTTCAAATAAAAATTTTGTTCAAAAAAGTGAAAATTAAAATTTTGAACCTTACTTGTGAATAATTACCTTTTTTTTTCACAAAATATTTCTCATTCGTTTTTACTCAAATTATTATAATTTTTTTACTCAAATAATAAATTGAAAATTTATAAAAAATTATCAAGGCAAAATTTTACAAATTTTTTATTCTGATTCTAAATAAATAAATTTATAAAAGCATTAAAATTTTTTCTATACAAAAAAAAGTCAAAATAATCAAAGCAAAATTTTACAAATTTGTTATTCTGATTTTAAATAAATAAATTTATAAAATCATTAAAATTTTTTCTATACAAAAAACTAATCAAAGTTAAAAAAAAATCGCCCCTAAAAAAATTTCAAATAAACTTCTAAATTGAACAATAAATCATCAAAACAAAATAAATTTCAATAAAAAATCAACCCTGACAAGAAATTTAAAAGCTTCTATCCGAACCAGTTGTTCAAAACCCACCCGATTGACGTTTGTAAATAACTAACTCAATTAAATCCCGTAAAAAACCTTCTAGTATCTCATAAACATAGCCATCAAAATCAACCTTACCCCTAAAAGCAATTAAAAACAACCACTCCCCTAATAACCAAGAAAAAAGCATAAAAAATAATAAAATAAACTGTAATATAATGTATTGTATAAAAGAGAAGCTAGTGCAAGACGACGGTCTCGGAAAACGGAAAAGCGTGACTCGAGGGCCGGTTGGTGGTCGATAGCAATGGCGCCGCGACCCCGCGGAGAAAATCAATCTCGGCTTGACGCCGGTCGGCCTTGTTTTCATGTACGCTCTCGTTTTCTCTCTTTCTCATCAACGATAGAATCGCCTAGCCGGGATAGAACTTGTATTTGTATTTACTATACCATCAGCGTTCACTCCACCCCCTTTCTCCTATTTTTCTCAATTCTGCACCCTTGTACTACCCTCGGAGCCTATAACAATAGCATCTGCCATGTACGTAAATATTTCAGGGCATGTAGTCGAGCGTCCTGTTGTACCGACCGAGGCTGGATAAATTATCAGCCAGTGTTGTTAACATTTGACAACATTAGCACGCAAGCTTAATTATTGCAAAAAAAAATGATAAATATTATTAAAGTACTTAAAGAAAATCTTTCTTACTTTTTATTACACGCTCGGTGGTGGACAACTTCGGTGAACTATTGGAGGTCATGCTGGATGATATTTCCCGGCTTTATAGTTTTAATTTTAAGCGGCTGACAACCAGCCGCACACCTTATCTCACTACTGTCACTGCTGTCACTGAATTAACCCGACGTATGTTACTTCCAATTGTTTAGCTTACCAGCTAGCTACCAGTTGATGTTGACGTTGCTGCGTCTGGCCGGATAAAACTCTATTTATTCACAAAAAACCAAAGTTTCACTTTTGGCTCTTGAGTTTTCCACAAACTCAACACAGGACAGGGGGGTTGTCGGCTTGAGGGACTTAGGGAAGGGAAAGGGAGGATTCGGGAGTATCTTTCTTGTATAGATAATCCAATCCGTCACGTTATGCTTTGAGTAACTAAACGTACACACGGCAGTCGACAGCAACTATCTGAATGGTGGATGGTGGATGGTGGCAGCTAAGAGCTGCGCCAGATACTACCGTTCGTGATGACCATACATCTATTTTTTTTTCCAACTTAAGTTGCTTTAATATTTATCTAAATTATTTAAAACTTCAGAAAATTATTTATTTATTTATTTATTTATTAGTAGCCAATTAATTATTTTTACTCCAGGCAACAAAATTCCTCCTAGTAGGAGTAAAACACCGCAGATGGCTGCTCCGCTTTTCCTCAAGAGCTTCTGGAGGATATTTTTCTTTACACACACGCGAGCAAGCCACACAAACGTTTATTATTTTTATTTAATATTACTATCGATAAAATTATAGGTGTTTATTTAGATGGTATGTTAATTAAACTTTTTTTATTTTTGTCGAAGGGAATAAAGTCGACGAGTGACCGCAGCTTGACCCACTGCGGCGGGCGTAACTAATACGGATTTTTCTACTTTTTTTATTTTAAATGATTTTATTAATTAAGATTTGTTTTTCTTCATCCACACATATCTAGATATAATTATTAGCATAAATATAAATACATATGTGTGAGCGTATTTTTATTAAAAGAGTAATGATAGATTTAGTTTTTTTTCACAGGGCAATTTAGTTTCTTTAATGTAGTGTAATGTGCTAGGAATATAAATGTGTGTGAGTAATTGTAAGTGTATGTACGGTTGATTATCACACCGCACGGTTTAGCTCACAAAATACAACTGCTCAGACGATTGCGCTGACTTGTATGCCTAAATATATATATATATATATATATATATATATATATATATATATATATATATATAGCAGCATATATGCTATATATATATATATATATATATGCTGCATATAGATATGTACATACATATAAATATTGTATATTATAAATGTATGTATATATCTATATATACAAATGGAGTTCACTTTTAGGTGGCTTACAATGCAATGTGTAGAGCAAGCCTCAATTGGTGAGGGGGGGGGGGGGCTTTTAAAGCCAAACAAGCTTTATAATTATTGTTATTATTGTAAACAATAACGACAGCAATTATGATAGAATTATTAACTGGAGTAATGTAAAATATAAGCGGGTACGTACGACGGGCACACGGTGCTCACACGCACGACACCACCGTAACCACCACGACGCACCGCTCGACACCCACGGTCGACCACGCCGCTAAATTCTACTACAAGATGTCTGTTCTGCTACGCGCCGCGAGCACTGACGGACAATCCAGCACACGCATACGGATGTATACTTCTAGTGCGCATCGTTCATACGCAGCTATACCACAAGATCCGTGCTCCGAGGTCATCAGATGTCAGTTTCCGCCGCCAGTGGGCGATAGGTTTCTTCGTACGTAAGTGCGCCACCCTTTTTTGTTTTAGTTCTGTGGGGGGACGGTAGGCGGCGCCAGGAATCAACTCTGGTATTGGTTAGGTAGGGAGCTACCTTAAAGTCTGTTAAGCGATCGTCTGATGTTTTCTTTGTTTGGGAGTGTGGAGAGAGATACTGCGCAGTTTGTGATTGCTGCGTATTTTGTATAATGGAAATTGGGAGAGTTTCGGTGGGAGCATTATTTTATTTGAAGTCTGGAAAGTTGAGGTCATTTTTTGGGACAATATTTTAATTATAATAATGTCCTTTTTTGACTGATAAAGGTGTACGATTTTATAAAACTGCCTGGTTCGCAAAAAAAGAGACTGATTGTATAAGTTGCAACAGCTTTTCCGTTCTAAAACTTTGTCCTTTATTCCCACCATTTTTGATAAAGTTTTTGAATTTTGAATATTGAAGTAAGGTAAAAGATCCAGTTATTGACACTTGCAATTTTATTTTAATTAACTAAAACAAATCGACTCTAATAAATTAATAAATGTAATTTTTGAATTATAAATTTTAAGATAATTGGTTTTTTGAGAACATTTTATTTTTTTAATTAGATTAAAATTGCAAGTGTTAATTAATTAGGTCAGTGTCAATAACTGGATCTTTTACCTTATATTTTTTAACTTTAATTTCTGAAATCTAAGACACCTCAAAGTATAAAGATGTATAAGTTCTGCTGTTTAGGTTTTATATACGGTGTCTCCTGTTCGTCTATGAGCAGTTTCTGCATTTTTCAACCGATTTTGATAAAACTTAGTACACTCATTTTTATAATTATTTCCTTGAATTAGTTTGCAAATTGATCGATTTGTTTAGAATTAGGGACAAGATATAATTTTTAGAATATTTCATCCCGAAATCTTCCATTTTCTATCGTTTTTTTCCAAAATGTTTAAAAGCGAATAAAAACAGCTCATTTTTAAAAATTTTAGGTTGAATCTGATGAAATTTCTTTGAAAATAGTATATTAATCTTTAATTTTATCCCTATTTTTACAGAATTTATAGAGCTTCAAAATTATTTCGATAATGATAATATTTCATTAATGAAAAAAATGACTTTTTTAAGAATATTTTTATTAAAATGGTTCAAAAATACTAAAATAGCATGAAAAATTATTTTAGAACTCCAACTTAGGGCGCTTGTCAACCCATTCCTTGATTTTCGGGATAGACAAGACGTTTTCACGAATTTTCTTCAAGTTCAGATGGTCCTTGGTTATTTCTACCCCACAAGCATTTACAAGAGAGTCATGAATCGCAGCAAAAAATATATCTGCGTAACTTAACTGCAAAAGAAAACCAATAAATTTCACAGATATGAATTCTGGATGAAATCATATAAAATAATTTTATCAAAAAACTGTATCGTAATAATTGTAGCAGAAAATTGGATAGAAATTCGAAATAGGCTTAATAAAATTTTTTACCCTTCCGTTTACAAAGTAACCATTATCAGCGCAACTTTCCAATTTGTTCAAATAAAACGGCAAAGTTTTGGTCAATACTTCTTCTTTCCTCGTAGCTTTTATCTCAGGATTAGATTCTCGATAGAACAACGCAACGTCTGTAATTACATAGAAACAAATTAAAGATTTTTTTAGACCACTAATACCTCACAAAATAATCCTCACGTTTTCTCAATTCGTATAGCGCCTCGACAATCGAATCAATTTGCAGAGCATCCAAGTCTGTTTCGCCAATTAAATCCATCTGTTTAGCCAAATAGCGGCAGATAGGCACTGATTGACAGTAAGGCTTACCATCAATTTCTAGAATGGGTAATTGCCCGAACGGTGTGTCTGAAATAGGTTAAAAAACTCTCAAAATTTAAGTAAAATTTAAAAATTGAATGAAACAAATGAATCAATTAAGTTACAAGTACCTGGTTTCATTTTTGGCCATTCATTCAGACGATCGACCCGGAAGTCTTGAAATTGATGGCCTCCATAGCTCAAAAGAAACCTTATAGGTTCACCGAGCCCCATTACGTTAAAGTACGTCAATTTATATTGATGTGGCATTTTAAAAATCTAAAAAATTCACCAATATATCACTTCCATTAGAGAAGACAAATATAATCCTGTTATTTCTATTCCTATTATTTGACGCTGCAATAAAACCACAAGGAAAAATATTTATATAAAACGAAATTTACTCACCGAATAGAAATAACCTTTTTATAACAAAAACACTGCCGGTCTGGTGGCGTCGAAAAATATTGTTACAAAGTGAGACTGTCGAATGTGATGCCCCTTCTTGGACTACCAGTCTGCCGCTCTCACTTTCACTTTACATTTATTCACTCTTTCTTGTTCTACATAACATATATTCCCACATATCATATGTATCTCCCATTTGTATTCGTCGTAAAGAGCAATGACTCATCCTTCATTCAAAAGTTATCACTTACAAAATTTATCAACCTCGTCATTAATTATTTTAAAACATTTTTATTCAATCTCTTTTTTTTTTTTTTTTTTTTTTCTTCATACATTCGATCGATAATCCAATCAGTGCCCTTTGGTCACTATTTGCGGGTTTAATTATGATGATAATAAAATACCAAGCCCATTTTTAACTCAACTTGTCAACTTTGATGCTCATTCACCGACGACGCGTCGTATAATTTAAATTATAATTCATTAAAGTCGCTTAATTTTGGTGTTACTTGTATTTTAATTTTAATTATAAAAAATATATATTTATTATTACTAATTGTGAGATGGATTACATTATGTATGCTTCGGTGATTCACAGAGAAAGACGGGAGTATATTGTGGTGGCTTCTTATCCTCCTGAGGATAATCCTTATTATAGAGACATTGTTCTTAATACTATTCGGGACTCAGCGAATTCTGAAGATGATAAAATTAGCATTCCTTGCGATAGGTAACTATTTTTTTTTTTTTTTTTCATTCATCTTCTTATCTTAATGCCTTTATCGAACAGATTCGTGGCACATATCCTGACCGGGGAGTTGTACTATACGTGCTTGACGCCCACGTCAGTTAATATCGATTTTAACCCTCAAGAATTCTTGGAAAAAGTTAGGAGTGTCTATCGTGAGCTATCCATTTTGGCGGACTTTTCTCAAGAATTTCAAAAGTCAAAAGCCAAATTTTCTGAGCCGCTCAAGGAAATTATTGTAATTCTTACAGAGAAATTTTTAATTTTTCAAAATATTCTCTATAGAAGGCATATTAATATTCTTGAATATTTTTGATATTTTAGGAAACCAAAAATTGCCAGAATTTAACGTCTTTGCCGGTAGTTAAAGACGAGCTTGCTCAAGTGAGAAAAGTTCTGATCGAATCCGTTCAAAAATTGATTGACAGAGGACAAAGGCTAGAAGAGCTCGTCAAAAAAACTCAAATTTTGGAAATAACGGTATGATTTTATTTTTGTTATTTTATAAGAAGGTTTTTTGGTCTAGAGGCACAGATTTTAGTGCAATAATAAAAAAAATAAATAATATTTTTAGTACAAATTTTTTGTAAAATATTTATTGATATTTCAAAAAAATATTCGAATTGTAAAATTCAAAATATTACTAACTAGCAAAATTATTATTTATTTACTATTCATTAAGCCTAATGGCAAGTCCAAAAAATCTAACAGATTCATTTAATCACATAATTATTAAAATGTATATTTAGAACATAAAAGAAATAATTATAATGTTCAGTAAAAAGAGTGAAAAATAACGTAATACATAAAAGTACATAATCTTAACGATATTATGCAAAATTAATATAAATTTATACAAATTTATACAGAGACACAATAGTTTATACAATATTCAAATAGTAAGAGGTTGCAAACATAAAAATTGTCCAAAATTTGCTTCTTTATTCATAAAAAATTCATATGATTTATTTTTGAAGATTTGAAATTCTGTATTTACAAAAAATAAAAGGACGCGCTTTCATTGACATGATTCTAATTTTTTTAGTCACCTAAAATTTGAAAAATAATTAAATTCTTGATTAGATAAGACGCTGAAATTATCTAAACTAGAAATAAGTAGAAAAAAAATTTTTCTTTTGGAAAATTTGATCAAAATAAAAAATTTATTTTATAGTAAAGACAAAAATTCAATTTTTTTAAATTCTAGACCAAAATACTTTCTAATTTTTAATAAAATAGAAAAAAATAAACTACCAAAAATTAATTTCAGATGCGAAAAGATTTTCAGTTAACTCAGCGATCGACCAAAAAAAAACATAGCGTCTGCTTTGCCGCTCTTTTATCGATTGTAATGCTCCTGACGTGCTTAGCGTTTGGCATTTTTGTTTACGTTCAATTTATGTGACATTTATGTTTATTGTATAGGGGAGGGGGGGGGGCAAAATGGGGTACTTAAGAAATCGTTATGATTTTAAGGACTTAAATACGCTGATTTTTCTTATTTTCAGTCGTAATTAAAGAAAAATAATCAAATTTCAAGTTGCCGTAGAAAAAAAAATTTTTTTTTTGCGGGCAAAATGGGGTACTCCCTGAAAAACTGAAAAAAAAAATTTCTTCATCCGAAAATGAAATATCGTTAAAAAAATAACATTTTCTTATCGATAAGTCTACGAAAGAACCCGAAAAGAGGAACAAATCACCCAAAAATGGGACATTGTAAGCTGAAGCAATATACTCCTAACAGGAATTGAGGTAGTAAAAAAAATTTGAAAACTTTGTAATAATTTTTGACGGGTTTCGCTTGAGTAAAAATAATATCAAGATAAAAAAAAGAGTTCTCTCGAGAAAATTCTAGTTTTTGGAACTTCCGGTGAAAAAATTTTTAGACTCATAGTTCTCACGCAATTCAAAATAATAGCATGAAAAAAAAGATTCGTAATTTTTTTGCACTCTCTTTCTTGGTTTAGGGATTCAGGAAAATTTTTTCAACTTGAATAATCTTGTAGGTCTGAAGATCTTACTTTTTAAATTAAATATCTCACAAGCGCACCAAATGATTTTGAAGAAATTGGCGGCCTCTGACTCAGTTTTCTGATTATTCATAGTTAAATTATGTCATCAAAAATAATTCGAGAATAAATTCGATGTTATTTGAAAAACATACTTTTTTAAAATAATTAATGTACGATTTGATTTCTCTTCAACACATCACCCGATTTTGATGCAGTTTGCAGCAGTCAACGTCGTTTTTTAAATTAAAGAACTGTTTAGATTTTGGAATTGATCGTTACATCTATTTAAAAGCTGTTAAAAGAAAAAAGTTATTTTAAATTTATGAGGAAGTTTAAGTTTCACTGAACCTTATCGAATGACGCGATTGTCGTTCAAATCAGTGGAGTTGCTCAAAAGTTATGAGAGGTTTACACACACACACACACCCTGATAGAAATCCTCGTAAGAATATTAAGAGCTACTTCCTAGGACCTTAAAAATGTAGAGATGATTAGAACTTGATTTTCGAAAACTGGTATGGAACCAATGATTTCCCGATTTTTTTTTTTTTTTTAATTATTTATTTGTAAAGTGAGAACTTAAAAATTTAGAAAAAAAAATCTTAGATGTGAAAAAAAAATTATTACGATGCACAATGACGATAAAAATTACTGCACAGTAAAAAATTTTTCGTCAATGTGTAAAATGTAAAAATCTTTGTGTAGCAAATTACACTCTAGTGTGTAGAATTTTACATTCTCATGTATTGAGTTAACATAACACACTAGAATGTAGAATTAACATTAGTTTGTGTAAAAACAGTCAGTAACACAAATATTTGTGTTAAATTTGACGAAAATTTTTTTACTGTATGCAAAAAAAATTAGAAAAAAAAATTTTTTTCATGTTTTTTAATTAAAAAAATTTTTTTCCTCTGAAATTGTAGGAAATGACGTTAAAATATATTTTAGAAAGCTAAAAGAGCTTTTTGGAAAAAAAAATTTTTTTACGAAATTTTGGGGGTACCCCATTTTGCCCCCCCCCCCTCCCCTATAGACTGGAGATAATAACATGACATTTAATGTTACTTTTTTTTTAATAAGTTCATCAGTATTATAAATATTCAATCAATAAAATCTTCTTTTAATTTCACCAAAAAATTCAGAATATTTTTTCCTAGTTTTAATTTAAATACAATTTAGTCGATAACTTAACTCATGAAATTTCCGATAACCTGCAACCCCACCGTATGTTACTCCGTATCGATATTTACATTTTTTATCTGAATAAAAATAAAAATTTCAATTAAAATTCACATTATCAGTCTTTAATTTTTTTCATCCACCAGCTATCTTCATTTCAAATGATAAAAACTTTAATTAAAAAAGAAAAATTGAACACGTCGTGGTTTTACGGAGTAAAACAAATGAAACTGAAACAGTAATAAAAAAATAAAGCTCGACTTATCGAAAGAACGTCTGGAAAATTTGTAACCAATCGAATCCGGTGAACCAATCAACGAATCAGCGTTTCGACCCTTTAGCTTTGTGTAAGAGTCGTTTCGAATCAAAGAGCGGGTTGTAACAGGATCTACAGATAATTTTGTGTTTTACAGATGAAAAGTATTACGCTGGATTTCTTTCACACAAAAAAAAGCTGCAGTTTGCATTAATTAACTTTTTTATTTTTTTTTTTTCATTTTTAAAATATTAAGGTAGAGCTTTGCTGATTCTGCAGAAGGTTGACATGAAGGGCAAGTGCAAAAAGCTTACGGGGAGTCTAAATTTAACTTCAACTTCACCTGCTTCTCCGTGGTATCCTATTGGCTAGAGCCCTGGAGAAAGGCGTGCAAAAGGAAAGTTTCGATTTTCCCCTCTTCAGCAAAAGTGATAGTCATGTCACATCATCGGCTAGCTTATGGTATCGAAGAATAGAAGTTAATACACTGTAGACAAATGGTATAACTCAGTATAGTTTTCTCTTAGAAGTCATTGCAAATTCTGAATCAATAGTTAGTTTGACATTGACTTCCGAAGGTGAAACATCTCATGATTTTCGTTTTGCAACAGTGTATTTTAAAATTTTCTTGGTAAGTTTTTTTTTTTTTTATCTATTAATTGCAATTTAAATTGAATTATTTTTTTCTTATCTTCAGTGCACTGATAGAAGGATTTGTTTATGGTTAAAAATATTTGTTAATATTTAAAAAATCATTTATTAGAGACCACTTTTTAGTCCTTAATAAATATTTCTTAGTATTTAAAAAGATTTATTAATATTTAATAAATAAATATCAGATTTATTAAATACAAAAAAATCATTTTAAGTACTAAGAAATATTTGTTTAATACTAAAAAATCGTCTCTAATAAATGATTTGTTAACTATTAACAAATATTTTTTGGTACAAATATTTCCTTCTATCAGTGTGGTGTCGAAATTTATTCCCTAATTAAAAAAAAAAATTTAAAAGATTCAACCCATGCAGATTGTATATCTATCAATAGCTATATATTTGTCAAATTGAATCTTTTTTAATCTTTTCAAGCCATTTTGAATATTTTCAAATCTCTTTTGCTAATCAGGGTTCTTCTTTTTTAAGTTTGAGATTTCAAAAGTGGTAATTATTAATTTTTCCGAATAAAATATAGATAGATAGATAGATATTTATTATCATGCCAAGGCTATAATGGCCGAATGGCAAATACAAAATTACATATTTGATAATATACAGTACAAATAACGATAAACATTATTTATTTAACTACTTATTTTAATATTGATTGATTAATTTTCAATCTATTTCTATTTTGTGTATAATATTTAGATTTTGATTTAACTGAGAAAATAACTAAAAATCATGTTTTTGCTCACATACAAAATTCAATTAGCAATTTGTTGTTATGTCCTACTTTGTTGTTAACAATTTATATTTTTGGTTTATTTCATACAATTTTCAAACAATATTAGATCTTAAATGACGAACAATTATCATATATCTTACAATGACTTTCTTGATATTAGGATACAATAATTTAAATATCCGAATAAAATATGATTATTATTATGATTAAAATTGTAATAATTGCAAAATTTTCCAGCTATTGATTTCTTAAACGTAAATTTGTGAAATTTCACTTTAATTAATAAAAATTTACTTGAATTTGTTTAAATTTCTATAATTTCTTTACAATTTATAAAATTCTCTTGAATTAATGAAAATTTACTTGAATTTCTTTAAATTTTTTAAAAATTCATTCCATTTTGTGAAAATTCAATAAAATAAAACCTTTATAGTTTAATTTTTACTCTTAATAACTACTTAATAATTCAAAATTAGAGAGCAAACTTCAAACAAGTGATTTTCAATTATTATTTTTTTTTTTGAAAGCTCTCGAGCTAAAATTTGAAAAATCATAACAACAATTTAAATGGATGATTTATTTTATCAATCACTATACAAAGTAAGTATAAATTTATTATAAAAAATTTTAATTGAAGAAGTGTTAAATTTAACTAGTTGTAGTTTGAATTTCATTGATTACTTACTCACCCTCGCGATCAATAGTGTTGGTAATAAAGGAACAGTTGAGGTACAGAGTGGCTCGTGTTACCTACGAGGGTTGGTAACTCCAACAATGGTTGATAACAATACTTCATATGGTAAAAAGCAATGTCATATAATTTCTATTGCTGATAAGTCGCAAGCTGCTAGAGATAAAGTGAAAATATTGTGATCACCCTGATAGCCAAGTTGGCCGCAACTTTCTGTCAATCTACTGCCGCAACTTGTCACCAACTTGGCGGCAACTCTTGGAAGTAACTCGGTTGGTGTCAACTTTGTTCACCAAGTTGTCACCAAGTTGTCGGCAAAGTTGCTCTGAAACTTTTTCGCACCAAGTTGACGATAAATTTCTCAAGAAATTTGGCGACATATTGCAGGCAGTAGATTGGTCTCTTTTTTCTCAGAAACTTGTAGCCAACTTGGCGCCAACAGTTACAAATTCGGAAGTTGACCGCAAGTTGTCGCTAAGTTGGTGGCAACTATCTGACACCAACTTGGTTGGTCTGAAACTGTGGCTATCAGGGAATGTTCAAAAATAGCTTTAAGATACTTCTATTGTGTGTCGCTTTAATTTTTTTTTTCAAAAATATTTAAACATAATTTTGTTAAAAATATTTGAAACTTAATGTTTTTTTCATCAATTCATTTTTATTTTAATCGTTATAAATTATATTAGACATTTTTTTGTACTTATCAGTGGTTCATAAATTTTTACATAGAATCGCAATTTTTTTCTACAATAATTAAAATAAATCAAAAACTTTTTATCATTCTTTTTTTAATTTTTGTAAATTATTTAAAAAATTTTTTTTTTACAAATTTAACAACTTCAATTTTTCTTCAAAAATGAAATAGGATTAAAACTTTGTTACTTTTTAGAAGTTATATGTTACTAAACTGTCTTATAAATTAACATTTAATCGCAAAAACCACACGGTGAAAAATTTCCATTATTTTTTATTCTGCATGGATTTTAGATATTACAATGGTGCATATTACTAGTGAACCTTATTGACTCAGAATAAAATTTTACAATGGCCCATAGTAATTTCCGAAACAAATGAAATCAGACATAGTAAATGGTAGAAATTGAAATGTACCATAGTAAAATGAAATATGCAATAATTTAGATTTCCGAATGTACTATAGCAAAAAAAATAAGAAAACGTTTGTAAAAAATAAAAAATTTTAGAGTAAAAAATGTTTTTAGCAATCAAAAAAAATATCAAACCAAACAAGATTTTTTTTGTTTGCAATAATTTTTAAAAATATTTTTTTAAAATATAGTCTTTATTTTTTTTCATTTTAACAATGAACGTAGGATTTATTTTGGCAGTTAATTTTATTATGAATAATTATAAACACAATATATAACTTTTAAATTATTTTTATTATTATTAGAAGTGTCGGTTGCAGGTTAACCATCAAATGTTTGTTTTCATTTTAATTTTTCACGGTAAATTATTAAATATTTTATTATTTATGAATCTTACAAATTTTCATTAACTATTCATGTGTTGATGGATTTATAAACTAATATTTATTTAAAACTTAATGTTTATTGCAATTTTCATAACACCGTTAACCACTACTGATAGCGTCTGTAGACTTATGTTGACAAAACAAAGCAGCACGAAAAAATGAAAGAGCGCGCGTCGCGACTGACGCGCATACGTTTACTATGGGACATTTGAAAATTTCATAGTCACAATTTTAAATTTAAACCGAGTACACGTGACTAAATGTGAAACTTTTTATAAATTTTATTGTCGACTGAGCAACAGAAATTTTACTATGGAACTATAATGAAAAGTTTTAAGCACACTAACAGTTTTGTTCTGTCAGTTTACGAAAATTTTTTATATATGTTTATGTAACAGTTGCATGGTCAAATTTACTATGGTCCCTAGTAAATATTGATTGGTACAATATGATATTCTTAAATTTTTATGGTAATATTTTGAATTGAGTCATTAAGGTTCAGTCTTATTATGTATGCATAGTAAATTTCTACAGAAATTTCTCACCGTGCACTCAAAAATTCTTTTTCACCAAACAAGAGCACCTTACCGCCACCATGAAACAACCATTTAATAAATACGATTCACTTTGTGCTCCAAACACTAGCCATTAATATTCAATGACTTTGTTGACCGACGATACAACATGATATATGACTTATTTATTTATTTAAATTGATCACGGAGCTTTTGGTCCCTGAGATCATATATCAATAAGTAAAATGTTTTATAATAATCCGAACAAAAACAGTTTCACTGTAAAAAAATCACGCCAAGTCCACGTTCATAAGGCTATTAAGAAAAAAAAAATTTTATTTCTTTACAAAAAGATATAAAATAAAAAATTAAAAAATCCAAGTAACCGATATGGTTGTATATGATTTTCGGAAATTAAAAAAAATTTTGTTGTAAATTTTGGAACGTATTTAGTGTGCATGGTTACGAAAAATTTCACTTTTTATGAAATTCCTAAAATCTATCTACTAGGACTTTTAAAAAAAATTGAAGTACACAATGACGCACACCAAGAAAAAAAAACAGAATTTTTTTTATATGCCCTTATGGCTCCCGGGACCCACTTCGGATGCCATAAGGGCGTATCAGAAAAATTTTTTTTCGGGAATCGACGTATTTTTATATGAAACGTGCAGAAATGCAAAAAAATTTTTTTCCTAACTAAAAATTTTCTTGGACAGAAAAAAAGAACAGAATTTTTATTATACGCCCTTGTGGCATCCGAGGTGGGTCCCGAGAGCCATGAGGGCGTATAAACTTTTTTTTGCATTTCTGTACATTTCGGACGATACTACGTTGATTCCCGAAAAAAAATTTTTTATACGCCCTTATGGCTTTTCACCGCGACCTTTTGCCGGTATACGCCCTTATGGCATCTGGAACGCGATATCATTTTTACACGGGTCTCGATAGAAGTAAATTTTCATTATTATTTTTATTGATTAACATGTCAAATGGCAAGATCAAATAATATTTCATCATTTTTTTTCATTCAATATGTATAATTGCACGCTAAAATAATATAAAATGGGTATCAAATATTCAAGAGAAAAATTTTCTCAAGGTGAGAAAATTTTTTTCTCTGCTGAAGTAAGTGGCGCTACTTCCCTGAAGTATCTGAAAATCTTGATCAAATATAAAAATTTATTCCATCAAGTATTTATGATAATTTGAATTAAGAAAAAATGACTTCCACCAAGAATAGAATTTCAAGAAAAATTTTTACTTCAGCCAACAAAACTTCGGTCTTCCTTCAGGCACCCGACAAATTTTCTTGAGCCAAGAATTTTTTTCTTCAGTCAAGAAATTTTTCTTTCTGTGTAATAACTTTTAAACAGCTATTCTGGAAAATGGTACAATGCATCGAAAAAATTCCTAAAATTGTTAGCAATTATAACAAGAGGACAATATACTTCGGAAATAACAGCGAATAAAATTTACATAATGTTGATGAAGAGCTTTTCCGCTGTTCCAAGAATCTAATTATAAAATTTTTTAATTGAAGAATTTTTGTAGCCTGTTTATCTATCTTCAATTTGACGTTTAAGATTTTCTTTAGCGCTGGTTTCTTTTTCAATGAAAAAGAAATCTTTTGTCCATATCTGTGGATATTTTAGAAACAAATAGTTAACTAGAAAATTAGGGCAGTTTCAGAAACTTCAATAAATTTTCCACAAAATTCTTTCATGGTCTTTGACAAAAAAAATTTATATTTACCCTTAACATTAATTAAAAATGTGGTTTTAACAGTTAAGAATTAGCTATAGTACTTAAAAAAAAAATTGCATCATCTACAATGAAAGGATATTTTGATTATTTAATCTGAAAATTAAAAAATAAATAAATAAAATGAATTTTTGGAAAATTGTACTTTTATTATTTTTAGACCTTTTTCAAAAAATTGTATCACAAATCCATCCAACACTTTTTGAAATTTTCCATTACAACTTTTGTATCAAGTCACCAAGTAATTTTTTTTTTTTTTTTTTCAATACAACGCAGGTAATTATTTTATAAAAACTAAGATTTTTTGTAAAATTTTCTAAAAAAAACTGTTTTGGAGTTTGTGAAATCTTTCACATTAAATACTAAAATTTTCCAAAGAAAATAAAATACACTATTGTTAAATTAAATTTCTTACAAAATATTTGTCCTTACAATAAATTTATCACGGATGTAAAATCTAAAATGTTTTCCAAGCTATTAAATCTTTAAAGACACGCAATATCGAATGTATTTTTTTTGTGGTATCACAAAACCACATTAAAAATTCAGAACCATTTTGCCACATTGAAGTTCTGGTCATTGATATTCCCTTTGAGCATTTGGCCAGAGATATAGTTCCAATGGAATATTTTATTACTACTGTACGCCAGCGTCTGCGAATGTTTTATTATGATCCAACAAAGGAAGACTGTCGCATATGATGGATTACCTCGCAAGTTCATATTGTCGACTAAATAAAGTTTTATTGTCATGTTTGGGCGAATGGCCTTACCAAACTTCGACCCAGCGACGAATCGTACGCAGCATTATTTATTTTTTGAGCGCCAGTATTATTATTCCCAAGGTATTACATCAATAAATAAATTTTTTTGCAGTAATAAATTTATTTCTTTTATTACAGTAGTAAATTTTTTATTTCCAGATAATAAAACTCATAAAAGTTTGGGGAAATTTAGATTTGATCATTGAGTGCGTGCCGATGTTGCTCCTCGACGCCGTTAATTTTGTAAAAGTAGCCAATGGTTTTATAAATTTCCACAAGGTACTAAACATTCAATAAAAATTCTTAAAAAAATAGCGAAAAATAAAAATAACATGGAGCTTGATTATTGTGTGAAGTACAGATGCGTCAATTATTTGACAGGATTCAGGAGGACTGGAAGCTTGAATTTACCAAAAAAGAGTTTGAAATTTTGGAAAACTATGCCGAAGACGGCCGAAAACTTACTAAATTTTACGCAAGTGAGATTTTTAACTTTTTAAAAAAATTATTCCTTACATTCTTTATATTTTTTCAGCTTATATGTATTCCACGATGTTAATATACTTTTGCATGCCAATTTTGCCAAAAATATTGGATGTATTGGCACCATTGAATGCCTCAAGACCGGAATTGTATTTATTTGAAGCGGAATATTTCATTGATCAACATAAATATTACTTTCCAATTTTGATCCACGCGTACATTACCTGCGCAGTCGCCGTCTCCATATTGGTTGCGTTCGACACGGAGTATGTCGTTCAAGTTTTGCATGGCTGTGGAATTTTCGCAGTGTTAAGGTCAAAAAATTTTCCTTTCTTCAATAAATAAAGAAATAAATATACAATTATTAATCACAAATAAATTTCAAAGAATATAATGGTATAATGATCTTAGATATAAATTGGAGCATATGGTAATAAGTGACAACGAAGCTAACCTCAAAAATGATAAACAAATAAAAGCAACTACCTACAAAATGATAGTGGATTGCGCAATTCTTCACAGAAAAGCACTTGAGTTAGTTACTAAGAAATTTATCAGTTTTTAATTTTCGCAATACATTTTTGTAATCAATAATTATTATTTAAGCTTCGCTGATCTTTTAGAGTCTTCGCGTGAGACGTACTTTTTCTTTGTCCTCTTCGTGAACATGGCAGCGATCAGCATTACCGGCGTCCAGGTTAGGAAACTCTGTAATTAAAAAATTGATTAGATTTTTTGAGGTTTTTTGTATTTATTTGTTCAGACGGTTTTAAAACTGGACCAACCTACTGAAGCGGTCAGATTCGGAGTCTATACTTTGGCACAAGTGACCCATATTTTTTACAATAGTTATCCCGCTCAAATGCTGTATGACAACAGCTGGCAAATGAGTGATGCTATGTACGTAATTTTTTTTTTAGAAAAATCTAGATCAACGTTGTAATTAGCTAATTGTCTAGTTACATATTTTTTCCTTTGAAAAATTTTCTATACATTGAAAAAAAAAAGTTTTTTTCTACCAAGGGAATGTTTCCTTATGGATAAAAAATTGGTATTCTTATGATTAAAATACGAAAGTTTTTTAACTATAAGAATACAGTTTTCTTACTGTCAAAAAACTATCCTTATAATAAAACGTGGTATTTTAAGGTTAAGAATACCAGTTTTTTTAAATCAAGAAAACTCGAGTGAAAAATTTAGTATTCTAGGAGGAAAAAAATTTTTTTTTCAGTGTACAGAAATAAATAATAAATTTAATCAAGAAAAAAATTCTTGAACCAAGAAAATAATTTTGAAAAGTTTCATTGTTTTGAATTAAGGAAAAATTTATTTAAACTAATTAAAATTTCTTAGTTTGCTATTTTTCTACTCAAATCAAAAAGATGAAATTCTTTAAAATTATTTACTTGATTTAAGTTATTTTTTTTCTGTGTAACAGGGCAAAATATATAAAAAAATAAAATAACAATTTATTGTCATTTTAAAATTTATTGAAAAATTTTTTTTCATACAAGATATCGAGGGTTTTTAACGCAATCACGTATCTCGATTTTTGAAGATGAAAGGGTTCAACTGGAAAATTAATAATTAATTATAAACGCGTTACTGAAAAAAAAAAATATTTTTATTTATTTATTTATTTATTCAATTTAAATGCCAAGGCGAAAGCCAAATGGCAAAATTAATACATAGAGTAACATAAGTATTTGTAAATCTATAAACATTGTCGATATCAATATCAACATCAATATTCTGCATTATAGCTAATAAGTGATAGTATAAATATAAAATATAATAATAAAAGATGGAAAATCGTATAAAGGTGATATGAAAAAGATGATATTAAAATATGACAAGATAACATGTAAGATGACATGTAAAACACTCATTAATTAGAGTAATAAATTTTGTATATATATCTCAGTTTAAATTATAAATTAAGTAAACTATTTGCAGTCAATGGTTCTTAGGTTCTTTGGTCTCCCTGAGCTCAAGATCGTAGAAGAAATCGAACACTCTAGATTTAAATGCCTCAATGCTAAGTGAGTTTATGACTTCGAGTGGTATTTCACGCCAAAGACGTATTGATGAGATTAAAAAAGAGTGCCCGTGAAAAAATATTCTGATCAGGCTTGATATGAGCTGATGAGGCCATATAAAAATTTTTGATATGCTCATATCTGGCCTGATATGATCTAATATGCCCATATTTAATTTTTGATGTCCTGATATGGCCTGATATGAAAATTGGCCATATCAGGCCTGATCAAGCCTTATAAATTTGATATGTCTATATCAGACTTGATATAGCTTGTTATGCTCATATCAAATTTTACATTATTTTTTAATAGGTCCTGATATGCCCTGATATAACCTTATAAAGTTATATATACTTTGATAAACTTGAAAAAAAAAAATCCCTGATCAGAGTTGATATAACTTGATATGGATTCATATAGTCTGACATACTCATACCCTTACCAGCACATAAATAGTCTTATGTACCCATATAAAGGCATACCCGAGTAAAAAAAACTATATATCAATATATATGATTCATATCTAATTATATAGAAACATGTAATTCATTTATAATTATATAGATGTATATATAATTCATATAAAATTATATATGAATCATATAGAATTCTATATAATTTTTTTTACTCCAGTGGGTATTTTGTGATTACCATAAAACATTCTCTTTTTCTATCTAAGAGTCTGTTACTCCAATGATTAACAATCTTTTAATATATAGTATTTTTCGGATGAAATAATAGGAACAAAAAAAAATTTTATTTCACAAAAATTATTAGTTTTGTCAAGTTCAAAAATTGTTAGCCAGGCCCTCCAGCAATATATAGTTCCATATACTAAACAAATAATTCCATCAAAATTTAAGCTTTCAATTCTGATTTTACGTCGTTTATTTTTTTAATTTCAAAGAAATTATAAATTCTAAAGCAACGAAGTACCTTAACAATATATCGTAAAATCATTTTTGCGATTTCATGTATACCTAGATAATTTTATAAATCTAAATATAGATACCATTATTATATATAAATATTGACAGTTAATAATTAATAAATTAGATAAAAAATTTTGTTCACTACGAATCGATCATGTATACGATTTGGTTTACTTGTAGTTATAATAAACTTTGTTTTCCAAGTAAGTCTCTTAGGTAAACGGGTAGTGAATTAGTCTTTCAAACGGTAGGTCCACGGTTCGATTCCCACTCGCGCCGATTTTTTTTTTCCTATGGAAATAATTATATATAATTATACCTAACTATACATAATTATATAGGGCCATTTTTCATTTATAATTATGTAATATAATGATATATAATTTTTTTTACTGGGGGGGGGGGTACATAGTCTGATATACTTATATCAAGGCATATATAGTCTGATATGGCCAATTTCCATATCAGGCCTGATATGGACGGTTTATATCAGGCCTGATATAGTCTGATCAGAAAATTTTTTTACGGGTGTTCATATACTGTTGTTGAATACTTTGGAATACTGAACAAAATATTGTTGTATTTTGAAGCCAACCTATCCGAACGTCTTATGTCTTGTGATTCCTCAATAAAAATACCCCTTAGGAAATTTGGTTCACCAGAACTGAATAGTTTATAGAGAAAACAAGCGAAGAGATACAGTCTTTTCGATTTGATTGAGAGCCATTTTAGAGAGCGACGATGAGGAGTAATATGATCATCACGCTTCAGATTGAAAATGAACCTGATGCCGTTGTTCATCAAGCGCTGTAATTTATAGTCTAGTCTTTTGGAGTTATCTATCAAAACCAAAGAGCAATAGTCAATTATTGGCATAATTAAGGCCATTATTAGTAATTTGCGATTTGCAGTGGATAATATGTTCTTCCTATGTTGATATCCCATGAGAGATTGTTTGTTATATGCACCCCAAGATGCTTTGTTGAGTATATTAACTAGATTAATAATAAATACGATAGTATTTTAAAAAAATACAATTAATAAATATTGTTTTTAGATGAATATTAATTTTTTATAAGCTATTTTTCACCTCATCTCTAAAATTGTCATTTTGAGATACGAGGTTGCGTCAGAAAGCCATCGATATGTTCTGATATGGTCATATATTAATAAAATTTGAAAATTATTATCAATATTGAAAAGATTTTCATATAAAAAATTTTTTTTTTATTTACTGTCTTTTTTTATTAATAAAAAATTTTTCCAAACGAAATTGAACAATTAGCTAATTAGAACTTCGATATCATACATCAGTTCAATAAATATCGTATTATATTATAGCTTTGCTGGAAATTGGTATCGTGCTGGAAAAAATTCAAAAAATTTACTACACATGATGATAATAAGAAGTCGAAAGCCTTGCAAATTAACCGCTGGAAAAATTTATCTAATGTCACTAGAAAATTTTTCCGCTGTTGTAAAAACTTCAATGTCTTATTTCACAGTTTTGTTGTCTTTTCGATAAGCGGAATTTGTTTTTTTTTTTTTTTAATAAATTGTTACCCTATTAAAAATTATTAAAAATTTTTTCACTTGTCGGGCTTAATTAATATACAGCCTATCACTGAAATTACTACTAAAAAAAATTTTTTTTTAATCCAAATATTTAATAAATTAATTTTGATAATTGATAAAAATTTTTTTAAGTCTTCACTTAAAAAAAAAACAATAAATTGTTAAAATTTGGACAGAATTTTTTTTAAGATATAAATACACTTTAAAAAACACGTTTGAATTTTTTTATAAAAAAATTGCGTCTATTTAAGTCTCAGTGTATATTTTAACGATCACTTTTTAATTTCTCGAATAAAAATCAACCTGACAGCTTGAAAATTGAAGAAAAAAGAAAAAACTCTTAATATTTCTGACGTGACACAAGAGATTTATAAAAAAGGGAGACAAGACATTAAATGTCACGTCAATTAAACCAAAGTATTTATAAAACACCCTTTCTTTATCAAAGAAATAATAAAAACCCTCATAATTTTTTCCACTTTAATGTGTGTATAAATATAAATGACTTCCTTGTCAAGTATTTAAAAGAACAGGTGACGTAGAAGCGATATTTTTCCCTCAAGTGCGTGAATAAATAATTAGCTTTTTCATTGCAAAAAATGAAGCGAAGGAAATGGCAATTTTTTATTTAAACCTGCGCAAATAGAGCACTCGCAAATCAGAAGTTGACCGGAGTGGAACAATGAGCACTACGGAAGTAATATCTGATTTTTTCAAGCAACCCGCCTACAAAATAACTGCTCTAACTTTGAGAATAGTCGGGCTGTGGCCGCTTCAATCTAAGTTTGAAGGAAAACTTTTGAGATTTCTTTGGTATTTTTTTATCATGACTCAAATGATACCTCAAGTAAACTTTTATAATTTTTTTAAAAATTATTTTAATTATTTTGCAACTATATACTGTACTGTTAATTTCAATTAAAATTAATTAGATATGTGTTTGCATAACTGATTTTGGACTGGAAACATTGATGTCAACTATTCCGCCATTTACGGTAGCAATTATTGCAGGCGCTAAAATGATAATTAGTACAATTAACAATAATAAGGTATGAAAAATTTTGAAAATTACAATTATAATTTTTTATTTTTTTTTATTGATTTTGATTTTTATTCTTGAAATAATAAACAAAACTAGCAACCTCGCAGTCACTATATGATTGCCGTGACTTGTGAACTATAATTAAATTAAATTCTGCTTTATTAAATAATGACTTTTGTTACATTGCATTGTACTTTCTTAACTATTGACGTTTTTAAAGATATAAGCTCATCCCGATGTTACACTCATCAAGAGCACTCATTTGAGTACCCACATACATTTTTATATATTTTTCATATATACATATATGTAATATATATAAATATATGAAAAAATGATGTGGGTACTCAAATGAAAGGTCTTGATGAGAGTAACATCGGGATGAGCTTATATTTTCAAAAATATCATTAGTTGACAAGATAGCAAATTCAGTTCTTAATTATTGACATTTTTTAAGATATGAGCTGATCTCGATGTTACACTCATCAAGAGCTTTCATTTGAGTACCCACATGCATTTTCATATATATTTTATATATACATATATATAATATATATAAATATATGAAAAAATGATGTAGGTACTTAAATGAAAGGTTTTGATGAGTGTAATGTCGGGGTGAGCTTATATCTTAAAAAATATCATTAGTTGATAAAATAGCAAAGTCAGTTCTTAATAATTGACATTTTTTAAGATATAAGCTCATCCTGATGTTACACTCATCAAGAGCTTTCATTTGAGTACCCACATGCATTTTCATATATATTTTATATATACATATATATAATATATATAAATATATGAAAAAATGATGTGGGTACTTAAATGAAAGGTTTTGATGAGTGTAATGTCGGGGTAAGCTTATATCTTAAAAAATATCATTAGTTGATAAAATAGCAAAGTCAGTTCTTAATAATTGACATTTTTTAAGATATAAGCTCATCCTGATGTTACACTCATTAAGAGCTTTCATTTGAGTACCCACATGCATTTTGATATATTTTTCATATATATATATATTGTGACATGAGAAAATTTTCTAAAATTTGAAAATCCGAGTTTTACAATTATTAGGTTGGCTAAGCTGAGGAAAAGCAGAGATTCGACGCGCCTGTGTCGCCCCAAGCAGCCTCCCGATCAGAATGACCAGCTCGAGGTAAAAATTAGTAAAAGAAAACGCGCTGAATTTAAATTAAAAATTCAAATAAAAAGAATACCGGAATGAGTGTGAACTATTGTTGAATGCATGAGTGAGTGAGACTAGACTATAGCGATCAGACGACCCGCGAATTTCTACGAGCCATCGACGATCAACGTGACATCTGGCCGCGAGGATAGAACGACGAGAAAATTTGAACGGACCAATGACGACGGAGAGCGACCAACAACAAGTATGCGAGGCGCCATCTGAACACGAGGCTGATCACTAATCGAAGTATCGACCAATCATCGATCGCAACGGAATACTGGACGCATCCCGGAATACAACGGCCGGCTAGAAGAAGCTGTGAGCTGATTGGATGCGAGTTTTTGGAACGAACCGAAAAAAAAAGAGCATGGGTTGCCGAGGAGGCAGCCATATTAGCAATTAATTCTGATCTGGACGCCGTGACTGTGGCATCGTGCCGTTCTATTTTGATTATTTTTGCTGTTGAGTTTTTTTATAAATTTGTCGCTGACGTGAGTACGATTGTGTACCTTATTGTGAAGTATTTCGCTGAATTGTTTGGACACTACGACCCCGGACACGCCATCGCCGAGATATCGACGCTCTTCCGTCAGTTTTGCCGCCAACTTCGTCTACTTGGTCAGCATCGCCCGAGACGTCTACGGTAGCTGCAGGGTAAGTCTGGTCGCTGTCTTTATTAGCCCCAGGGTGTCATCACCGCGAATTTCGTCGTGTTAAAATAATTTGTTTATAATTCGAGTTGCACGGAATTAAAGAAATTCCGTGCGGTATTTTTGAAGCTTAGTGACGACACTCTGCGGCACGGTACCGTTGAGTCACGTGTTTGTGTGTGTGGAATTTTTGGTCGGGATTATAAGTACTGTTTACCTACCTCGAGCTTCAAATACCCGACAAAGCGGCTTAGTAAAGTGCTTTGTAAAATAAGTTGACGAATTCGAATACTTCGCATAATTTGTTTTTTTTTTTTTTTTTTCATTGTTGAACCATTTGACGATTTGAATTCTTTTGGATAATTTTGAGATCTTTATTAGGTTTTTGCGATTGAAATTATTGGTTGAATTTTGCGATTGAAATTATTATATTTTTTTTTAATAGAAAAAAAAAGAGAGAAGACTTCGTAGATAAATTTTGCTGTTGTGATTTTTGATAAAGATTTGCGATTGAGATTATGTTATTAAATTTGGCAATTGAAATTTCTGAATAAATTTTGCGAATTGAATTAATTATTTGTTTTGACAATTTGAATAAATTTTGCGAATTGAATTAATTATTTGTTTTGAAATTTTGAATAAATCTTGCGAGTTGAATTATTTATTCGTTTCGAAATTTGTTGAAGCATTTTGGCGAACCGACATTTTATTTATTTTGTTTGAAAGAAAGGGCTTTGTAATTTTTATTTTTGGTTACTCGAATTTCTTTCTAGAATTTGGTTTATTTTGAAATGTCGAATCATTGCGTTAGCACTAGTCTTGCGTTAGAATTATTTTTGCGTTAAATAATTTTTGTTATTAATGCGACATTGCCGACAGTATATATTTGTTGTTGAATAAACCGTTGTTGGATTAGAATTGCACGCCTCAATTATTTTTTTTTAATTGTTGTTGCTCTGATTAACCGATCCTATCGTCCCATTTCGATTTCTTTGTTCGTCGATTGCCGTGATTCGATTTTTGAATCTCTTCAACACCGACCCGCCGCCCACGAAGATCCACCGCGAGATCGACCTGTGGAACATTGAGTTCCTGGCGCCCAACCAAATCTACGAACCAGGTAAGCCAATTTTTTTGGGTGACCTGATCCGGCCCTGTCGACGCCAGTGCCGGAAAAGGCATCACAATATATATATATATATATATATATATATATATATATATATATATATATATATATATATATATGAAAAATTAATGTAGGTACTTAAATGAAAGGTCTTGATGAGTGTAACATTAGGACGAGTTTATATCTTAAGAAATGTCAATAGATCACAAGATACAAGGTCATTTCTTAATTATGTATCTAAAAATAGAGCATTTTCAAATGCAGCCTAAATACTTATCATCATAAATTGACTATTGGTAAAAACGATATGAAACCATGAAAAGACACAACTCCAGGTCAAAACTTTTCCAACGATACCAAATTTAACCATAAAAACCCATTTTATCATATAAATACACTGGCTACAAAATTTCGCTTATTCTCATAATAATATAGATTATTATTAAAATTTTATTTAATATTCATTGAAAAATTTTTATCAGATTATCGACTTGATGAAAATCATGCACCAAGATTGGACATCATTAAAATCAGAAGTTGAACATGATATCATGAAGAAACACGTCGAGCAAGGACGCTTACTTACACTTTTCATATCAAGTATCCTTTTTTACTTTCTTCTTTTTTGTCATCAACCCGACCTAAGTCTTAAAATTTTCAGTGTGGTACTATAATTCCTTGATGGTGTTCCTCTTATTACCAGTAAGACCAAAAATGATGACCTGGCTAGGTTTGTCCAAAGGTCCTGCCGATTTCGCATTTCCATACCCCGTTAATTATGGCGTCGATCAGGATAAGTATTTCTACGTTATCGAAGCGCATATGTCTTTTTGCTCGGCGCTTGTTATAACACTAATTATTGCTGCAGATACGTTTTTTATCGTTTTTGTACAGCACGTCTGTGGAATTTTCACAGTAATAAGGTACAACTTTTATTTCAGCAAAGTAATTATGCAAATTTTGAACAATTCTTTTTTTTTGTGTTCTTAGTCACCGGTTAAAACAATTGTCAGTTTCGAATAATTTGAACATCCAGTTACATCCAAGCAAAAGAGATGATGAGTCATTTTGGATCATTGCCAGTTGCATCAGAAAGCATAATGAAGCGATCAAGTGAGTTTCTTTTTGAAAATTTGAACTTTTGAACAAAAATAATGAAATTTCGGTTCCGGAGCAGGTTTACAGAGCTGCTTGAAAATATCTATTGCTGGATATTTTTCATAAGTGTAGGTCTCGAAACATTACTTATGACATTTTCTGGTGTACAGGTAATTTTTGAAAAATTATAGACACTAATTAAAAATTATTAATGATTAATATTAATAATAATTAATTATTTTTAATAAATGCTGATATATAACAATTAAAATATTTTCATGCCTTATTATGCTTTTTATGTCTTAATATGACTTGATATGCCCATATTCGATCTGATATGCTCATAAAAGCTCATATATAATTTTTGGATTGAAAATACTTTTAAAAATCTCCAAAAGGTGGCGCATGATTGCTAAATCGCCTCCTAATAAGAGAATTAAATTCAAGATATAAAGTTCTAAATTGAAAATAATTTTTTTAACTTTTTATAGAGTTTTTTTCTTATATTAGTTCTTATTTAAATCAACCAGAAATTTTCAATAGCGCGCTTTCGCTAGCCCCATAACTAAATTTTTTCATAATTACTCGATAATGTTTCGATATTGTGATACGTTTAAGTTCTACTATTTGGTTGTAGAAGATAAAACTAATTTTTGTTTAATAGAACATTGACGTAAAAAATTTAAAAATTATTTTTGTACGCCTTTATATAGTTTGATATGGAAATTTTTAACCAGATCGGATCTCATATGTCAATATTAAAATATTCTTAGACAGGTGATAAGGCATGAAGCCGATTTAATAATAATAATAATTTTTTACAACATTTATTTTTTCTAAAGACTGGTTTATAATATTTTTATAGATATTTTTCTGACGTAAGTCATTGAAAACTTACAGTTTATTGGCTATCTAGTCTAATACAAAATTTTTTTCTCTAATTATTCATAATTTTGTTAGTCTGTATTCCCTCCAGGTTAAATTTATCTCTAATGACAAATTGAGATACGAATTTTAAAATAAATTGTTTATGCCTGGAAGGAATACAGGCTAACAAAATTATGAATAATTAAAGAAAAAATTGTTGTATTAGACTGGATAGCCAATAAACTGTAAATTTTCAATGACTTACGTCAGAAAAATACCTATAAAAATAATAATAATTTCTTTTTTTGTAAATTAGTTAGTTTCTCAAATGGGTAACATTGATGAACTATTCCGTTGGGGTCCGTTCGCCTTTGGTCAATTAGTTCATGTTTTTGTCGAAAACGCTATTTCGCAGCAACTGATTGACTACAGCGAAGGAATTCATGACGCAATGTAATTATGCTACATTTTTTTTTTTTTATTAAAATAACAATACTCTATTTTACAATAACAATAAATTTTATAGAGTGATGATAAAATGGTACAGACTATCTATTCGATCTCGAAAACTGATAACCTTTATGATCATGAGGAGCCGTGTAACATGTTCTATTTCAGCCGGGAAAATGGTTATCATGTCAATGGAAACTTTTGGAATGGTAAGGTTCAGTTAAATACGATTCAGTCAAAATTTGAACATCAAACTTCAGTATTTTGGCTCAATATAAATTTTCAATAAATAACTTTTAATTATTTAATTATTGATATGATTATTCAGATTTTGAAAACAACCATGTCGTACTTTACACTACTTACTTCTGTTCAAGAAGAATAAAGCACTGTTACAGTTTGTAATAAAATTTTACAAGAAGTTCAAAAAATTCTTTATTTTTATAAAAAAGAAATTTAAATAAATCGTACGTATAAAATTTAATTATAATATAATTGCTAAATTTTTAAGAACTTACAAAAAATAATTAATGATTCCAAATTTTCCAAAAAAACCAAATTTTATTCCTGTTTCTTTTTACAATTATTTTGCACTAAATAAAAGTAATTTATACTGTAAGCAACTGTAAAAACATAACTTTGAGATCAACGAACTGTATATTATGAAATAATCAAAAATTCATATCATAAAGTCATTTTGACAAGCAGTATGTCGTAGTTATTAAAAAATCGAAGTTTCCTTGGCAACACTGTGTCTAAAAAGGCGGAAATTATGACATTAGTCTAAGAAATAAATAAAAATGCCTGTCACTGTCATTTAAATGAATAATATCAAGGGGAACCACGAGGTAAAAATAATCATTTAATATAATAACTCAGACAGAGTTCTCGTAAGAATAGATGTTTGTCAAAAACCCTGCTATAAAATAATGAAGACCTCTTGCCAGCTGATAGGTCAATGGCCGTACCAGTCTTCAAGGAAAAGTCTTGTATTAATCCACAGATTCGGTAGAATCTGGCGCCAAGTTCCGTTCAAATCCGTTGTCAACGGAGCGCCAGACTACCGACTATGTTTACTGTAAGCAGAACGGTATTTTCAGGTTGCAAAATTTTATTTAATTCTACGGTACTTTTTTTTCCTAAATTGTATATTATAACACTAATTCATACTTTATTTTACTATTATTAATTAATCATATTCACTTATAACAATTAATCTACTTGAAATTACTAAATTTAATCAGCACAAACTATAGCAACGCAAAAATTTCGATCCTGACTTTTTTTCGATGGGCAAAGTGATCTGCCACAGACTAAATAATTAGAGAATGCATAGTAATCCTTCATTATATGGGAAACTACAGTTAAAAAAGATATTTCACAGCTTGCATCTACACCCGCCAGGGTGCGCTGGAATTATTTATACATAAACTGTAGCTTCAAGAGGATAGTTTGTTATCAAAAATGCAGCTAACGCGAGATTTAAGTTGGTACCAATTGTAAATTTTTATTATAATTACAAAAAATACTAAAATCTGAACAAAAACAGTTTCACTGTAAAAAAAATCGCGCCAAATCCACGTTCATAAGACTATTAAGAAAAAAAAATTTTTTTTTTCTTTACAAAAAGATATAAAATAAAAAAATTAAAAAATCCAAGTAACCAATATGATTGTTTATGATTTTCGGAAATTAAAAAAAATTTTGTTGTAAATTTAAAAATTAAAACAAAAATTTTGGAACGTACTTGGTGTGCGTCATTGTGTATTTCAATTTTTTTAAAGTCCTAGTAAATAGATTTTACGAATTTCATTAAAAGTAAAATATTTTGTAACCGCGCGCACTAAATACGTTACAAAATTTTTTTTTAATTTTTAAATTTACAAAAAAATTTTTTTTAATTTTCGAAAATCATAAACAATCATATTGGTTACTTGGATTTTTTAATTTTTTTATTTTATATATTTTTGTAAAGAAAAAAACAAATTTTTTTTTCTTAATAGTCTTATGAACGTGGACTTGGCGCGATTTTTTTACAGTGAAACTGTTTTTGTTCGGATAACTGTTATATGGGTTGCTTTTCTCTTGCAAGCCATTCCACAAGTATATAGTCTAACAGCTCGTAACTAAAAATTTGGTTTTCATTAATAACGTTGTAGATTATAGCGATGGTGGTGCATCGTGATGACTGGGCCGTATTGTTTGAAGCTTTTTCGTCGTTTGTTATAGATCTTGCCTTCATTATTAAATATTATAATACTATTCAAAAATCAGATTTGGTACACAGTAAAAAATTTTGCGTTATTGCGTCAAAAAATGTTGTGTTAAAAATTTTTATGTTAAATATTTAACACTTTTTTGTGTTAATTTAACATTTTTCTGTGTTAATTTAACACAATTAATGTTAAATTTACACATAAAAGTGTTAAATATTTAACACAAAAATTTTTAACACAAAATTTTTTGACGCAATGACGTAAAATTTTTTACTGTGTATGTTGTTCATTTATAAATTTTACATTTCCAAATTTTTTGTACAAGTGTTATTTGACGGAAATTTTATTTTTTTGTGCAAGGATTAATTTTTAATATGTTTCAATTTTTTGAATGTCAAAAATTCCTTCTATAAAAATTTTTTAGAGCTTTTGTTTTTGTCTTAAAATTTTATCAAAAATCTTGTTTTATTTAGATTTTTTTCAAAATCTTTTAAGACTTTTAAGTGTTAAGATTTTGTTCAAAATCTTTTAACACTTGTTTAAGTGTTGAGATTTTGTTCAAAATTAAAAAAAAAATTTTTAAGCGTTAAGATTTTGTTCAAAATTTTTAAAAAAATTTTTAAGTGTTAAGATTTTGTCCAAAATTTTTTTTCAAATTTTTTTCGAGTCTTAAAATTTTGTCAACATTTTCTAGAATTTTTTTATTGCAATAAAAATTTTAGAAATAATTTCCCAAAAAATGAAATCAAAATAAATTAAGTTCTCAAATTTAGGTAAAAGAATTATTTGACAGCATGAGACATGATTGTAGTGGCTTATCACACAATTCAGAAATAGCTTCTATGCAAGATCACGCAAATCTTGGATATTTATTATCAGCAAGTTACGCAGGTACTAATTTCAATGCTCTATCAAAAGTAAATCAACGAAAAAAGAATAAATTTTGTAACGTCCACGTTTTCAAAAATTATATAAATAAATAATTTATTTGTCCCCGGCTCGAAATTTGCTCGCCGGAGTCCAGGGTCATAAACGGGGATTACATTATCAATAACAAAATATAAACAAAACACTTCATTTTAAATAAATCAAAGAAAAAGGGAAACCTCTTTATTGGCCTGATCATGTTAATAAACGATATAAACAATATAAACAATATATTAGAACACTCTTTTCACACATTATTCGCGGTTCAAAATCGCGAACTAACTGTCAAGAGCTGGTTCCCCGCTTCCCCAGGAGACTAGCCGTCACCCCTGGGCCTAAACCTCTACCCCGAGAGCGAATGGAGAGTGTCCTCTTCGCCCCCACCTACACGGCTTATGATCACCTACCGTACCTCTGCTGAAGGCTTCGGCACGGGGAGAAGCACTTTCATCCGGTCGGTTCATGATACTTACCTGGGCCTTGGTCAGACTCCAGGTAGAGTATCATCCTCTGGAATTACTTGGTGAAGAGTATTCGCCCGAGTAATTCTCCCGAGAAAGAACTGCTTGCTTTATCGAGCCAAATTTTGGCGTTTATCATTTTTCCCCCAACTCTCTTGTAACGAACCGGAAGGGTCGTTTTAGACACCTGTCCGGTGCCCTCGAACTAGCATTCAAAAATAATTATTTATTATTTTAGTCGTAATTTCCTTCATTTTCTATCCATTCGTCTCGCCAAATTCTAAGTTTTTATTTTCCAAACTCAATTCTTTATTATTTTAATCGTCATTTCCTTCATTCTCTATCCATTCGTTTCGTCAAATTCACAATTCTTTATTATTTTAATCGCAATTTCTTTCATTGTATATCCATTCGTTGATTTTCCATACTAAATTGTCCTCGGGACTTATAAAATCTTCGCTTACCTAAATTATTTCTTACAAAATAATAATCGTCATTTCTTTCATTCTATATCCATTCATCGCTTTCCCATACTAAATCTTGTTCGGAACTTAGAATAATTTTCCCAGTCTTTTAATTTCTTAATTTTAATCATACCTTCAGTAACAATAATATAAAATTATTAACTAAATAAATACAATAATTAAATAATAATCGCCGCACTAATAACAATAATTGTTTCTATTAATTTTTAAGTAATTAATAAAAAATAAACTAAAATACTCAAATACAAAAAGTAAAATTTGGGTCATAATTTTTTTAATTATAACAAACTTTGACTGTAATTTGATATCAAGGCATCGGATACGTATTAGTGATGATTTTCGTAACGGAGCCGGTTCTTCCACGGATCATAAATTTGTTCACAGAAACCAATGATACCATTTCACCAAAATTTTCTTTGCCATTAGAGTACATAATAATTGACAAAGAGAAGCACTACCCGGTAATGTTTACCATTTCAAATATATTTGTAATGAATATCATTGTTACTGTAATATCGTGCGATATTACACTGATCACATTCGTCACCCACGCTTGTGGATTGTTCGCAGTAGTCGGGTAACAACTTACATTTTTGTAGTAAATTTCTACAACTTCATTCGTCCAAACAGGTAAAATTTACAGGTTAAACATTTCGACAGATCTCGGGTGAAAAATTCGCCTGTCGATGCATCAATAAAGCGCGGAATTATTAAGCCTTTGTCAAATTCAATGGACATTCCTTACAGGCACTTGGTGTCTTGCATCAGAGGACACAGACGAGCTTTAGAGTATAAATTCTGATTTTGAAGTTTAATTAATTTTTATATTGAAAAAAAAATTTATTTGATTCAAGAGAAAAAATTTTGAACCACAAAAATTATTTTGAAGAATTTTTTATTTAAATCAAAATGAAACTTTTCATAATGATTTTTTTGGTTCATTAATTTTTCTTTTGAGTCAAATTAATTTTTTTTCAATGAATAAAATTGAAATTTTAAAAGATTTTTATTAAATTTTAAGATTTGCCGAACGCCTTGAGTATGCTTATACGGTAAGTTTTGGAATTTTGGTCGGATTGAATCTACCGGTTATAAGTGTGACTGGATTGCAGGTAAAGTTAATTGCAAATTACTTAAAAAAATCCGCGTAATTAAATGAATTTACACTTTCAGATTATCACACAATCCAATACAGTGGAACAACTGTTAAAATATCTATCGTTTACACTCTCTGTAGTGATGCATATTTTTTTCTTGTGTTTTCTGTCACAACAGCTGACTGATACGAGCTCACAGATCCAAGAATGCATGTAAATATCCAGTTAATTTTAGAGAACAAAATTACTTATTATAAAATTCCACACACCGTAAATATCCGTAAAAATTTGGAAATTAAGTAAGCTGAATAATTATCACTTTATTAAAGTATCAAATATTTTTTTTGACGATTAAAAATCGGCTTTTTTTTATAAGAAAAAAAAAATTGTTCTAAAAAAAAATCAAAATTAATTTTTGATTAAAAATCAAAAGAAAAAATAACAATACAAGCTCGATTTCGATGCGAACTCACTGCCCGACAGAAAGTTACTGGCGCGCTGCCTGTCTGCCCTTCCTATATAAATTCCTGATTCGGTTGTCAGTGGGCGGAGCAAAGGCATTCGTGTCAACAAATCGATCAGAGAATGTCCTTGTAAATTGTAGTAATTCCAAAAATTTATGTAATTTTGATCTAGAACTGACGTGAAGTGGTATCATATTTCGACCAAGGCCCAAAAATTGCTGATTTTGATGACTATGAACAGTCAAGCGTCCTGCAAATTGACCGCTGCTAAGATTATGGAGCTATCTATCGAAAATTTTGGAATGGTATATTTTTGATTTTAAAATTTGTCAGTAAATTTTTCAATGTTTTTTTTTTTTGCAGATGATGAAAACTTGCGGTTCTTACTTCACGATGTTGTTATCTATGCAATAGACTGATTTTATTGGTAATATTCTTCGCAAAGTAGATAGTAAACTGTCATAAAAATATTTCATTTTAATTAGAAAGAATTGTTAGTATTTTAGTAATTAATAAAAAAATTCTTAAAGCATATTTTTTATTTTTTTTATGAATTAAGCGTGAAATTTTTGCAAATCTACTGAAAAAATATATTTACTAAACTAGTATTTAATGTTTTTTAATAAAAAAAATTTTACAAGCCTATATTAATTGATTTGATCAATAAAAAAAATTTTTCTAAGCTTTAATTAATTAATTAATTAATTAATAAAAAAATTTTTAAAGTGTGATTTTTTATGAGTTGACACAACGCGTGAAATTTTCACAAATTTAATGAAAAAATATGTTTAATAAACTAGTATTTAATTTTTTTTAATAAAAAAAATTTTACAAGTCTAAATTAATTAATTTGATCAATAAATAAAATTTTTCTAAGCCTTAATTAATTAATTTAATTAAATAAAACAATTAAATTTTATTTTGTTGTAAGATTTTTATAAAATATCAGTTATTTTCACATCACACTTCTACAATTAATAAAATTTACTCTACTTAATTATAAGACGAACTAAGCCCTGAAAATTTGAAACAAAGAATACTAAAGGTAGAGGTAAGGTAAAGGTAGCGTGTGTTACTGATAATTACCGATAGAATATTAATTAAACCGAATGTATATTCTGCCTCTAGTTTAATTGTAACTACCCTCACACGCAAGAGTAAACCAGTAATTAAATTGCACGCCTCAATCAACCCGTCCGTCAACGTCAATAGACTTCTCCGGCGGAAAATAATTGAGGTGCAAGAACACGATGTATCATTAAATGGTAATTGAACGAAAATAGTGGATGCGTGAGACTTACACTCTCAGAACAATGTCGATTTACGACGAACCAAACTACAAACTGGCTAAAAGTCTTTCTATCGTGACAGGCCGCTGGCCGTATCAGACTTACGGCCAGAGTTTCATTCTAGTCGCTATAATATGGATTGCTTTTACCTTGCAAGCGGTCCCGCAAGTAAGAGTAGCACTCAACTCGGTCAAATAATACTTATTTACGTAGAATGCCTTTCAGACCCTAGCTATTATCTTGCATTTTCACGATCGAGAAGTTCTGCTAGAAGCCATGGCGCCCTATATAATAGACATCATGTTTGTTGCTAAATATATGAACGCAAGTTACAGTGCAAAATTGGTTCGTTTTTTTTTTTAGTATTGTTTTTAAATAAAAGTTTTTTTTTTTGCAGTATTAAATTCTGAAATTAGGTATTATATATTTAGATGAAAATTTGTTTTGATAAAATAAAAACGGATTGGACTTTGCTCCACAATGATGAAGAAAAACGAATTTTGACTTATCATGCTAATATTGGAAGGCTTATATCAACTGGATATTCAGGTAATTACACTGATAGAAAGATTTATTAACTATTAATAATTTAATTCATTTGAAGACAATTATTAACTTTTAATATAGTATATTACACTACAAGGGCAGAAAGTTTGAGATTCCTGCACTGTGCGCCATGATGCCCGAGGCGAAGCCGAGGGCATCATGGCGCGCAGTTCAGGGCTCTCAAACTTTCTGCCCGTGTGGTGTATACTATTTTTCTTTATTTTCGGCCGAAAGTACGGTGACTTACAAATCAATTAACGTTACAGTTAAATGTTCTTAGTATGTTGTCGATGCCCGCCCGACATTTGCGGCACGAGCGAAGCGAGTGCGGCTGGTCGGGGGCGGGCATCGACTTCATCTAAATAGACAAAAATAATAGTAACTTTTTAAAATTAAATTAATTCAATTGAATAGTCTTATTTTTATTAATTTTTGATTACTCAAATACATTAAAATCATTAATTTTATCAGAATTTTAATTATTTCGAGTAATTTGTCAACTATTTTTAATTAATTATTGCATATTTTCTTTTTCATCACAACTATTACCAGTACATGAACTATAAGAATTATAAAAATATTATTTGATCTTCCCATTTGACATGTTCGTCAATAAAAATATTAATGAAAATTTATTATTAAGATATTTAATTTTTTGGAGCAAAAGAAAAATTTTCTCAAGACAAGAAAATTTACTTCTGTCAAGAACTTAATTTTTTGGAGCAAGAGAGAAATTTTCTCAAAACAAGAAAATTTTCTTGATTTAAATAAATTGTCTTGGATCAAGACACGTATTTCTTGAAGCAAGGGAATTAATTTTGTTGGAATAAGTGAAATTTCTTGTGTCAAGAAAATAATTAGGAAGAAAAATATTTTCTTGGTTCAAGTGAACCTTTCTTTCTGTGTAAATATTTATCTGCAGACTTTTTAGGTAACGTATCTGTTCTTATAATTAGATTAGCTTCCGTATCGAAATTCCTTAAAATTTCCTTTTGGTGATGATAACGCATTCATTTTTTTAAATTTTTATTATTTTTCACTCGATATAATTTTTTAGATTATAAATTTCAACACACAACGACATAAGAACCCACAAAAGCAATTTTAAGGTTAGGCCTGAGTGCACAATAAACCGCGTCAGCTCTGGTGAATACTTTTTTTTCGCTGCCTCGTACATCAATTCAGTGCACAACTAGTTTCTTCTAGCGCACTAGAGCAGCGCGCATGTACGCCCCTACCGAAGCATAAATGTCGGTCTTTCTGATTCCCAACAGAAGTAGCAAGTACGTGCTTTCGGCCGTGAATAAAGAAAATATTTTTAACATTCAATAAATATTTATTTGAGAGGAAAGTACACTTATTAATAATTAATAAGTATTTATTAATAATTAACAAATATTTATTAACAGTTAATAAATATTTTGTTGAGTGAATTTGTTTCACTTGCAATGTCATATGATATGAAGATTGCTTATAAACAAAAATCATCTCTATAAATTATTTGCATTAATTATATTACATTATAATAACGTTTATTGTAAATTACCAAATTCTATCACAGCTCATAAATATCTTTTATATTTTTAAATATTAAAAACGTTAATTTATTTAGTGAATTTAATTATTATCATGTATTCCAGCAGTAGGGTTATAAAAAGTGTCAAAAGAAAATTGCTATTTTTGCTTTTTATTTTAAACAAATATTTGTTAACAGTTAACAAATATTCATTAATCATTATTAAATATTTATTAACAATTAATAAAGTTTATTAAATATAAACAAATTCTTCTATTAGTCTAGAAAAATTTATCTTAAAATTTTTTACTGTGCATAGTAAAGATATGGGCACTGAAAAAAAATTAACTTTAATCAAGAGAATAATTTTTGAGCTAAGAAAATAATTTTGAAGAGTTTTATTGTTTTAAATCAAGACGAAAAATCCTTTAATTAAATAAAATTTATTTAAGCCAAGAAAAATTCTTAGTTTAAGAATTTTTTAACTCAAATTAAGAAGATAAAGTTCTTTAAAATTATTTACTTAATTCAAGTTCATTTTTTTTCTGTGTGAGGTGAAAAATGTGCTCGTCAATTGCCAAATAAAATAAAATGACTAACATTAATTTTAAAAATAAGTTTTTCCAAAAATTCAACAGAAACTTTTTAGATTTAATTTTTGATTTTTGAAAAAATTTTCTTCCGAATATCTCAAAATTAAGCCGAAATAATTGCTTGACCTTGAGAGAGTGAATGTAAAGCACGACTTAAACGCTTTGTGTTATGAGACGTGCAAAAATTGGGGATACATTTTTGTTTAGTTTAAAATTTGAGTCTACCCAACAGTAAAAAGGCTTTTTGCCATAAAAATAAGAAATTTAAATTTTTTATACAAACAGCTACACAGTAAAAAATTTTGTGTTAAAAGTTTTTATATTAAATATTTAACATTTTTTCATGTTGATTTAACAGAATAAATGTTAAATTTACACATAAAAGTGTTAAATATTTGATACAAAAATTTTTAATACTGTTTTTTGACGCAATAACGTAAAATTTTTTACTGTGTAAGAAAAAAATTTTTACATACTTACAAAAAATTAACACCAAGGCTTTGCTGCTGTAACGACGGCCATTTTCATCGTGGAGCCGATCATCCCGCGGATCGTTAATGAAATAACAAAATCAAATGTTACAATTCCGCTAAGATTCGCCCTTCCAGTGGAGTACGTAATCTTCGAAAAAGAAAACTACTTTTGGCTGATGTTCACCATCACCAATTTATTCGCCATTAATATGATAATTGTGATAATCATGTGTGACGTAGTTTTCATCACCTGCGTGCAACACGTCTGTGGACTATTCGCAGTTGTAGGGTAAATTTAAATCTTCCAAAATTTAACTTCTATTCACAAGCTAATTTTTCTACTTTATTAATTTTTTACTAAAAGATTTCGAATAGAAAGCACGCCATTAGGAAAAGTTGTAAAAGAAGAAGCGAAGGGAAAAATTTCCTCAGATGCTTCTTACAAGCACTTGGTTTCATGCATCAGAAGCCACAGGAGAGCTCTCGAGTATATTTCAACATCCAATTTAATATTTTTGATTTTTAATTTATTATTAACAATTTTATTGATTGCAGATTTGCTGATCTCCTTGAAGATACTTTTTCTAAGAGTTTCGGCGTGGTTGTTGCGTTGAACTTGCCGATGATGAGCGTCACTGCAATGCAGGTGACCTTTTTGAAAAAGCTATAAATAAATTTTCATTAAAATAAGCTTGGAGTGTATTTTGTTTATAGATCATTACGCAGTCGAATACTGTGCAGCAAATTTTGAAATACCTGTCGTTTGCTTTTGCCCAAATGCTCCATCTGTATTTTGATTGCTTCATGTCACAAAATTTGACGGATAAAAGTGTCAGGATTCAAAAATGCATGTATGTAATCCAAATCCCGGAAAAAATAGACTCGGAAAAAATTTTTAAGTTATGAAAAATTCATATTATTTCATTAAAATTATTATAAAATAAAAATTATAATAATAATAATATTTTTTTTTGTAACGAAAAATGGAGCGATCATTCTGGGGAAGCTTGTTTTTCAGAAAAATTGTGGGTGTGATAAAATTATTACTATTACAATTTTTATTTTATAATAATTTTAATGAAATAATATAAATTTTACATAAATTTAAAATTTTTTCTCGGTCTATTTTTTCCGATTACCATGTAATTCAATTAAAAAAATATTTATTTATTTTGAGAAATAAGAAAAGGCTTGATAAATTCTTTGAAATTTTACAGAAGTTCTTAAATTTAGTTTAAAAAAAAAATTATTCCAAAATTGTCTAATAAAATTAATTAAAAATCCCAAATTTTTTATTTAAAAATATTGTATTAATTAAATTTCATCTTATCAATTCTCATATTTATCATAATAATGAGGAGAATTTCGCACACAGAGCTAATGTGAAATATTACGACCTCTCAATCGAATCCCAAAAATTGCTACTTTTGATGACAATGAGGAGCCAAATTCCCTGTAAAGTAACTGCTGCTAAAATAATGGAGCTGTCTATCGAAAATTTTGGAAATGTAATAACTATATTTTTTAAAAAACAATTACTATTATTACAAACGTTTTTTTTTATTTTTCAGATGGTAAAAAACTCAAAATTGACAAACAATGGCACTTTCGTAAACATAAGCATATAAAAAATAGTGTAAATATATATTTTCAATTTCAGGTGAAAACTAGCGGGTCTTATTTCACAATGCTTATGTCAATGGGATAATTTAAAAAAATATTCAAGTCTTATCCCTGTTAAAAAATATTGATTGAAAAGAATAAAAAATGATAAAATTCGAATTATTTTCAATAATTTCAATTCTTTTGTTTGTATATAGAGATATACAGTTTGCATAAAGTGCTTCTCAATTCTTTTTAATCAGTATTCTTAACCAGGGTTCCGTAAAAATATTGTTAAAAGTCGTAATTAAAGAAAGTTTTATGAAAATTTGAATTTCTCGATCTTTTTATCCTAGCACACTTGTATTTCTTGATAGTTCAAAATTTCTGTAACTAAACACGCAACGCAGCGTTGAATAGAGTTTAATTTTGCCTTCGGATTAACAAAAGGGGTGCATAGTTAAAAATTGCTTAAAAATAACCAATATTGATATTAAGATATAAAATCGGAGTAACCGTAGCAACGGTATACCCACAAACGGGGATACATTGACTCGTGATTGAAAACATAAATTAAGCTGTCCGTCAACGTCAATCATAAAATTTTTCTCGAAAGATAATTGAGGTTAAAAATTCATTAAGCTGAATGTAATACAAAGGTAAGATAAAGGATTGTGAGTCAGAAGTACAAGAACAATGGATTTATACGATCAACCCCACTACAGGACAACGAAGAACTTTGCGATTCTCATAGGTCGATGGCCTTATCAGTCTCCCTTCCAGAGCGTAGTAATACTCGTTGTTATCTGGACTGCCTTCATTCTGCAAGCGATCCCTCAAGTATCAACTATTTTAAATTCACGCATTTATTTATCATTTTAATTGAATTTAAAGGTTTAATATCAACCATTTTCAGACCATAGCGATTATCAAGCATTATGATAACCGAGCGATTTTACTCGAGTGCCTACCGGCTTATGCGATGGACATTGTGATGGCGATAAAATATATAAACCTCATCTATAACGCAGAAACGGTGCGTCAGTTTTTTTTTTAAATTGAGTGTTAGCTAAAAAAAATTTTTGTGCAATGTCAAAATGATCATCAATTCATCATTATCACAATTGTGAGTATTTATACTAATAATCAATTGGTTACGACTTTTAGATTAAACATTTGTTCGAGCTAATGAGAGAGGATTGGAAATTGTTGAAGAACGAAGAGGAAAAACGCATCCTTCAGTATCACACTGATATTGGACGACTATTGGCTTCTGTTTACGCAGGTAAGAGCTTAGAAAATTTTTATCTTAAAAGGGTAATATCCTTATTATCCTTTATCATATTATGATGATTAAAATGTGTTATAAAGGATTTGCTTTTACGACAACGGGTATGTTTGTTATGGAACCAGTTTTGCCGAGGATTGTCAACAAGATTATTAAATCTAATGAGACAGTTCCACTGAAATTTGCTCTTCCATTAGAATACATTTTCTTCAAAAAGGAAGATCATTATTGGCCGATGCTTACTATCACTAATATTTTCGCTATCAACATTATTGTTGTCATAATATCTTGCGACGTTATTTTCATAACTTGCATTCAACATGTTTGTGGGATATTTGCAGTTATAGGGTGTGTTCTAAAGGGCATAGCCGGATAAGTATGATGAATCGGCTCTCATGGAATTTTCTATTGGAAAGTTCCACGGGAACCAAATTACAATGCATATCCGGCTATATCATTTTGCTCATTCTTAATGGCTAAAGAGGATTAACCATTTTTTATTTTTGATAATTATTGGAACAGATTTAGGATAGAAAATGCATCTACTGGTGGAGCAAGGTTGAAAGACAAGTATGGAATAAGCGTTAAATCGAATTTGCAGGATCCTACTTACAAACATTTGGTTTCATGCATTAGGATTCACAGGAGAGCTTTTTAGTATGAGAATTCCAAAATATTTTTTTGATTAAACTGTTCAATTTCTTAAAAAATTTAAGATTTTCTTTTACAGCTTAGCTGACATTCTTGAAGAAACTTTTACGCAGAGTTTTGGAGTTGTAGTCGCGTTAAATTTGCCACTCATGAGCATAACTGGCTTGCAGGTACAGTTTTTAATATCACAACAGTTTATAATAAATAGTCAAAAATTTTTCTTACAGCTGATTACTCAATCTAATACAGTGGAACAAACAATCAAGTTCGCCTTGTTTGCTGCGGCTCAAATGATGCACCTATTTTTCGACTGTTTCCTTTCGCAGAATCTGACAGATATGAGCATTGAAATTCAACAGTGCATGTACGGAAAATCTTTTAATAAATTTTAATTTAATAAAATGTGAAGCACAATAAAATCATTTCGTTAATTTATAGCAAATATTATTCCTAAATGGGTATTTTTTAAAAATAGTAAATGGAATATCCGATAGGTGGCGCATGGTCGCTAAACTTTCTCGCTGTTAGAGTGGCTGGTAAATTATACTTATATTAAAAATTTTCTTGAGCTTCATTTTTTCTGTAATTTCGCTCTTTTAATGTATCCTATATTATAAAATAGATGAAAGTCTTGAAGTTAGTCAAAGGTCGAAACTCGCAAAAAACGAGCCACGATTCATTATTGGTTAAAATTTAGGCACGCGCGTAGCACGCTATTCAAATTTCTAGTATTAATAGAATCTTCTGCATACAGATCCAATGTGAAATGGTACAAGAGTTCAAAAGAATCACAAAAGATATTACTTTTGATGTTGATGAGAAGCCAAGTGCCCTGCAAAGTCACTGCAGCTAAAATCATGGAGTTATCTATTGAAAATTTTGGAAACGTAATCATTTTAATTTAAACTTTTTTCAAATAATTATTATCATTTTTAATGAGATGAAATATTTTATATATAAATTTTTAATAAAATTTCACTTTGCAGATGGTAAATTGAAGATGTATCACAAATATAGCTTTCGTAATCGTCGAATACAATAGATAGATGAAAACTTGGTAAATGTAAATAATTTTTTATTCCTTTTAGGTAAAAACAAGCGGATCATATTTTACAATGCTTCTATCTATGCAATAGTAAATTTTTGGTTATATCTGTGGTGTGAAATATGTTTATTATGTATATTGAATAAGAATGTAGTAGTTGTTAAGTATTTTTTGTCTTACCGCTCCAGTCCTTGTAAACATCCTTCACTTTCTTCACTTGATTTTTAATTATTGTAAACTTACTTACCTTCGTTGTTTTTATTACTTCAAAAGCGCCTACACTCTTCAAAAAATACTTCTTTGAACGCTTGATTATATTTAACAAAACACTGTTATCTTATAATGAAGTATCGATCATCGTTATGGAAACCCTTTCCTCGAATATACTTCAAAATTGAATTAAACGCAGCAATTAAGCTGTCCTTCAATGTCGTTCAAAATTTTATTTATTTATCTATTTATTCAATTTAAATCTTACCAGGAAGTAAAATAACCAAGCTAAATGTCGAGTAGTATCATTTTTGAATGACAGCTTGAAGTTTGAATGTGAGGATAAAGTTTTCAATACAATGGATATCTACGAGCGACCCTACTACACCCGAGGTCAAAATATCAGACCCGTTTAAGCTGTAAAGTTTCCAAATCCTTTGTAGTTCAATTCGCCGCCTTAGAAGACGCCTGTTTTGGCAGTAAAAGTCGGAGTGAACTATGGATACAGTGAAAACAGGTCCACTGAGTTCCGTTTTCAATGTAAATTTTATCCAAAGAATAATAATAATAATGCAGAGTCGAAACATCAGACCCGTTTTAGCTGTAAAAGTCGGGGTGAACTAAGGACATAGTGAAAACAGCTCCACTGAGCTCCGTTTTCAATGTAAATTTTATCCAAAGCATAATAAATAATAATAATAATAATACTAATATCATTATTAGTAGATTTCATAATAATCTAACTATTGCAGTCGTGCTTATAGCGCAACTTTTAAAAAATTCACCCATTTTCTGAATCAGCTTGACAAACTGAGTCAGAAAATATCTTTCATTCAAAAGTTTATATGTCGCGTTCCAGATACCATAAAGGCGTATTCCGGCAAAAGGCCCCGGTGAAAAGCTATCGGTGCGTATAAAATATTTTTTTTCGGGAATCGACGAATTTTCGTCTGAAATGTGCAGAAATGTAGAAAAAAAATTTTATACGCCCTTATGGCTCCCGGGACCCTCCTCGGATGCCATAAGGACGTATAATAAAAACTTTTTTTTCGGGAATCAACTTATTTTTACCTGAAACGTTAAGAAATACAAAAAAAATTTTTCTCAAAATTAAAATTTTTTTTGAAAATTTAATTTTTTTTTGTCCAAAAAAAATTTTTAGTTTGGAGAAAAATTTTTTTTTTTGCATTTCTGCACGTTTCATACAAAAATAAAATGATTCCCGAAAAAAATGAACCAATATATTTTTATATAAAACGTGCAGAAAAGCAAAAAAACATTTTACTTCAAATTAAAAATTTTTTGGACTTAAAAAAAAAATTCTATTTCGAGAAAGATTTTTTTTTGTATTTTTTGAGGTTTCAGGTAAAGATACCTGATTCCCGAAAGAAAAAATTATTTTTATACGCCTTTATGACTCCCGGGACCTACCTCGGATGCCATAAGGGCGTATGAAAAAAATTTTAACCAGATTAATAATAAATACGATAATATTTTTAGAAAATACAATTGATAAATATTGTTTTTAGATGAATATTAATTTTTTATACGCTATTTTTTACCTCATCTCTAAAATTGTCATTTTTGAGATACGAGGTTGCGTTAGAAATTTTGATTATCAAAATACTTTTTTTTTTTCAGTGCAAAAAAAAATTAACTTAAATCAAGTTAATAATTTTGAAGAACTTCATTTTTTTGATTTGAGTAGAAAAATTCTTCAACTACAAAATATTTCTTGGTTTAAGTAAATTTCACTTAATTCATGAATTTTTCGTTTTGATTCAAGACAATAAAACTCTTCAAAATTATTTTCTTGGTTCACATATTTTTCTTTTGATTCAAGTTAATTTTTTTTTCTGTGCATAAATAAATCAATTAAAGTGAGTTTTCGTGATTTAGATAAAAAAACTTTTCGAAAAAATTAGAGAAGATTGGAAGATCCTGAGAAGCGACCATGAAAAATTGATACTAGAGTACCATCTAAAATTGGGCCAGTACTTATCAATTGGATATACAGGTACAAAAACATTTCAATTCAACACAAAACATACTATTGTTAATATATTGTGTTGAAATTAGGTTTTGCAAACTTGGCGCTTTTGGTATTCATACTGGATCCAATTTTTCCGATAATAATTGACAAAGTTTCTAAATCAAATGACACTTTACCGCGGAGATACGCTGTTCCGATGGAATTCGTCGTGTGTGATCAACAAAAGTACTATTGGTACCTTTTAGGTTTGTCCAATTTTTGCATAATTTCTATAATCATGGTGATAGTTTGCTGCGATGTCCGCTTTATTTCATTTGTGCAACATGTTTGCGGGATATTTGCCGTCGTGGGGTAACCTAGAACAATAATCCCATACATTGAGCTTTATTAAATAAGGATCTAACATCAAAATATTTAACATAGCTTTCGTATAGAGCATGCACCTAATGTAATCATTCCTCATGAAATACTCAAGGGGTCAAATTTTGGCAGCAACTATCAAGATGTTCATTACAGACACTTTGTTACTTGCATCAGAGACCACAGACGAGCGTTGGAGTAAGTTATTATTATCAATATTGCTAAAAATGATCATTTTATTGAGTCTATTTTTAAAGATTCGCTGCACTGATTAAAAATACCTTCACCGGATCTTTTGGAATTGTCGTTGAGTTAAATTTGCCCCTAATGAATATCACCGCGGTCCAGGTTCAGTTCTTAATTTTTTTTTCTCTTATTGGCCAAAAATGTGTAAAAATTTCATGATTATTTTTCAGATTATGGCTAAAACGAATTCAATCCAAGACACTGTCGAAAACATTATGTTCACTGGCGCTCAATTGGTCCATCTTTTTTTCGACTGCTACATGTCTCAATGACTGACGGATATGAGCTCCCATATCCATGATTGCATATATATATATATATATATATATATATATATATATATATATATATATATATATATATATTAATTACTAGCTGTTACTCGCCCATTCCGCTGGCCGCTTTATAGAATTGCATTTTTAGATCTAGACTTGAAATTTAATTAGAGCATTGTTTTGACTTGCACAGATTCCAAATTCTATCGAATTGGCATGCACCTTTTATCCATGTAATTATTCTAGCTAATATTCATTGTAATTTTCAATGTGCAATCATTATAACATTCCCGTGTCTTTCTTACAAAAATTAATAATAATTGTTTTTAAACAAAAAATTTGTAATAAGCATTGAAAGGTTCAGTTAAAGAAATTGCAGGTCTCATAAGTGAAAAAATTTGCCTAGTATATAAACATAACCAATAGAATTAAAAAATTTATTTTAAACAAATGACAATCGAATAGAATAAATTTAGTAACAATAAAAATTCATTATTTCTAAGTCAAAAAAATATAGGTTCCGGATAAGTAATCACCAACATATCAGATACTAAAACCTTCTCCGAAACACGTTGCATCTTATGGTATAAGTATTATTCCGATCGGTTTAGTAGTTTTCGCAGTATAAACGAACAAAAAAACCGGCTCACCATTTACTAGTATAGATAAAAAAATATTTACTTGAGTTGCAAAAGTATTTTTCTTTATTTTTTGATAGAACGAGAGCTAAGTGGTACGAAATCTCGGCGAGATCAAGGAAGTTACTGATTTTGATGACACTTAGGAGCCAAGTTCTCTGTAAATTGACAGCGGCTAAAATCATGGATCTGTCTATAGAAAGTTTTGGCGTGGTAAAAATTGAATCATACCTTATCAATTTTTTGACATTTTGCTTACATTAATTTTTTTTTTATTCTATTTTTTTTCCAGTGTGTCAAAACAGCTGGTTCATACTTTACAATGCTTATGTCGATGCGTTAAAAGAAGAACACTATCACAAAAAACTTCGTTTTTTTTTCTTTGAATAGCACATTTTCGTAATATTAATTTTTTGTATCAGAAAAAAAAATCTTTAAGGAGAGAAGTATTATTCTTTCTTAGCAATGGAAAAAAAAAAAAAAAAAAAAATAAATCAAAGTTACCATAACAACGAAATGAATACAAAAAGTTAGATTTCGACAAACAATTTGAGCTGTCAATCAAACGTCAGTCACGAACCGTCAGTCAACATCTGCTTCTCAGAAAAAAAAGCGTAGTTTCGACAGTGAGCAATACTTTTATATTCTTTCAGAAACACAAAACTAATATTATGACATAAAGAAATAAATTTTAAGACAATGAACTTCGAGGAGCCGTACTATAAGTTACCAAGAAATTTCGCCCGTTCGATAGGTCGGTGGCCGTACCAGTCTCGCTTGGAAAGTTTTGTGATCGGGCTCTTCATTGTTTTGGCGTTCACCCTCCAAGTTGGGCCAATAGTATACAAATAATTTTAGTAATCACGTCAATACTTTCTAAAAAAGCTTAATAAATTTTTTTTATTAATTATCCATTATAAAATATTTTTTTTTTTTTTGATAAATAAGTACTTAATTTTTCTTAGATTACCGCTATCGTAGTACATTTTGACGATCGAGAATTGATACTCGAAACAGTAGCACCAATTTTAACCGACATAGTATCATTTACTGTATTTGTTAATTCGTCGATAAATTCAAAAATGGTTAGTTCAAATTTTAACATGTGATAATTTTGTGATTTTGCTTTCCGATGAATCTTCATGCTTAGTTAGTAACTTCCTCTATGCCTAGTTAAAAAAACTTTTCGAAAGGATCAAAGCCGATTGGAAGTTAGTGGCCAACAGGGAAGAAAAGCTAATTTTGGAAAAGTATGTCGAATTGGGAAATTTAATGGCCGCTGGATATGCAGGTAATTTTGAATCATTTCTTGTAGTTACATTAAAAAACTCGGTGATTGTTCGTGACAAAAGGGTAAAAAAAAAGTTTCTTTTAAAGGGTTTGTTTACTTAGCAACTGTGACGTTTATAACGGAACCCTTAGTGCCGATTTTTATCAATTTAATGCTCAAAACAAATTTATCCGCACCACAAAAATTGTCTGTTCCCATGGAATGGATTGTGATTGACCGAGAAAAGTACTACTGGATTTTGATAAGCTACTCGGGTGTGTGTATCACGGTGATTCTGACGGTACTCACTGCTTATGACGTCATGTTCATCACAGTTGTCCATCATGCGTGTGGATTGTTCGCAGTTACAAGGTCAGTACTCGTTACATATCGACGTTCTAATTGACAAATTGTCTAACTCCATTTTAGATAATCTTCCATTTGTACGAAGAAACAATTAGTTCAAAATTTATTATCACAATTTATAATTAGACTATTGTTACATCAAAATGTTAAAAAATCACCCTCTAAAAAATAAGGAGTTAGACCAATTGCTAATTAGACCGTTGATATGCTTGAAAAAATGAATTATTTTGACTGTGCAATTTTTTTGGTTTCAGTCATCGGATCCAAAGTCTGTCAAATGATGAAAACTTCCAAAATAACACAGAAAAAAAATTTTTTCTTAGCTCAAAAAAAAGTCATTACGAACATTTGGTTTCATGCATCGAAATCCACCGCCGAGCTTTAGAGTAGGTCAAAAATATTTTTGGGTCTGCTGAAAGAAAGGCTACTTCATGTGAGTTTTTCAAAAAAACGTTTTTTTGACATTGAAAATTTTGATTCAGAAAATTGAAGTAAGCTTTCATTCAGCTGATTAGAATTTCAAAAAATTACTGGTTAGTTCTATAAATGCCCAAAAATAAATCTATCAATTTTCATGCTACCGAAGATATGTTGATATGATTGAGACAACTGTCACGGGCTGTTTTGGAATAATAGTATTATTGAACTTGCCGTTAATGAGCGTTACAGGAGTTCAGGTTTATTTCCAAAATTTGGTTCAATTATTGACAAGATTTATTTTTTTAGCAATGCAAAAATAATTGGAACTTCTTAAAAATTGATTTTTCAGATGATCACACTAGACAACACTCTGCAGCAGAAGATCAAAAATTTGATGTTCACCATGGGCCAAGTGATCCACCTCTTTTTTGAATGTTTCTTATCCCAACAGCTGACTGATATGAGCCAGCAAATTCACAACCAAATGTAATTACAATTCTTACCAATTTAGTACTTGACAATTTTGAATGTAATATAAAAATAAAATATTTTAGAACTGCTCAAAAATGGTATAACATTGACGTAAAATCTCAAAAACTTTTGATCATCATGATAATGAGATGCCAAACGCCATGTATGCTCACAGCCGGCAAAATAATGGGCCTGTCTATCGAAACTTTTGGAGTTGTAAATTTCAAAATTTGTGTTTTAATACAAAAAATCCCAATTTTTGATCCATGTATTTTTTCAGATGCTCAAAACTTCTGGGTCATACTTCACGATGCTTTTGTCAATGCAGTGATCTGAAGAAATTAAATTGATAATTTTTTGTTAATTAATAAAAAATTATAGTTAATTATTAACCTTACCAAATTTTGAACCTTTACTTAACTTCTATATAAGCTTTTCTTTCTACATAATATTCCTTCTGGTGTCTCATCAAAAATCATTATTAGAACTTTAAAATATATGCTAACATAATATCATTAGATTTTCTTTAACAATAAATTTAAATAGCAAAAATCGAAGTTACCCTGGAAACATTACATCCCCTCAAAAAGGGTGACGGGAGACAGGAATTAAAACGTCCATCAGTCAAATGTCGTTTTAATAATTTATAATAAAGAAAATATATGAGGTAAAATGTTTGATTTAATACTAAGAAAAGGCAAACGTCGGAAATAGTGCTCACAATCAGCAAGATGGACATTTACGAAGAACCCTACTACATAATAACGAAAGGCTTCGCTTCTTTCATAGGTCAGTGGCCCTACCAATCTAGAAAACAAAGTATTATGTTCGGATCTATAATGTGGAGTTTATTTATCTTGCAAGTTATTCCGCAAGTAGTTTCCGTGGCTTTGCATTACGACGACGAGGAACTTTTGTTCGAGTCCTTATCGCCTTTCATCACAGATTTGATTTTTATTGTAAAATACGTCAATGTTACAAAAAAAGCTAATATGGTTCGTTTTACAATTTGGAAATTCAAATTTAATCTATTTTTTAATGATAAGTAAACATTAAACTCTGACTAGTTATAAAATCTAGATGAAGACCCTTTTCGACAAAATGAAGGACGATTGGAAAATTCTCAAAAATGATAAAGAAAAATCTATTTTGGAGAATCATATGTTCACAGCGCGATACATTTCTCTCTGCTGGGCAGGTACAGTAATTTTATTATTAATTTAAACGAAATTTTAATTTTAATTTTTTGATTTTGATCTTTTTCTTGTGCTAGCTTTTGTAAATGTCACGGTGTTTATATTTTTGATGGACCCAATTTTACCAATAATCGTAAATCACATTCAAAAGTCCAACGAATCATTGCCAGTGAGATTTTGCGTTCCAATGGAATATGTAATCATTAATGAAGAAAAATATTATTGGTTGCTTTTCAGCTTTTCTAGCATTTGCGTAATTTTTATTATCATGGTTATCATTTGTTGCGATATTATTTTCATCAGTCTTGTACAACACGTCTGTGGGATTTTTGCAGTCGTCGGGTAAGGTACCAAATTTTGTGATGTAAACTTTTTTTAAAAAGAAAATTTTTTCAGATTTCGTATAGAAAATTCGCCCACTGTTAACCTTTCCCGCGAAACGCTCACTGGACCAAGATTTGGAACCAACTCACAGGATATTCATTACAAACATATTGTTTCATGCATCAGTGACCACCGACGAGCATTAGAGTAATTTTTGATCATTTTTACCAGCAAAAAATTTGATGTTTTATGATTTTGATTGTTCTGTTTTTGATTAGATTCGCGGATCTTATTGAAGCTACTTTTACTGGATGCTTCGGTATCGTCGTTGGCTTAAATTTGCCACTAATGAGCATCACTGCAGTTCAGGTTCAGTTCTCAACATTTTGAAAAAAATTAAGTTGAAATCTAGTATCAAAAATTGAATTCATTACAGATAATGACGCAATCGCAATCGATTCAAGACACAGTCAAGTACATCATGTTCACTTTTGCTCAAATGATCCATCTTTTCTTCGACTGCTACATGTCCCAGAGGCTGACTGATATGAGCGCCCATATTCATCAATGCATGTATATAATTTTGTTAATGATTTTTTATAGCTCATGCTCATTTTATAGAAAAATAAAAAATTTTTGCTCGACGGGCAGAAAGCGTCAACTTTCAGCCCTCTGCGCTAAACGAAGTTGCCACTTTCTGCCTTCGTCGAGCAAAAAAATAGCATACACTACTCGGGAAGTAAATAAGAAAGCCTCAGATCACAATACATGTGATCTGAGACATTTCTTACTTTACTTCCCTCGGTGTGTAATATACTATTTTTTGATAGAGCCAGAGCAAAATGGTACGAAAATTCAGCCAGATCAAGAAAATTGCTTATTTTGATGACACTTAAGAGTCAGATCCCTTGCAAATTAACCGCAGGAAAAGTTATGGAATTGTCTATTGAAACTTTTGGAATGGTAAAATTTAAAAACATTTTATTTATTTTCTATAAGCATCAAAATTGATTTTTTTCAGTGTCTGAAAACGGCTGGATCTTACGTCACAGTACTTCTTTCAATGCGCTAATTTTTATAGTTTTTATACATGATTAAATACAGTTTTTTTTTTATGAATATGAATATGAATAAATTTAAAGATAAAAGTGTTTGGTAATCAAGAGAAAAATGCTTGAATCAAATAAAATTTACTGAAGCCATAAAAAATTTCTTAATTTAAGAATTTTTCTGCTCAAATTCAGAAAATAAAATTCTTCAAAATTATTTACTTGATTCAAGTTAATTTTTTTTTTCTGTGTAGTCATTTTATTTATATGATTAAACAATCAATTAAAAATTATTAACCCGAAAGTTTAATGATTATAAAAGAAGGTTTTTATCCGGAGAAATTTTTAAGGTTTTAAAATTGGAAAAAAAAAAAAGAATAAAATTGTTTTGCACTACAGTCTCAATAAATCAAGTTTTTTTAAAGATTAAAAGTAATTTTAATACAATAACAACTTACTATTTTTTAAGCAAAATTTCCAAATTTTCACGTAATTACTTAATTTTATAATGTTAAAAAATTTCCATAAATTAAAAATTTCTAGAAATTAATCTTTTCTGACTGTGCAAAACACTGTATAATCAATAAGAAATACTGTATATATTGCCGATAATAATAATAAAAAGAAACCCAAGTTACCATAGCAACATTTTGACTACAAAAAGTACGATTTTAACACTTGATTGACAGCATCCGGAAACGTCCATCATCGTCACCTCGGTTCTGCGAACGAAGGGTAGTATTAACATAAACATAACATGATTGCTTTTTTATTTTTACCTCCAGAAAAAAACTCGAGTCAGTAACAAAGACCTCTTGAAACAATGAACTTCTTCGATCAGTCTTATTATAATTTGCTACGAACTTGTGTCTGCGCGATAGGTCGGTGGCCATTCCAGACTAGTCTTAAAAAGTTTTTGATAGGGATTATCATCAATCTAGCTTATATTCTGCAAGTGGGACCGAAAGTAAACGGATAAACTGTTTAAATAATTTTAAATTCATTAAAACAATTTTCTATTTAATTATATTTTGTGTTGGTCATTTTTGACAGATTTTGGCAGACATTGTGCACTCTGATGATCGGGAGGTGATTTTTGAAACATTGGCTCCTATTATATTAGATTTTGCAGCTTTTGCAAAATATATTAATACTTTTATAAATGCAAAAATGGTTTGTAATAAACAATAATTATTTTTTTCAAAAATTATCAATATTTTAATTTTTATCCAGATTAAGAATCTTTTGGAAAGGATTAAAGAAGACTGGAGATTAATTACAAATGACGGTGAAAAAGTTATTTTGAAAAAACACGCTGGAGTGGGAAAACTCATGGCTACTGGATACATAGGTTAACAATGGATCAATTTCATTTATTAAATATTGAATTTTTTTTTTTATATTCGGGCGCTATACTTTTAAAATATTTATTTTCAAATTTATTGCATGTTAAAATTATCAAATTTTTATTATTTTTTCTTTGCTACTTTCCTAATTTCATACACTAATAGAAGGATTTATTTGTATTAAAAAATATTTGTCAATATTTAACAAATCATTTATTAGAGACCACTTTTTAGTATTTAATAAATATATCTTAGTATTTAAAAAGATTTATTAATATTTAATAAATGAATATCAGATTTATTAAATACAAACAAATTATTTTAAATACTAAGAAATATTTATTTAATACTAAAAAGTGATCTCTAATAAATGATTTGTTAACTATTAACAAATATTTTTTAATACAAATAAATCCTTCTATCAGTGTAGTTGTATTATTTAACCACAATGCAGTTATTTTAAGGATTTGTATACTCATCGACTGTGATGTTTATTATCGAGCCGATTTTGCCGATACTAATAAAAGCAATATTTAAAATAAACATCACGGCACCACATAAATTTGCCGATCCAATGGAGTGGATTGTAATAGACAAAGACAAATATTATTGGTTGTTACTCAGCAATTCCAGCGTTTGCATCATGATAATTTTGACAACGCTCATTTGCCATGACGTCGTATTCATCACCGTTGTACACCATGCTCACGGATTATTTGCAGTTACAGGGTGTGCAATAATAAAATTAATCCAAATTATAAAAGCGTTTTAAATTTGAAAAAATATTTCTTGCAGATATCGGATCAAAAATTTGCCCAATGATACAATACAAGAAAAAAACTTTTCAAAATTTGATCCAACAACAAATAAGCGGGATATTCATTACAAACATTTAGTTTCATGCATCAGAATTCACCGACGAGCTTTAGAGTATGTCAAAAAGTATAATTTAATTTTCTCAAATTGTTCTTAAGACAATTTTTTTGATAACTCACATGTTTTTGAAGATACGCAGATTTTATTGAACAAACCTTCGCTGGATGTTTCGGAGTTGCGATTGGATTGAATTTGCCAGTAATAAGTATCACTGGAATTCAGGTTCAGTTATCAATATATTTAACGCATGTCTTTTTTTTGGGCGAGTCAAAAAACTTTTTTTTTCAGATAATTGCTATTTCGAACACCTTTCAGCAAAAAATGAAGTACGCCATGTTCTCAGGAGCTCTGTTGCTGCATCTCTTCTTCGATTGCTTCCTGTCTCAGCAGCTGACGGATATAAGTTCGCAAGTTCAACAACACATGTATAAATAACAAATAAAAATACATATTAAAATGTTAACCATATAATTTTTGATTTATAATAACGTTATTTTGAACAGAGCCAATGGAAAGTGGTACGACATTTCGGCAAAATCTCAAAAATTGCTGATTTTGATGACCATGAGGTGTCAAGTACCTTGTATTCTGACGGCAGGAAAAATTATGGGACTGTCTATCGAAAGCTTTGGAGCTATGATCAAAACTAGCGGATCATACTTCATGATGCTGTTATCTATGCAATAAGTTTCTTATTTAATAGTGACCGTTTCTTCGATTTTTGAATAAATATGTTAAATGTACATTAGAGCCCTTAAATGCTTGTTTTGAATTTTTTACTTAGTAAACTATTTGATCTAAAAACCTTGCAGCGGATGCAAAAACGATTCGATTGGTATATAATAATCATAAAAAATATATTTATTGGAAGTTTTGAAGCCTATTGTGAGATAATGAAAGGATCAAACGAGCCCGCCGAAGGCGGACGAAGTTCGATCAGAATTATATCATGTCTCGTTCGAGAGGATTACAAACACGTAGTACCGCTGTTCGTATTGCGATGTCACCACAAATTCAGAGTATGTAAAAGAAAAAGAGAGCCATCTGGTGGTCCTCTATGGACTACGCTCTCCCTTCCACGCTCATATTTTTAGAGTATATCCTGTAAAAATAATAAAAAACCAACAAAAGGATAATAGTATATTAGTCAACGAAAAACGGGTGGGATTGGATCAACGGGTGGGAGGTAATCCTCTCGAACGAGACATTATATAATTCTGATCGAACTTCGCCCGCCTTCGGCGGGCTCGTTTGATCCTTTAATTATATCATGTCTCTTTCTCGGGATTACAAACACGTAGATGTTCAGAGTGTAATTAGTCATGTGATGTTTTTTATTATTTTTTAGAAAATACACCTGTCATTTCTTTAAGAAAACAGTTTCAGTAAAATTATCAACAAAGATTCGAAAATAGGAAACCAAGGTTGGGTTGTCCAGAATGGGATAACTACAATGCCTTCTGCTCTTTTTGCGATAATTTTTTGTAATACCTTAGGTATTAAGGCAAATGACGGAAATGCGTAAAAGAAATTACCACTCCAATTAATCGTGAAGGCGTCTACATAGGATCCTTCTGGATCTTTGAACCAAGAGCAAAAAATATAGCATTTTGCATTGATTCTGGTAGCAAAAACATCAATTTTTGGCTTTCCGAAAGCCTGGATTATCCTTGTAAAGGCAAAATCTGCAATCTCCCATTCTGTGTCAATGTTGTCCAACCTTGACTCTCTATCTGCCTCGACATTCTCCTTAGATGGAATATATGATGCAAAAATCCATAGATCTCTCGCCTCGCACCATTGCCATAATTGTCTGGCCAAATTATTTAAGTGTGAGTATTGAATACCACCCATGCGATTTACATAGGAAATTGCCGTGGTATTATCCACTCTAAGAAGAATGTCACAATGAGAGAGATCAGCAGCAAAAATCTTCAGGGCCAGAAAGATTGCAAGTAGCTCTAAGTAGTTGATGTGGCAATTTTTTTCTTCCACCGACCAGAAACCGTGCGCCCGTTTTTCTTCGCAGAAAGCCCCCCAGCCTGTTAACGAGGCATCTGAGAAAATTGTTATTTTGTCCGAGTGGGCTCCGAAATTATTCACTGACGAGAGGATGCTTCTTTTCCACCATGCAAAATCTTCTTTTCAGTTTTCTTTAAGCTCTACCTTGCTTTCATAGTCGTCGTCATTGATCAACAAAGCTAGATACTTCTCTCTCTCAAACCGTTTTGTATATATAATCAACCATACTTGATTGCTGGACAAGCAGCTATCAGATTCCCGATAAATTGAGCTAATTCTCTAACCCTACATTCTTTCTTTTTGTTTAATTGTTCAATCATTTTTAAAATCTTTTGTCGTTTTACTTTTGGTAATTCTAACGTCAACCGTTCTGAATGCACACCAAAACCTAAAAATTGGCACTGTCTACTTGGCTTTAAAACACTTTTTCTCCGATTTATAATAAAACCCAGGGATTCTAATAATTTAATTGTCATTGTTATATTTTTCTCGCATGAAAAGATATTAGGACCAATACATAGTATGTCGTCCAAGTATGCCACTGATAAATGACCGCGTTTACGTAAGAAATTTAAAATTGGTTTTAAAACCTTTGTAAAAATAAACGGAGCTGTAGCTAAACCAAATGGTAAACAGCAAAACTCATAGAGTTGTGATTGAAAACGGAATCTAAGAAATTTTCTGCAATTTACGTGGATAGAAATCAGAAAATATGCATCCTCAAGATCCAAATTAGCCATAAAATCCCCTTCGGAAACTAATTTTGACACTAATTTTATGTCCTCTAGCTTAAAATGGACCGTATCAAAAATTTTTTTACCTTATTTGATAATGTACTTACCAATTTTTAAAGTTTCCAAAAATATTTTTCCAACCGTAATTTTGTGAAAATGTAATTCATGAATTTTTCGTTTTGATTCAAGACAATAAAACTCTTCAAAATTATTTTCTTGGTTCACGTATTTTTCTTTTGATTCAAGTTAATTTTTTTTTCTGTGCATAAATAAATCAATTAAAGTGAGTTTTCGTGATTTAGATAAAAAAACTTTTCGAAAAAATTAGAGAAGATTGGAAGATCCTGAGAAGCGACCATGAAAAATTGATACTAGAGTACCATCTGAAATTGGGCCAGTACTTATAAATTGGATACACAGGTACAAAAACATTTCAATTCAACACAAAACATACTATTGTTAATATATTGTGTTGAAATTAGGTTTTGCAAACTTGGCGCTTTTGGTATTCATACTGGATCCAATTTTTCCGATAATAATTGACAAAGTTTCTAAACCAAATGACACTTTACCGCGGAGATTCGCTGTTCCGATGGAATTCGTCGTGTGTGATCAACAAAAGTACTATTGGTACCTCTTTTAGGTTTGTCCAATTTTTCCATCATTTCTATAATCATGGTGATAGTTTGCTGCGATGTCCTCTTTATTTCATTTGTGCAACATGTTTGCGGGATATTTGCCGTCGTGGGGTAACCTAGAACAATAATCCCATACATTTAGCTTTATTAAATAAGGATCTAACATCAAAATATTTAACATAGCTTTCGTATAGAGCATGCACCTAATGTAATCATTCCTCATGAAATACTCAAGGGGTCAAATTTTGGCAGCAACTATCAAGATGTTCATTACAGACACTTTGTTACTTACATCAGAGACCACAGACGAGCGTTGGAGTAAGTTATTATTATCAATATTGCTAAAAATGATCATTTTATTGAGTCTATTTTTAAAGATTTGCTGAACTGATCGAAACTACATTCACCGGATCTTTTGGGTACGTCGTTGGTCTAAATTTACCCTTAATGAGTATCATTGCAGTCCAGGTTGAGTTTTCAATTTTTTTTTTCTATTATTGGTCAAAATGTATAAAAATTTCATAATTATTTTCCAGATTATGGCTGAAACAAATTCAATCCAAGACACTGTCAAAAACATTATGTTCACTGGCGCCCAATTGGTCCATCTTTTTTTTGACTGCTACATGTCTTAAAGACTGACGGATATGAGCTCCCATATCCATGATTGCATGTATATATATATATATATATATATATATATAGTATATATATATATATATATATATATATATATATATATATATTAATTACTAGCTGTTACTCGCCCATTCCGCTGGGCGCTTTATAGACTTGCATTTTTAGATCTAGACTTAAAATTTAATTAGAGCATTGTTTTGACTTTCACAGATTCCAAATTCTATCGAATTGGCATGCATCTTTTATCCATTTAATTATTCTAGCTAATATTCATTGTAATTTTCAATGTGCAATCATTATAACATTTCCGTAACTTTAAAGAAATTTCTTACAAAAATAAATAATAATTGATATAAAAAAAATTTTTAATGAGCGTTGAAAGTTTCAGTTAAAGAAATTGCAAGTCTCATAAGTGAAGAAATCTGTCTAGTATATAAACATAACCAATAGAATTGAAAAATTTATTTTAAACAAATGATAATCGAATAGAATAAATTTAGTTACAATAAAAATTCATTATTTCTAAGTCAGAAAAATATAGATAAGTTATCACCAACATATCATATCGCGTGCTTAAAGGTAAAAGGACTTATAGCTAAGGGTTAATAGGAATTTGTGCTGAAAGGGCGTATAAAAAAATTTTTTTTTGCCATTCGGTTTGAAATTGTCTGAAACGTAAAAATCTGTGAAAAAAAAGTTGGTATCTTAAAGGTAAAAGGGCGCATAAAAAAATTGTAATTTTGATTCAAAATGTTGAATAATAGTTTCACAAGACAAGTTGTACTAAAATAACAGCCTCATATATATAGTTTGATATAAACAAATAGAAAATAAATCAATTAAAAACAAATTACGTGAAAATTAAGTAATTAATTTAAAGTAAAACTACGTAAATAATTAAATCACCCGTACTTTATTGTTTTTTGGATATATTTTTTTTTAACTTTAAAAAATTATATAGTTGAGATTTTACGCCGCTACTACCACAAAAAGTTTTTTTTTACATTTTTAAACTAAGAATATGTTCGTTAGTAAACTGGCTGAAAAAAAAAATTATACGCCCTTTCACCTTTAGATCACCAAAATTTCGAATTCTTAAAAGTAAAAGGGCGTATAATTAAAGACATACGCCCTTTTACCTTTATAATTTTTTTTTCAATTTTTAGCGTAGAATGTGTCTACTACTCGATTGGCAATAAAAAAAAATATACGCCCTTTTACCTTTAGGCACGCGATATACTAAAACTTTCTCCGAAACACGCTGCATCTTATGGTATAAGTATTATTCCGATCGGTTTAGTAGTTTTTACAGTAGAACCGAACAAAAAAACCGACTCTCCATTTATTAATATAGATAAAAAAATATTTACTTCCTTTGCAAAAGTATTTTCTTCATTTTTTGATAGAACAAGAGCGAAGTGGTACGAAATCTCGGCGAGGTCAAGAAAGTTACTGATTTTGATGACACTTAGAAGCCAAGTTCCCTGTAAATTGACAGCGGCTAAAATTATGGATTTATCTATAGAAAGTTTTGGCGTGGTAAAAATTGAATCATACTATATTATTTTTTTTCAAAAGTCCAACGAATCATTGCCAGTGAGATTTTGCGTTCGAATAGAATATGTAATCATTAATGAAGAAAAATATTATTGGTTGCTTTTCAGCTTATCTAGCATTTGCGTAATTTTTATTATCATGGTTATCATTTGTTGCGATATTATGTTCATCAGTCTTGTACAGCACGTCTGTGGGATTTTTGCAGTCATCGGGTAAGGTACCAAATTTTGTGATTCAAACTTTTTTTAAAAAGAAAATTTTTTTCAGATTTCGTATAGAAAATTCGCCCACTGTTGACCTTTCCCGCGAAACGCTCACTGGACCAAGATTTAGAACCAACTCACAGGATATTCATTACAAACATTTTGTTTCATGCATCCGTGACCACCGACGAGCATTAGAGTAATTTTTGATCATTTTTACCAGCAAAAAATTTGATGTTTTATTATTTTGATTGTTCTGTTTTTGATTAGATTCGCGGATCTTATTGAAGCTACTTTTACTGGATGCTTCGGTATCGTCGTTGGCTTAAATTTGCAACTAATGAGCATCACTGCAGTTCAGGTTCAGTTTTCAACATTTAAAAAAAAATTAAGTTGAAATCTAGGATCAAAAATTGAATTCATTACATATAATGACGCAATCGCAATCGATTCAAGACACAGTCAAGTACATCATGTTCACTTTTGCTCAAATGATCCATCTTTTCTTCGACTGCTACATGTCCCAGAGGCTGACTGATATGAGCGCCTATATTCATCAATGCATGTATATAATTTTGTTAATGATTTTTTATAGCTCATGCTCATTTCATAGAAAAATAAAAAATTTTTTGCTCGACGGGCAGAAAGCGTCAACTTTCAGCCCGCTGCGCTAAACGAAGTTGCCACTTTCTGCTTTAATCGAGCAAAAAAATAGCATACACTTCTCGGGAAGTAAATAAGAAAGCCTCAGATCACATTACATGTGATCTGAGACACTTCTTACTTTACTTCCCTCGGTGTGTAATATACTATTTTTTGATAGAGCCAGAGCAAAATGGTACGAAAATTCAGCCAGATCAAGAAAATTGCTAATTTTGATGACACTTAAGAGTCAGATCCCTTGCAAATTAACCGCAGGAAAAGTTATGGAATTGTCTATTGAAACTTTTGGAATGGTAAAATTTATAAACATTTTATTTATTTTCTATAAGCATACAAAATTGATTTTTTTCAGTGTCTGAAAACGGCTGGATCTTACGTCACGGTACTTCTTTCTATGCGCTAATTTTTATAGTTTTCATAGATGATTAAATACAGTATTTTTTTATGAATATGAATATGAATAAATCTAATGATAAAAGTGTTTGGTAATCAAGAGAAAAATGCTTGAATCAAATAAAATTTACTGAAGCCATCAAAAATTTCTTAATTTAAGAATTTTTCTGCTCAAATTCAGAAAATAAAATTCTTCAAAATTATTTACTTGATTCAAGTTAATTTTTTTTTCTGTGTAGTCATTTTATTTATATGATTAAACAATCAATTAAAAATTATTAACCCGAAAGTTTGATGATTATAAAAGAAGGTTTTTATCCGGAGCAATTTTTAAGGTTTTAAAATTGAAAAAAAAAGAAAAAAATTGTTTTGCACTACAGTTTCAATAAATCAAAGTTTTTTTAAAGATTAAAAGTAATTTTGATACAATAACAACTTATTATTTTTTAAGAAAAATTTCCAAGTTTTCACGTAATTACTTAATTTTATAATGTAAAAAAATTTATATAAACACATTAATAACCTTTGTGACCATTGATTCACTAAGTCGCAATGTTCTTTCGAAATTAATATTTTCTGACTGTGCAAAACACTGTATAATCAATAAGCAATACTGTATATTCTGCCGATAATAATAATAAAAAGAAACCCAAGTTACCATAGCAACATTTTGAATACAAAAAGTGCGACTTTGAAACTTGATTGACAGCATTCGGAAACGTCCATCATCGTCACTTCGATTCTGCGAACGAAGGGTAGTATTGACATAAACATAACATGATTGCTTTTTTATTTTTACCTCCAGAAAAAAACTCGAGGCAGTAACAAAAACCTCTTGAAACAATGAACTTCTTTGATCAGTCTTATTATAGATTGCTACGAACTTGTGTCTGTATCGTAGGTCGGTGGCCATACCAGACTAGTTTTAAAAAATTTTTGATAGGGATTATCATCACTCTAGCTTATATTCTGCAAGTGGGACCGAAAGTAAACGGATAAACTGTTTAAATAATTTTTAATTCATAATAAAACAATTTTCTATTTAATTATATTTCGTGTTGGTCATTTTTGACAGATTTTGGCAGACATTGTGCACTCTGATGATCGGGAGCTGATTTTTGAAACATTATCTCCTACTATATTAGATTTTGCAGCTTTAACAAAATATATTAATACTTTTATAAATGCAAAAATGGTTTGTAATAAATAATAATTATTTTTTTCAAAAATTATCAATTTTTTAATTTTTATCCAGATTAAGAATCTTGTGGAAAGGATTAAAGAAGACTGGAGATTAATTACAAATGACGGTGAAAAAGTTATTTTGAAAAAACACGCTGGAGTGGGAAAATTCATGGCTACTGGATACATAGGTTAACATTGGATCAATTTTATTTATCAAATATTAAATTTTTTTTTTATATTCGGGCGCTATTCTTTTAAAATATTTATTTTCAAATTTATTGCATGTTAAAATTATCAAATTTTTATTATTTTTTCTTTGCTACTTTCCTAATTTCATACACTAATAGAAGGATTTATTTGTATTAAAAAATATTTGTCAATATTTAACAAATCATTTATTAGAGACCACTTTTTAGTATTAAATAAATATATCTCAGTATTTAAAAAGATTTATTAATATTTAATAAATGAATATCAGATTTATTAAATACAAACAAATCATTTTAAATACTAAGAAATATTTATTTAATACTAAAAAGTGATCTCTTATAAATGATTTGTTAACTATTAACAAATATTTTTTTCTACAAATAAATCCTTCTATCAGTATAGTCGTATTATTTAACGACAATGCAGTTATTTTAAGGATTTGTATACACATCGACTGTGATGTTTATTATCGAGCCGATTTTGCCGATACTAATAAATGCAATATTTAAAATAAACATCACGGCACCACATAAATTTGCCGATCCAATGGAGTGGATTGTAATAGACAAAGACAAATATTATTGGTTGTTACTCAGCAATTCCAGCGTTTGCATCATGATAATTTTGACAACGCTCGTTTGCCATGACGTCGTATTCATCACCGTTGTACACCATGCTCACGGATTATTTGCAATTACAGGGTGTGCAATAATAAAATTAATCCAAATTATAAAAGCGTTTTAAATTTGAAAAAATATTTCTTGCAGATATCGGATCAAAAATTTGCCCAATAATACAATACAAGAAAAAAACTTTTCAAAATTTGATCCAACAACAAATAAGCGGGATATTCATTACAAACATTTAGTTTCATGCATCAGAATTCACCGACGAGCTTTAGAGTATGTCAAAAAGTATAATTTAATTTTCTCAAATTGTTCTTAAGACAATTTTTTTGATAACTCACATGTTTTTGAAGATACGCAGATTTTATTGAACACACCTTCGCTGGAAGTTTCGGAGTTGTGATTGGATTGAATTTGCCGTTAATAAGTATCACTGGAGTTCAGGTTTAGTTATCAATATATTTAACGCATGTCTTTTTTTTGGGCGAGTCAAAAAACTTTTTTTTTCAGATAATTGCTGCTTCGAAAACCTTTCAGCAAAAAATGAAGTACGTCTTGTTCTCAGGAGCTCAATTGCTACATCTCTTCTTCGAATGCTTCCTGTCTCAGCAGCTGACGGATATAAGTTCGCAAGTTCAACAACACATGTATAAATAACAAATAAAAACACATATTAAATTGTTAATAATAAAATTTTTGATTCATAATAACGTTATTTTGAACAGAGCCGATGGAAAATGGTACGACATTTCGGCAAAATCTCAAAAATTGCTGATTTTGATGACCATGAGGTGTCAAGTACCTTGTACTCTAACGGCAGGAAAAATTATGGGACTGTCCATCGAAAACTTTGGAGCTATGATCAAAACTAGCGGATCATACGTTATGATGCTGTTATCTATGCAATAAGTTTTTTATTTAATGGTGACCGTTTCTTCGATTTTTGAATAAATATGTTAAATGTACATTAGAGCTCTTAAATGCTTGTTTTGAATTTTTTACTTAGTCAACTATTTGATCTAAAAACCTTGCAGCGGATGCAAAAACGATTCGATTGGTATATAATAATCATAAAAAATAAATTTATTGGAAGTTTTGAAGCCTATTGTGAGATATTTTCTGTTAAAATTTAAACGCGGCGATGTAACAATGAAAATTCTAAATTTCTGAAAAAATAATAAACTATAGTTTGTAAGAAGAAGTTCTTAAGCTTTAGAAGAACTTAATAATAATAATTTAGTTGAAGAACTTAATAATAAGTTCTTAAGCTTTATTAATTTATCAACATATTAATAAAATTCCAAAAAAATAATTCAAAAATTTCCTGAATGTTAAAACATTCTAATGTTAGTCATTAATTAATTTTTTTTTATAAACAAGTAAAAAAAATTTTTAATTTCCCGCTAAGAAAATTGAAAATTTTAAAAAATCGGGAAGTTATTGTTTTTATCCCGTTTTTCGAAAATCGAGTTTTCATCAGATCTCGACGTTTTGAGGTCCTAGGAAGCTTCCCTGACTATTCCCGCGATGGTGTCCGTGTGGCTGTATGTATATATGTATGTGTGTGTGTGTGTGTATATATGTAAACCTCTTATAAATTTTGAACGGCTCGGCTGATCGGATCGAAATAGGTGGCGATCCAAAGAGTATCACTGCCATTAAATTTCGTGAAAATTTATATCGATTGAGTTCCCTAGATTTTGAGAAATCTCAAAAATAAAATTTTTAAAAAATCGTTTTCTTGGAATAACTTCTGAACGGCTTTACCGATCAATTCTTAAAACTTATCAACTCTTAAGCTTAAAAAACCACATCGATTGCCACCGGTCCCATTAAAATCGGTTGATTCGTTCGAGAGTTATCGAAAACGAAAAATTTCGAAAAAAGTGTTTTTTTTTAACATAACTTCGAGATATCTTTTGGGATCATTTTTGACGAAATGGAATAATTATTAGAGCACAAAAATTCACGTCGATCGCCACCCAGAACGTGAAAATTGGTTAATTGGTTCGTGAGTTATCGTTGTCGAAAAAATTCGGAAAAAGTGAATTTTCCAAATTTCTCTAAGATTTTCGGTTCGATCAGTTTGTGTTTGAAAGTATATCATAGATTCTGAAAAAGTGCGTGGAATACTGCCAACCGCGTGAAAATCGATTCATTCCTTTAAAAATGATTGCAGTTTGAAAATTCAAAAAATACTGTTGTATTAAACTTCTATCAACTTCATACAAAAGCTATTTTTTTGAGTTCGGAGAGCTCAAAATAACACACAAATTGTATTTTTGAACTCGAAGAGCTCAGGAACGTCATAAGTGCAATTTCAAGCATTAGGTGTGGAATTGGCGGGAAGTGGCAGGGATGGCCTTTAGGGTCAACCGTTTTCCAGATTTTTTTTCTGGTAATAATTTAATAATTAAAGAAAAAATGCATGCACTAAGTTAAAAAAATTCTTTTACCTTATTCGATGATGTACTTACCAATTTTTAAAGTTTCCAAAAATATTTTTCCAACCGTAATTTTGTGAAAATGTAATTCATGAATTTTTCGTTTTGATTCAAGACAATAAAACTCTTCAAAATTATTTTCTTGGTTCACGTATTTTTCTTTTGATTCAAGTTAATTTTTTTTTCTGTGCATAAATAAATCAATTAAAGTGAGTTTTCGTGATTTAGATAAAAAAACTTTTCGAAAAAATTAGAGAAGATTGGAAGATCCTGAGAAGCGACCATGAAAAATTGATACTAGAGTACCATCTGAAATTGGGCCAGTACTTATAAATTGGATACACAGGTACAAAAACATTTCAATTCAACACAAAACATACTATTGTTAATATATTGTGTTGAAATTAAGTTTTGCAAACTTGGCGCTTTTGGTATTCATACTGGATCCAATTTTTCCGATAATAATTGACAAAGTTTCTAAACCAAATGACACTTTACCGCGGAGATTCGCTGTTCCGATGGAATTCGTCGTGTGTGATCAACAAAAGTACTATTGGTACCTCTTTTAGGTTTGTCCAATTTTTCCATCATTTCTATAATCATGGTGATAGTTTGCTGCGATGTCCTCTTTATTTCATTTGTGCAACATGTTTGCGGGATATTTGCCGTCGTGGGGTAACCTAGAACAATAATCCCATACATTTAGCTTTATTAAATAAGGATCTAACATCAAAATATTTAACATAGCTTTCGTATAGAGCATGCACCTAATGTAATCATTCCTCATGAAATACTCAAGGGGTCAAATTTTGGCAGCAACTATCAAGATGTTCATTACAGACACTATGTTACTTGCATCAGAGACCACAGACGAGCATTGGAGTAAGTTATTATTATTATCAATATTACTAAAAATGATCATTTTATTGAGTCTATTTTTAAAGATTCGCTGAACTGATCGAAACTACATTCACCGGATCTTTTGGGGTCGTTGGGCTAAATTTACCCTTAATGAGTATCACTGCGGTCCAGGTTGAGTTTTCGATTTTTTTTTCTCTATTATTGGCCAAAATGTATAAAAATTTCATAATTATTTTCCAGATTATGGCTGAAACAAATTCAATCCAAGACACTGTCAAAAACATTATGTTCACTGGCGCCCAATTGGTCCATCTTTTTTTTGACTGCTACATGTCTTAAAGACTGACGGATATGAGCTCCCATATCCATGATTGCATGTATATATATATATATATATATATTAATTACTAGCTGTTACTCGCCCATTCCGCTGGGCGCTTTATAGACTTGCATTTTTAGATCTAGACTTGAATCAAATAAAATTTGCTGAAGCCATAAAAAATTTCTTAATTTAAGAATTTTTCTGCTCAAATTCCGAAAATAAAATTCTTCAAAATCATTTACTTGATTCAAGTTAATTTTTTTTTCTGTGTAGTCATTTTATTTATATGATTAAACAATCAATTAAAAATTATTAACCCGAAAGTTTGATGATTATAAAAGAAGGTTTTTATCCGGAGAAATTTTTAAGGTTTTAAAATTGAAAAAAAAAGAAAAAAATTGTTTTGCACTACAGTTTCAATAAATCAAAGTTTTTTTAAAGATTAAAAGTAATTTTGATACAATAACAACTTATTATTTTTTAAGAAAAATTTCCAAGTTTTCACGTAATTACTTAATTTTATAATGTAAAAAAATTTATATAATCACATTAATAACACCGGCACAAAAAAAAAAAAAAGTTGTCTGTACTTGGGACGCGCCACATATATTCCCATGTAATTTGACCCGCTGAACCCGAATTTGAGGTCCGTTTGGCCCCTACACCCTAGGATTTTGAGAAAACTGTAAAAAACCGAAAAAAAACGGGAAAATTGGGGTTTTGGTGATTGAAAAATTTTTTAGATTCTAACTATGCATGATTTTCATGTATTTCGATCTGCTTTATACTTATCTGAAGTGTACTCAGACCAGCAGCCATTAAAAGTCTAAGTAAATCCCGAAAAACCCATGAAAATTGCGAAAAAAAACAAAAAATTCCCAATATTGTGATAAAAAAATGTATTGAGCTAAATATATGATGATTTTCATGTGGGTTTATCGACGACATATAAATCTCCAACTTTTATAACTCAGACGTCTCGAAAACATCAAACAAATGTGCAAGAAACCCCGAAAATTGGAAAAAATCAAATGTAATATAATAAAAATCGAGTTATTATTCAAAATAAATAAAAAAAATCATATCATTCGATCTGTGGTGCATAAAAAAAAAGTATTTCGTCTTAAGACTTAAAAAAAATTAATTTTTTCGGAAAATATCATCAAAACCCTTTGGATTTGAATTTTAATTCGTTCTCCGCTTATATCTCACCCTTTTATCTTCAAACGTCCTGCATAAAGGGTTTCTCTTTCGTTTCTCTCTTCTTCGGGTAAATCTCTCTTCAGAGTCCAACAATGATCTACCATCATATTGACATCCACTCATGTTTTGATGGAATGTTTCTTCTCTTTCTTCACTGAAATTACCAAGATTTTCAGGAAAGTGTGAAAGATGAGATTGTAAATAGTGCAATTTTGTATTCACATTCCCTAAAAAATTTCGAGATACTTCCTTAAAACTTCCCCAAGCTGCTCTCTCAATCTTGTGCATCTCATACTCAAGATTAGCATCCTGGAATTGAGTCCGAATTTGGGGTACATAAAAAATTCCTTCTTTCAATTTATTGTCACTTATAGCTGGAAATTTTTCGTCCAAGTACTTAACACAGTTGCCATTTTTATCGAGAGCTTTGACAAAATGCTTCATAAGGTCCAAGCTTGATATAAAGTGGTGGCAGCAAGTACTTGTAAGGATTAATGAGAGATTCTCGCATAACGTTGTGAGAACCATGATTCAAATTCTTTCTTGTTGGCCGTTCTTTTCTACTGTAGGGAATTTTCCGATCGTGACTATCCTACAAACATACAAGAAGGGATATATTGTGAACCAGATTGTTGGCTTAACTAGTGTAGCAATTTTCAGATCACCACAAACTTTTCAATGATTTTTGGTCAAATGAGCTACTGGAGTCGGTGCTTTGAGACTTCGCTTAGACAAAGCAATGAAAAACTTTCACTCCTCGTCCTGAAAGTGTTCGGCTTTAACTCATCAATCAAACTTCTTACATCTGAACAGTCCACTAATGAATTTTCGCCGTTTTAAAAATGTTATCAGATTTTTTTTTCCCTATCACGATAAAAATAAGCTGTTGTATTTTTAGTTAATAAATTTTTTTTCCTTAAGCTGATGTTTCAGGGTTTTCACTTCTAGGAACTTTTTGGGCTCAGAATCGATTTCTTGCTTAAATGCTTGTGCCTGTAACCAGGGCACCTCCACGTGGTGACGGCGGGCAACAGGACCGTCTGGCATAGTCCCTGGGTTAACGGCTTGAATGCCGTCATGGCAGGCACAAGTAATAAGTGTTTTACGATGCAGGGACCCGGAATCCCAGTATCGGCGTCTGGTCAGAGTGAGAAAGCAGGCTCGCAGGCGTCGTCATCAAGTGACTGCAGCTCTTCATTAGTGGGTGACTTGGCTTCTGAAGCGTTTAATATGACAAGAAGTGTCTCTCACATATGTAACAAAAACTCCAATTGCTTCTGTTACATATGTGGAGAATTTGAAGTAACGAAAAGTCGTAGATCTTTTTCAAACAAATTGAAAAATGTCTACGAAACCTGCTTCGGTATCCAGATTACGAACTGGGAAGCAACTTGGGTACCACATTCACTTTGCAATCGGTGTCACACGATGCTTACTCGTTGGGAGCAGACGAAAAGTAAACAGTGCTTGAAATTTTCAAAACCTGTGATTTGGTCTGCACCAACGAGTCAAAAACTGCTATTTTTGCACGACGGAAGTTTCAGGTTTTCTTCGACAACCAAACATAAAATTCAATATGCCAACGTAACATCAGTTGTGCCAGCAGAAAAAGTTTTGAATGTCGAAGAACCTGCAGCTCCTGAACCAGTGAATGAACATGAAGAGATGGAAGTTGAAGATAACTTTGAAGAAATCGATCCTGAACCCGAAGAGATCCATTCTGAGGATGAAGAATACATACCGAGTGGTGTTCCTAGAAGTAAAGACCCTGAAGTCTTCGATCAACTTGAATTGAATGACCTTGTACGAGACTTAGGACTATCTAAGGTAAAAGCTGAACATTTAGCCTCAGCTTTAAGGAAAAAAAATTTATTAGCTAAAAATACAACAGCTTATTTTTATCGTGATAGGGAAAAAGAGTTCCGGAAGTATTTTACAGAAGACAGCGAAAATTCATTTGTGTACTGTTCAGATGTAAAAGGACTGATCGATGAGTTGAAGCCAAACACTTACAAAGACGAAGAATGGAGGCTTTTTATTGACTCCTCTAGGCGAAGTCTTAAAGCTGTGCTTCTTCATAATGGAAACTTATTGGCACCGATTCCAGTAGCTCATTCGACTAAACTAAAGGGAGACTTATGACAATTTACAGGTTGTATTAGATAAAATAAACTATTCAGAACATCAATGGAAGGTTTGTGGTGATCTGAAAATTGCAACAATATTGCTAGGCCAACAATCAGGGTTCACAAAGTACCCCTGCTTCTTATGTTTGTGGGATAGCCGAGACCGAAAAGAATCATTACATTCAAAAGAATGGCCAACAAGAACCAATTTGAATCCTGGTTCTCACAATGTTACGCGACAATCTCTAATTGATCCTTCCAAGTACTTGCTGCCCCCACTTCATATCAAGCTTGCCCTTATGAAGCAATTTGTCAAAAGCTCTCGATAAAGATGCAAACTGTTTTAAGTACTTGAGCGAAAAAATTCCAGCTATAAGTGACGCTAAATTAAAAAAAGAGAATTTTGATGGACCCCAAATTCGGACTCTATTCCAGGATGCTAATCTTGAATATGAGATGAACGAGATTGAGAGAGCAGCTTGGGGAAGTTTTAAGGAAGTATCACAGCAATTTTTAGGGAATACGAAAAGTGATAACTACGCAACTTTAGTTGACGAGTTGTTATACAACTATAATACTTTAGGTTGCTTAATGAATACAAAATTGCACTATTTACATTCTCATCTTTCACACTTTCCTGAAAATCTTGGTGATTTTAGTGAAGAGCAAGGTGAGAGATTCCATCAAGACATTAGTGTGATGGAAAAACGATATCAAGGAACGTGGGATGTAAATATGATGGCAGATCATTGTTGGACTCTGAAGAGAGAGATTTACCCGAAGAAGAGAGGAAACGAAAGAGAAACCCTTTATGCAGGACGTTTGAAGATAAAAGGGTGAGATATAAGCGGAGAACGAATTAAAATTCAAATCCAAAGGGTTTTGATGATATTTTCCGAAAAATTAATTTTTTAAGTCTTAGGACGAAATACTTTTTTTTATGCACCACAGATCGAATGATATGATTTTTTATTTATTTTGAATAATAACTCGATTTTTATTATATTACATTTGATTTTTCCAATTTTCGGGGTTTTGCACATTTGTTTGATGTTTTCGAGACGTCTGAGTTATAAAAGTTGGAGATTTATATGTCGTCGATAAACCTACATGAAAATCATCATATATTTAGCTCAATACATTTTTTATCACAATATTGGGAATTTTTGTTTTTCGCAATTTTCATGGGTTTTCGGGATTTACTTAGACTTTTAATGGCTGCTGGTCTGAGTACACTTCAGATAAGTATAAAGCAGATCGAAATACATGAAAATCATGCATAGTTAGAATCTAAAAAAATTTTTCAATCACCAAAACCCCCAATTTTCCCGTTTGTTGTCGGGTTTACAGTTTTCTCAAAATCCTAGGGTGTAGGGGCCAAACGGACCTCAAATTCGGGTTCAGCGGGTCAAATTACATGGGAATATATGTGGCGCGTCCCAAGTACAGACAACTTTTTTTTGTGTGCCGGTGTAACCTTTGTGACCATTGATTCACTAAGTCGCAATGTTCTTTCGAAATTAATATTTTCTGACTGTGCAAAACACTGTATAATCAATAAGCAACACTGTATATTTTGCCAATAATAATACTAAAAAGAAACCCAAGTTACCATAGCAACATTTTGAATACAAAAAGTGCGATTTTGACACTTGATTGACAGCATCCGAAAACGTCCATCATCGTCACTTCGATTCTGCGAACGAAGGGTAGTATTGACATAAATATAACATGATTGCTTTTTTATTTTTACCTCCAGAAAAAAACTCGAGTCAGTAACAAAGACCTCTTGAAACAATGAACTTCTTCGATCAGTCTTATTATAGATTGCTACGAACTTCTGTCTGCATCATAGGTCGGTGGCCATTCCAGACTAGTCTTAAAAAGTTTTTGATAGGGATTATCATCAGTCTAGCTTATATTCTGCAAGTGGGACCGAAAGTAAACGGATAAACTGTTTAAATAATTTTAAATTCATATTAAAACAATTTTCTATTTAATTATATTTTGTGTTGGTCATTTTTGACAGATTTTGGCAGACATTGTGCACTCTGATGATCGGGAGCTGATTTTTGAAACATTGGCTCCTACTATATTAAATTTTGCAGCTTTAACAAAATATATTAATACTTTTATAAATGCAAAAATGGTTTGTAATAAATAATAATTATTTTTTTCAAAAATTATCAACTTTTTAATTTTTATCCAGATTAAGAATCTTGTGGAAAGGATTAAAGAAGACTGGAGATTAATTACAAATGACAGTGAAAAAGTTATTTTGAAAAAACACGCTGGAGTGGGAAAACTCATGGCTATTGGATACATAGGTTAACAATGGATCAATTTTATTTATTAAATATTAAATTTTTTTTTTATATTCGGGCGCTATTCTTTTAAAATATTTATTTTCAAATTTATTGCATGTTGAAATTATCAAATTTTTATTATTTTTTCTTTGCTACTTTCCTAATTTCATACACTGATAGAAGGATTTATTTGTATTAAAAAATATTTGTCAGTATTTATCAAATCATTTATTAGAGACCACTTTTTAGTATTAAATAAATATATCTCAGTATTTAAAAAGATTCATTAACATTTAATAAATGAATATCAGATTTATTGAATACAAACAAATCATTTTAAATACTAAGAAATATTTATTTAATACTAAAAAGTGATCTCTTATAAATGATTTGTTAACTATTGACAAATATTTTTTAATACAAATAAATCCTTCTATCAGTATAGTCGTATTATTTAACGACAATGCAGTTATTTTAAGGATTTGTATACACATCGACTGTGATGTTTATTATCGAGCCGATTTTGCCGATACTAATAAATGCAATATTTAAAATAAACATCACGGCACCACATAAATTTGCCGATCCAATGGAGTGGATTGTAATAGACAAAGAAAAATATTATTGGTTATTACTCAGCAATTCCAGCGTTTGCATCATGATAATTTTGACAACGCTCATTTGCCATGACGTCGTATTTATCACCGTTGTACACCATGCTCACGGATTATTTGCAGTTACAGGGTGTGCAATAATAAAATTAATCCAAATTATAAAAGCGTTTTAAATTTGAAAATATATTTCTTGCAGATATCGGATCAAAAATTTGCCCAATAATACAATACAAGAGAAAAACCTTTTAAAATTTGATCCAACAACAAATAAGCGGGATATTCATTACAAACATTTAGTTTCATGCATCAGAATTCACCGACGAGCTTTAGAGTATGTCAAAAAGTATAATTTAATTTTCTCAAATTGTTCTTAAGACAATTTTTTTGATAACTCACATGTTTTTGAAGATACGCAGATTTTATTGAACAAACCTTCGCTGGATGTTTCGGAGTTGTGATTGGATTGAATTTGCCGTTAATAAGTATCACTGGAGTTCAGGTTTAGTTATCAATATATTTAACGCATGTCTTTTTTTTGGGCGAGTCAAAAAACTTTTTTTTCAGATAATTGCTGCTTCGAACACCTTTCAGCAAAAAATGAAGTACGTCATGTTCTCAGGAGCTCAGTTGCTACATCTTTTCTTTGAATGCTTCCTGTCTCAGCAGCTGACGGATATAAGTTCGCAAGTTCAACAACACATGTATAAATAACAAATAAAAATACATATTAAAATGTTAAACATATAATTTTTGATTTATAATAACGTTATTTTGAACAGAGCCAATGGAAAGTGGTACGACATTTCGGCAAAATCTCAAAAATTGCTGATTTTGATGACCATGAGGTGTCAAGTACCTTGTACTCTGACGGCAGGAAAAATTATGGGACTGTCTATCGAAAGCTTTGGAGCTATGATCAAAACTAGCGGATCATACTTTATGATGCTGTTATCTATGCAATAAGTTTTTTATTTAATGGTGACCGTTTCTTCGATTTTTGAATAAATATGTTAAATGTACATTAGAGCTCTTAAATGCTTGTTTTGAATTTTTTACTAAGTCAACTATTTGATCTAAAAACCTTGCAGCGGATGCAAAAACGATTCGATTGGTATATAATAATCATAAAAAATAAATTTATTGGAAGTTTTGAAGCCTATTGTGAGATATTTTCTGTTAAAATTTAAACGCGGCGATGTAACAATGAAAATTCTAAATTTCTGAAAAAATAATAAACTATAGTTTATAAGAAGAAGTTCTTAAGCTTTAGAAGAACTTAATAATAATAATTTAGTTGAAGAACTTAATAATAAGTTCTTAAGCTTTATTAATTTATCAACATATTAATAAAATTCCAAAAAAATAATTCAAAAATTTCCTGAATGTTAAAACATTCTAATGTTAGTCATTAATTAATTTTTTTTTATAAACAAGCAAAAAAAATTTTTAATTTCCCGCTAAGAAAATTGAAAATTTTAAAAAATCGGGAAGTTATTGTTTTTATCCCGTTTTTCGAAAATCGAGTTTTCATCAGATCTCGACGTTTTGAGGTCCTAGGAAGCTTCCCTGACTATTCCCGCGATGGTGTCCGTGTGGCTGTATGTATATATTTATGTATGTGTGTGTGTGTGTGTGTGTGTGTGTGTGTGTGTGTGTGTGTGTGTATGTATGTAAAGCTCTTATAAATTTTGAACGGCTCGGCTGATCGGATCGGAATAGGTGGTGATCCAAAGAGTATCACTGCCATTAAATTTCGTGAAAATTTGAATCGATTCGGTTCCCTAGATTTTGAGAAATCTCAAAAATAAAATTTTTAAAAAATCGTTTTCTTGGAATAACTTCTGAACGGCTCTACCGATCAATTCCAAAAACTAATCAGCTTTTAAGCTTAAAAAACCACATCGATTGCCACCGGTCCCATCAAAATCGGTTGATTCGTTCGAGAGTTATCGAAAACGAAAAATTTCGAAAAAAGTGTTTTTTTTTTAACATAACTTTGAGATACTCTTTTGGATCATTTTTGATGAAATGGAATAATTATTAGAGCCCAAAAATTCACGTCGATCGCCACCAAGAACGTGAAAATTGGTTGATTGGTTCGTGAGTTATCGTTGTCGAAAAAATTCGGAAAAAGTGAATTTTTCAAATTTCTCTAAGATTTTCGGTTCGATCAGTTTGTGTTCAAAAGTATATCATAGATTCTGAGAAAGTGCGTGGAATACTGCCAAACGTGTGAAAATCGATTCATTCCTTAAAAATATTGTTGCATTAAGCACTTTTGCTGAATTTAGAGTAGCGTGTTTTAATTGGCATTATAATAGAGACCTTTAAAACTGTGTAAACAATGTTGTGAAGAATCAAAGACAATAAGAATTATATCTTTATTATAACATTATTAATTATCATGTTATGTTATCTTATTATTTATCATATTATGTTACGTGTAAATAATTTACTTTATTAATTTTTTATGTACTCATTATGTACTTGAATAAGATGGTCCTTAGGGAGCACTAGCTCTAGGATCAAAATTTAATAAATAAAAAAAAAAAAAAAAATAAAAAAAAAATGATTGCAGTTTGAAAATTCAAAAAATACTGTTGTATTAAACTTCTATCAACTTCATACAAAAGCTATTTTTTTGAGCTCGGAGAGCTCAAAATAATACACAAATTGTATTTTTGAACTCGAAGAGCTCAGGAACGTCATAAGTGCAATTTCAAGCGTTTAAGTGTGGAATTGGCGGGAAATTGCAGGGATGGCCTTTAGGGTCAACCGTTTCCCAGATTTTTTTCTGGTAATAATTTAATAATTGAAGAAAAAATGCATGCACTAAGTTAAAAAAAATTTTTTTACCTTATTCGATGATGTACTTACCAATTTTTAAAGTTTCCAAAAATATTTTTCCAACCGTAATTTTGTGAAAATGTAAAATCCATAATTGTAAGCCAAACAATCAAGGGTACTACTGCAAAACGTTGTATCATCTGACAAAAATTCACAGCAGATACAAAGTTGTGTCAATACACCCTCGAAATGTAAATCTCCTTGTTCCTTATCCTTTGCAGTTGAAGAACAAACTGATCAATGAGCGGCGTCTAAATTTTTTGCTGTGAGAAAAAAAATGGTTGCTATAACAACACTGCGAATACAAAGGTGAGCTATAAAAAATGATTGAAATCCCTAGTTTAAACGTCCGTCAACGTCACTTTAAAATGAGTGTCAGGGGGTGTAACGTCGGCCTTGAATGAAGGGCTTCAAATTTTAAAGAAAAGCACAAATTATGTCAGAAATATAATAAAAAAAAAAGTCAGAAATACAAATCGCCTAGAACAATGGACTTTTTTCACCAACCTTGTTATAAGTTATCGAGAAATTTCGCTCGGTTGATAGGTCGATGGCCTTACCAATCCAGTCTTCAGTGTTTTCTGATAGGAGTCGTTATTATTGCTGCGTATATTTTGCAAGTTGGACCTAAAGTATTAAAGTTGTTGTAAAAAAAATTTTTATTTCTTACCAATATTAGATTATTTCTTCATTTTTCTTGCTTAAAATTCAAGAATAATTAAATTTACATTTTTTGGTTGCAGATTTTAGCCGATATTGTGCATTCCGATGATCAAGAATTGGTCCTTGAAACTTTGGCGCCCACAATAACTAACATAATGGCGTTTGCCAAATATATAAACACTTGGGTCAATGCAAAAATGGTTTGTTGTAAAAATTTTGGAAATAATTTCACTTAATTTCAGTACAATCGAATTATTACTCTCGTATTTAGCTTAAAAAACTTTTTGAAACGATTAGAGACGACTGGGAGCTCGTGACAAATAGTGAAGAAAAAGAAATTTTGAAAAGTTATGCAGAATTTGGAAAACTTTTGGCCACTGGATACGCAGGTTGAATATTTTTTACTCAAAAAAGGTTAATTTAAAATACAAAAAAAGATTTTCGAATTTTATTAAAGGGTTTGTTTACGTAACAACAATAACATTTGTAACGGAACCGGTTTTGCCGATATTAATAAACTCAGTTTTTAAAACAAACTTATCGGCTCCGCATAAATTCGCTGATCCGATGGAGTGGATAATTATTGACAAAGAAAAGTACTATTGGATACTTTTGAGCAACTCCAGTGTGTGCATTATGGTGATTTTGAGTTGTCTTATTTCTTATGATGTTATTTTTATCACTTTTGTGCATCACGCTTGTGGATTATTTGCACTTACAGGGTATTAATTACTTGAACTTACTGTTGCTCTGTTGTTTCCTTCAATGCGAGCTTTTTTCCAGACACAGGATTCAAAAATTGACTAGCGACAAGAATTTGAAAAGGTTACCTAGGAGAACCACTGTTTTGAACCGATCTCGCGATTTTCAATACAAACATTTGATATCTTGCATTAAAATTCATAAGCAAGCTTTGAAGTATGTAAAAATTTTGTATTTTAAATTAAGGTAGTTGTCGTGGAATAATATTGTCAAAAAATTAGAGATTATACGCGTCGCAAAAGTATATGAACTTGTATGCTAAGTAATTCATAATTTTTACGCTAGACTGTGCCCGTAAAGACGTAAACTATACAGTATTTATATATGGGATATTCCCATAGAAATTTTTGTTGTCAAATTGATTGAAATTTTTTTGAGAAAAAAAAATAAAAAAAAAAGTGTCCAACTTTGAGAAAATAACGATTTTGCTAAAGAAAAATCGATTATTTTATAGAATTGATCATATTTAATTTTTAATTTCCCGCTAAGAAAATTGAAAATTTTTTAAAATCGGGAAGTTATTGTTTTCACCCCGTTTTTCGAAAATCGAGTTTTCATCAGATCTCGACGTTTTGAGGTCCTGGAAAGCTTTCCTGACTATTTCCGCGGTGATGTCACCGTGTCTGTATGTATGTATGCATGTGTGTGTGTGTGTGTGTGTGTGTGTGTGTGTGTGTGTGTGTGTGTGTGTGTGTGTGTGTGTGTGTGTATGTATGTATGTATGTATATATGTATGTATGTAAATCTCTCATAACTTTTGAACGGATCATCCGATTCGATCGAAATAAGCAGCGTTTTGAAGAGTTCCTTTGTCCTTAGAATTTTGATAGTAATTTACAGAATTTAAGTCGATCAATTTTGAGAAATCTCAAGAATAAAATTTCCAAAAATTTGTTTTTTTGAAATATCCTTTAAAGGGCTGAACCGATCAATTCCAGAAACTAATCAGCTCTTCACCATAAAAAACCACGTCGATTGCCACTAGCCCGGTCAAAATCGGTTGATTTGTTCGTGAGATATCGTTGTCGATAAAAATTGGAAAAAATGTTTTTTTCAGAATTTCTATGAAATTTTTAGTCTGACCAGTTTGCGCTTAAAGATTTTTCAAAGAACTCAAAAAACTGCGTTGAATGCTGTCAATCGCGAGAAAATTGGTTAATTCATTCAAAAGTTATTGTGGTTTGAAAATTCAAAAAATAGTGTTCTATAAAACTGCCATTAGCCTTTTGAGCTCGAAAGCACAGAACGGCGATTTATTTGAGTTCGAAGAGCTCAAAATTACACAAAAATTATATTTTTGAGCTCGAAGAGCTTAAAAAATAAGTGAATTGTTGAGCACTTAGGTATGGAGGTAACGGGAAGTTGCAAGGATGGCCTTTAGGGTCAACCGTTTTCCTAATTTTTTTTTGTGTATTTTTTCGAAAAGTTTATTCAAAAACAAAAATTTAAAAAAAAAGGTACCCAAAGGTCAATTTCAAAAAAAGTTATAGCTGTTTGAAAATAAAAAAGCCATTTTTTTTTAAAAACTCTTAACTTTCTTTGGGTTGGACAAAAAAATTAGAAAAAATTCTCAAAAATGTCTTTCAAAGGGTCGAAAAGAATGATAAAGCTTCAGCTAAATCTAAAGGGGTCGAGTTCAAAAGTGGTCGATTTGGCACGGAATACCCCATAGATAGATATACTCTATGTATACTTTTTCATAAATTGTTGAGCTTTAATCCGTTGTATAGGAATAATTAGACGGTCAAAAATTTTTTTTAAACTCACAATAAATATATTAAAAGACTGTTAGTTTTTTTGTATAACTAAAAAACTAGTACAGACTGCAGAGAGCGTATGCAAATTTTTCAAATTATAAGGGTAATTGTATCACCATGTCTTTAATAAGTATACAAAAATTTAGGATTTTCTGACGCTATGACTTAACCACGATAACTACCTTAAAAGGTTCAAAATTATGTAAAATTAATTATTTGTTCAAGCTATGTAGATTTAATTGAAACAACTTTTTCGGGATGCTTCGGAATTGTCGTTGGCTTAAATTTGCCCCTCATGAGTATCACTGGAATCCAGGTTTGTTATCAAATTTATAAAATAATAAAAATTTGGAAAACTGTAATGTCCAAAAATTTTATTTTCAGATTATCGCACAAGGAGGCACTTTGCAGCAAAAAATTAAGTATGTAATGTTCACGGGAGCTCAGATGTTGCACCTATTTTTTGAATGCTTCCTGTCTCAACGACTAACGGATATGAGTTTCCAAATTCAAGAACACATGTATGGAAATTATTTTAATTCGAAAAATAGCTGAAATTTATTTAAAACTTACATTTTTCAATAGAGCGAACGGAAAGTGGTACAACATTTCGCCAAAATCTCAAAAACTTTTGATTTTGATGACGATGAGGTCTCAAGTTCCGTGCATACTAACAGCAGGAAAAATTATGGGCTTGTCTATTGAGAGTTTTGGGACGATGCTCAAAACCAGTGGCTCGTACTTCACAATGTTGTTGTCTTTTCAAAATTAGAAATATTAATTGTTATATTTTCATTATAAACGTTGAATTATTGTTGTTTTTAATAAATATGTTGAATTGATTATTAATTAATATATTTTTTGACAGTCTTTTTTAGGGTTTTTTTTTTGGAAATAATAACATAAAAATTAAAATTTTGCAAAATTTTTTGATACTTACTCAAATTTCTCAATTTTTGGATTTATAAAAATTAAAAAAAAAAAAACTGTAGGAAAAAATTCAACGAAATAAAACTGTAAGTACTTTCACACAATTTTCACCTGAAAAAAATGTAAATATAAATTTTTGGGTGTAAAAAAATATTTTTCCAAAAATTGTGTAAAATTTTGTTTGTTAAATTTTTTTCCCTGTAAGTAAAGTTAGAAAATATGAAAATTGAAAAGAATCAATACGGAGTAACATGCTATATCCAATTTTAGGAACAATAGTTGCCCAAGAATACTATGAACAGTATTAGAACCAAAGACTGTGCTAGCAATAGAAACCTTCAGATCTAATTTTCCGTCTAATGTTCAAAGCCTAGTATCGTTAGGCTTTTTTTCGAGCTAAAATTTCGAATCAAAAATTCAAATTTCGTGACTAGTTCCACCACGTCAGGCATTAGATACTAGGAAAAGTTGCTTCTAACAGAATTTTAAATGAGATCGATAGGCAACAATAGACCAGTCAGTCTAGTTGACTCTTAGTCCTGTGACAACCAACTAGCAACAAAGTTTTAACTAGCCATGGAGACTAACACTACTACTCCGTATCATAGAATTAATAAAATTTTTCTCAGTGTTATTGGCCAGTGGCCTCATCAGACCAAATTGTCCAAATGTATTTGTTATATTATTTTATTTTTCTTCTGTTCTACGCAAGGATATCTTCAGGTGATTAACGCGATTAGAAAAAATATATTTTTTAATTCATTTAAATTTCTTTTCTTTTTTTTTTTTTTAACCAAACTACATAATTTTTTTGTCAGTGATAATTGAAATTATTAAAATAGTTTTAGTTTTTATTTAAAAAAATCGGTGAATTTTTTTTTTAATATTTAGCTAAGTGACAATTCAAAAAAAAATTTTTGTGATTTATTCTTCAGTTTTAAATAATTTATTATAAAAAAATTAACTGTGATGTTAAAGCATTTCTTATGATTAATACGATTTTTATTTATTCTACAAAAACTTCTCTAAATTCAGGATATAAATTTTATTTATTGTTAAAAAAAAATTTTAATTATTTAAAATTTTTTATTTCAAAGTTAATTATAGAAAAAAAATTTTTTTTTTTAATCTCAGACCGCTGGAATGATAGCTGCAAGAGTTGACATCGATGTTTTTTTGGAAGCGATTCCGACAGTATTGGCCGATGTTGTTTGTGCAATAAAAATGTTCAACTTTACTGTAAATTTTAGCAAGGTATTTTTTAAAAATTAAATCAATGTGAAAATTATAATTATTAATAATTTTAAATGAACTTTATCTAATTTTTTAATTTTCTTAAAATTTTATTACGTACCTCAAGACAAAAATCTTAATCCAAAATTCAAATTTTAAGGTTTCATCCTTTAAAATTTTGTCCAAAATAGTAAATAAATAAATTAACATTTTATCCAGTGTTTAAAATTTTTAACAATAATTATTTTTTAAATAAAAAAAAAATTTAATCCTAGATGAAAAAATTACTTTTGATAATGGAAGACGACTGGAAAACTTTTTCTTCTGGTCCCGAAAATGACATTCTAAATGAATACGCCCATTTTGGAAGAAAAGTTACCATTTACTACACAGGAGCTCTTTACGGAACATTAGCACCTTTAGTAATAGTGCCAATCACTCCTCTGCTTCTGGATGTAATCGCTCCTATGAACGAAAGTTATCCAAAGCACTTAATGTTCCAACAGATAGAGTTCCTAGTAGACGCTGAAAAATATTTTTATCCTCTATTTATCCTCAATTACCTTGGCACCGTTGCGTTTTTGACCATAATTATAGCAATTGACACGATGTTGATGGTTTACATCCAACATGGCTGCGCTAAATTTACAATTCTTGGGTAATAACTTTGTATAAAACTCAAAAGACCGACCTCACACTTGAGATTAACAATTGACTGAATCAAAATTCGTTGAAATTTTCAGGTTGTTTTTGGACCGAATAGCCAAAAGCGCAGATCGAGAAATCAGCCGCCACAATGATAAATTTACGAATGTTGACTACAAAGATGTCGTCAAGTGCATTGCATTTCATAACCGTACAATCGAGTCCGTATTTTTCTTTAATAATAATTGTTTTTTTATTCTATTGAAAATTTTGAACTTTCTAAGCAGGTTCGCCAATCTTGTCGAAGATGCTAATTGTGTCAGTTTCCTTTCTATAATTGGAATAAATATAATAATGATGACAACTTCGGCTTTGGTGGTAAGTATATTTTGAAAAAAAAAAATGTCTGCCTTGCCAAAATTCAAATTTTGATATTTTTACAGGCTCTGTTCAAATTCATGATGAATGAAACAGAAATAGCAGGTCGGTTTGCGTTCTTTACTTTGGGAGAAGTCTGCCATATTTTTTACAGCAGCTGGCAAGGGGAACTACTTTTGAAACACAGTGAATCAATATTTGACCGTGCGTTAGTATCGAATGAGATTTTTGATTTTTATCCTACAATAAAATATCTAGTTCTATAATTCTTAATCCTTCCACAAAATATCGCCAAAATAAATATCTTAAATAATTAAATTTTTTAATAAAACAATTCAAAACAAAAATCAGTTGTTTTGCGAGAAGTGACAGTAGCGCCTACCTCAACGCTTCGCTTATGAGGCAAGCAATAAATTTGAAACAAATTATCAATTTTATTTTAACACTTATTAATGGCATTTCAACAAATATTCGTAGCACGATTTTACTGTGTTGTGCCCTTTTATCATGGTTTTTGTGTGTGTTTATTCGACATGTCGAAAAAAAAAAAAAAATATAAATAAATAAAAAAATAAAAAAAAAAGAAATAAAAAAAAATTTTTAAATAAAAACAATAACAATTTTTTTCTGAAATTATAATTATAGTCTACTGCAGTAGACTAACATATAAATTTGTTACCGTCCCTGATAGCCAGCGCTTTCTCAGTAAGTACACGGGAAAAAATTTCTGGGAAAATTTACGATACAACTATTGTAAAGCTGGACTATACTTTTATTACTATTAATTGTCAAATATTTTAGAAGAAAAAATACTATTTATTCATGAAAAATTACGATATTACTATTGTAAAAAGTAAGAGATGAAAATTTCCAGTGCTGCCTCTGTATCTTTCCAATAGAACTATAGCAAATTTTACAATAGTTGAATTGGAATGTTTCTCAATTAGTGTGAGTGATGGCCGTGACAGCGCTAGACTCCGAGTTTATGTAAATGTTAAATCGTATGGGTCTTAGTTTAGCTCGGATAGCGTAGAGGGAGAGTCTCTGGCTGCCACCACAGTGTTCTGGGTTCGATTCCCAGATAACACAAAAATGTTGGTTTCTTTTTTCGATTACTGTACAGGTACCAATTAGTCCAACCTTCTATCTCTCTCCCTCCCTAATATTTCTTTTAAAAAAACCAACTGTGAATTTTTACAATAGTTAAATTGTAAAGTTCACAAACATATATTGTATAATTTGCTCTATAGTATCCGACTTTTTAAGACTCTTGCTAGTCTTATTTGTTGGATAAAATTTACAATAGTAGATCGTAAAAATTACTAAATGAGAAGTATAGTCCACCATTACTATTTTATGTAGTAAAAATTACAATAGTAAAATAGTAAAAACTCCTTCAATTTTCTTTCCGTGCAGTTAACTTCTAGCAGTTACGGTTAACTTAACATCAAGTTGGCGGTAATTTTTCACTCAACAACAGTTGTAAGCAAATTGACGGAAATCTACGGCCGCAACTTGAATAAAAGTTAACAATCAAACTTATAGTTAAATTTCCTTTCAACTTTACTACAATTTGACTAAAATACTTGTACAGCAAGTTTTGATATTTATTTGCAGCGTAACTTCTAGGTAACTAATTGTTAATCACTTGCTTTGCCAAATTTTTCCGTCAAATTTGCTTCAAATTGCGGACGTAAGTTATAGGTAAGGTGGCTATCAGGGGTGTTGTTCCCTTTTATCACGGATTTTGTGTAATATTTAGTCTCGGGGATATTTTGGCCGGACATATTTTTTTGGGATATTTTGTCGGACATATTTTTTTTGGAATATTTCGTCGGGGATATTTTGTTGGAGGATCAAAACGCCTGATACCAAAATATTTACACGGTTAAAAAAATTATTTTGATCCATTCGAATAAATTTTGAACCAAGGAACTAGTTTTGAAAAATTTTGTATTTTTGAGTCAAGTAAAAAATTCTTAATTCAAAAATATTTCTACTTGGTTAAAAATTGTTCAATATCATTTTTCTTCTCTTGAATTAAATTAATTTTTTTTAAAGCGTAATTTTCATTTAATTTGGTCAAAATTTAGTTACCAAGCAAACTGGATTGATACCTCAGTGCACTCCCAAAAACTAATGGTGCCATTTTTGTTGAGAAGTGCCATTCCTTGCCGATTGACCGCAGGAAAAATGTTCGAAATGTCTTTAAAAACTTTCAGCGTGGTAAGAAAATTACACTTTCTTCAAAAAAATTATAAAATAAACTAAAAATTTATTTTAGATTGTAAAAACATCATTTTCGTACCTCACTGTGTTTGCATCAATGCGTGCCTAATATTACAAAGTTGAGTATTAATAACTGAATAATTATAATAAAAATAAATTTAGCACTTTGGAATGGTTGGATCGCTTTTTTATACTAAGTATCTTCGCTAAAAAAAATTTATTAAAAATTAAGATCATAAACTTAAGACTTATAGTTAATTAATCGAATTTTGTAACTTTTTTATACTCATATCTTATTATTAATATGTGTAAGTTATGTACTATGATAAATGATAATGTAATCTTTGATATTTTTCTAATTGCGAATTCATTGAAAAATACAGAACTACAAATTTTGAATTAAAAAAAGAATTTATCTTTTTTTTTTTGGAAGAAAATTTCGTCATTTTAAAAGAAGAGAAAATTTTTTTAACGATGAAATAGAAATGTCAGTAAAATTATACTTTTTTGTATAATATAAATATGATAAAGCTTTGTAAGACTACTATGTAAAGAAGAGAATATTATTTCTGAAATTTACGTGGTGAAACATCAAAGCAAACAGTCAGTACATTTATAACCATTGTATTATGACCTGCAGCTCATTATTTATTAAGCTGCCTTGCATCTCATTATTATTATCAGCCTGGAGCAAAGACTTCTTACAGAATTGAAGATAAGGACATCATGATATTCAAACCAAGACATGAAGACATTAAAAGTTTCGATGGAAATAGAACAAACAGTCACAAAACTGACACGAACTTGCGATGAATATTTTTGAAACACGTCATTTTCGAGAATTCAAAGTCGTGCTTACTGTCCTTGGTCTGTGGCCTCCCCAGCCGCCTCTTCAGCGAAATTGCGCGCGAGTTTTTGTAATTTTAGCTATTTTAAGTATATTGACCGTCAAGGTAATTTTTTTTTAACTTATAAAAATTATAAGCTTAAAAAATATTAAAAATTTTGTTGCAATAGGTGATCAAATTTTTTAAACTTATTCACGATATTGACGGTGCTATTGAATGCATGCCGATGATTATAGTTCATCTTGTAAGTTTGACAAAGTATTTAAACTGGATCTTCAATGCTGACAAGGTACACTGAAAAAAATAGAAGAAAATTCAAAATTTTTAATTTTGCTTTGTGGTTTTCATCAATTTAAAATGTAAATTTAGCTCAAAAAAATATTCATTCATATCGAACGCGACGGCGAGACTTTGGAAGTGAGCAAAGACGTCGAGATCATGGAAAATTGGATGAATCGAATTCGAACCAGCAGCGCTTCTTATGCAAGTATGTTTAAAATTTGAACAAACCCTCAACTTTAGCCCGAAAAAATTGTTTTTTAACTGAGCAGCCAGCATATTCACTATTTTGGGGATGTTTTTCCTCGCACCAGCAGTGCCAAAAATTTTGGACATTGCCGTTCCTCTGAATGAGTCTCGGCCTTTGGTGATGCTGTACCAAACTGAGTACTTCGTTGATGAAGAAGAATACTACGTTTATATACTGCTGCATGCGTATATGTCAGTGTCAGTTTCCGTTGTTATTCTTGTGTATTTCGACGTTCTTCTTGGCACGCATGTTCATCATGCTTGCGCAATGTTTACCATACTCAGGTAACATTGTATTGACGCTCTGAAAAAAAAATTAACTTGAACTTAAATAACTTTGAAGAATTTATTCTTCTTGATTTGAGCAGAAAAATTCTTAGACTGAGAAATTTTTCTTGGTTTAAGTAAATTTTATTTGATTCAAGACTTTTTCGTCTTGATTCGAAACAATAAAACTCATTGATATTATTTTCTTAGTTCAAAAATTTTTCCCTTGATTTAATTTTTTTTTCTGTGTAATTTACATTACATTATTTATCTTACCTTTTATAATTATAATTATTCTTGATCAATATTATATTATGTTCAATTTATTTATATATATTTTTTTTTAGATCATATTTGGAAACAATACACCTCGATATTTGTAACGCTTCAGATTCCAAAAAATCTGAAATGCTCAAACGGAAAATTGTCCATTGTATTAAAATTCATAGAAATACTCTAGAGTATGTTGACTTTTTTGGAATTGGTACAAAATGTTTGATGATATGAGTAATCAATAGTATTTTTGAACTTATTTATTAGATTTGCCGACGAATTGGAAGCATCTTACAGTACTGCTTGGTTTATTATGCTAACATTGTGTACTTTTGTAATTACACTGACTGGGACTGTGGTTAGTACACGAATTTCATTTTTTTCAAGCATTAGTACCCACTTTGTAATTGTTCAAAAATTAATTTTTGAACCTGTATTATTCTTAAGAAAATAATAATAAAAAGAATCGGATTAAAAATATCAAATATTTCCATGAAAAATATTAATAAATAACACTTCTAAATTTTTTTCAAAATTAATAAAAAAAGAAATTGTATAAATTTAATAAAAACCGACAAAAATTCGACGAAAAATTTTCAGGCAGTTATGAAACTCGACAATCCAATGGAAGCAACAAAATTCGTCTCATTTTCACTAGGCAACGTTTGTCATCTCTACTACACAACTTTCAAGGCTCAGATGATCATAGAGGAAAGTGAAGCAGTTTTTTATTCAGTGTCAGTTTTTAAAAATTTTTTACTTCTACAAAATTATAAAAAAATCAAAATATTTATCTTAATTCAATAAATACCATTTTTTAGTTACTTTTCTGATTGGTACGATTTCCCTCCAAAGTACCAGCGACTCTTGATCCCCATTATGATGAGAAGTAAGACTCCTTGCAGCATATCCGCAGGAAGTATATTTGTCCTGTCGATGGATTTATTCAGCTCCGTAAGTAACAAAAAACGTCAATAAACGTTTTTGAAAACTCACAAATGGTATTTTATTTTAAAGGTAATTCAAAAAGCAATGTCTTTTTTTACACTTATATCTTCAATGTGTTGAAAACTCTTCGACGATAGTTCAATTCTCAAATGTGATATAATTATTGTAATAGTTAGCTACTTTAGGGGCTAGATAACAATTAGTGAATGAATAGAAAAATGTTTTGATAACTGTTATATTAAAAAAACAAAATAAAATTTACCAAAAAAATTTTGAAATAAATTTATTGCAGTGACTTTCAGCGAAAAATGAACAATTGACTAAAACTTTTGTTGTAGAGAATTGAATTTCCTTCAAGAAAGGTTTCCTATAGTTTTTCCGTATTTTCAACATTTAACCTAAAATTTAGGGTTAAATAAATGACTAACAAATTATTGAAGTTTAAATAATAAAATAGTACAATTTTAATGATTTTATTACATTTTTAGAAGCAAATCGCTTTAGAAAATTAAATTATATTGAGCGATACGTGTACGGCAGGATCGTTGAACCGATTATACAAGAAATTTCCAGCGGCCTCCGGATAAATTTTTTATTTGGTTATGAATCGTTTCGCAAGCCTATCAATTATCTGAGGACTTCCTTTGCTCGTATATTGTATCTTAATTGAAAATAAGTAATTAACGAAATTAAATTTATGAAAAAGAATTTTAGTCTGATTTTTTGTAAAGATTTTGGGGACACTAATTTGGGATAAGTTTTAAAAAGATCAGGAAAATCGGTTAAGTAGTTTGGGAGTTATAGTCTTTGCAAACTCAAGGGTACACCTCAAAGCGCGAGAGTAGGAATTTTGAATTGTGATTTGGGGCTTAAAGATTGGAAACATGACAAAATTGTAAGAGAGCTTTTTTTATAGATAACTTAGCTTTATCTAAAACAGGTTTCCTATGATTTTTCCGTAATTTTCATTCTTTAGATAGAAATTATGTCAAAAAGATTAATAATAATTTATTTGAAGCATTTTCATAAGCAATTTAATTATCAAAATTAAAAATCATAATTCTAAGGTAAATATTGAAGATATGGAAAGATTATAATCTCATAATTATGAGACATCTTTATATATATATATATATATTTTTAATTTCAGTGAGACCCGACAGTAGGAACTGTGATCGGATTCAAGAAAATTTTGTGTTATTGCAATAAAATCAATCACGTGCTGATTGAAATATTACATTGTAATAAAGTTTTAATGATAATTTTTACCAAAACGGTCCAAACTGTAACAGCTTATTCGAATAAGCTTAAAATTTCTAAATTTAAGACGTGTGTACAGGACAACGTTTATCGGGTCCGCTAGTTTTTTATACACTGATAGAAGGATTTCTTAACATTTAAGAAGATTTCTTTGTATTTAAGAAATCATTTCTTAAACATCATTTCTTAGTATTTAAAAAATATTTCTTTGTATTTAAGAAATATTTCTTAAATACTAAGAAATATATATATTTTTTAAATACTACGAAATATTTCTTAAATACTAAGAAATCCTTCTATCAGTGTAGGAAATTCGACGTTCTATAAAAAAAGTCTTCATCACTTCTTCCTTATCTTTTGGAATCTCTAGTGGAATACTGGTTCAGGTGAGAAGAAGAATTTTTTATTATTATTCATACTTACTGTCTTTACATTGCATGCATTTTTAATGGGTGGAAGTAGGTCATTTGGATTTATGTATTTCCATTCCGTGGGTATTCGTCAAAATTTTCCGTGGAATCTGAGAGATCTACCAAGACAATAAGCGCAACTAAAACTAGAAAAAATGGTATGTTTGTTATAATTCAACTCGAAAAATATTTATTAAACTTACTTAAAAGGATCTTGATCTTGCAGCTGGTACGCCTTTTAAAGTTATGACCTCTACCAAAAAAAAATTGTCCATCGATTACATTCGCCCGATCATTCTTACGTTTCAATTTCTCAATACCGCTTGGTAAATATTTTTTTTAGTATTACACATCAGAATAATTTAAGCAATTATAAAGTTACTGAAGCCTGAATAATAAAAAATTACGAACATGAGATGAAAAAAAAATTGTACAAATTATTTCAAATAGAAAAATTTATTTTTATCATAACCTACAGAGTAAAGCTCAATGTTTATTAAATATAATGTAATAAAAAAAATATCAATTATTTCCATGAAGAATATTAATAAAGTACACTTTTAGATTTTTTTCAAAATTAAAAAAAAAAAATTGTATAAATTTAATGAAAACATACAAAAATCCTACGAAAAATTTTCAGGCATTTATGAAACTCGACAATCCAATGGAAGCAACAAAACTCGTCTCATTTTCACTAGGCAACATTTGCCACCTCTACTACACAACTTTCCAGGCTCAGATGATCATAGAAGAAAGTGAAGCAGTTTTTTATTCAGTGTCAGTTTGTAAAAATTTTTTACTACTACAAAATTATCAAAGAATCAAAATATTTATCTCAATTCAATAAATACCATTTTTAAGTTACTTTTCTGATTGGTACGATTTCCCTCCAAAGTACCAGCGACTCTTGATCCCCATTATGATGAGAAGTAAAACTCCTTGCAGCATATCCGCAGGAAGCATATTTGTCCTGTCGATGGATTTATTCAGCTCCGTAAGTAACAAAAAACTTCAATAAACGTTTTGGAAAACTCACAAATGGTATTTTATTTTGAAGGTAATTCAAAAAGCGATGTCCTTTTTTACACTTATATCTTCAATGCGTTGATAACCCTTCGACGATAGTTCAATTCTCAAAATGTGATATAATTATTGTAATAGTAAAATACTTTAGAAGCTAGATAACAACTAGTGAATGAATAGAAAAATGTTTTGATAACTGTTATATTAAAAAACAAAATAAAATTTACCAGAAAAATTTTGGAACTTTATTGCAGTGACTTTCAGCGAGAAATGAACAAGAAGTTATTAAAAATTTTCCAGAGTCGCGTGATAAATTTACGTGTTTGTAACAAGCATCGTTAAGCGAAACAATTGTTCTGTTTCTCGAAATCTATAGTCCATTAATTATTGACCAATCATTTCCTCTGTTCTTTTTGCAACTAAGACTTCTGAGAGAATAGCCAATGATTTTAGCGAAAATTGACTTCAAGAAGACAATGATTGTCAGTCGCAATACAGACACGCAACTAAAATGAATATTCTCAAAACCCGTCATTTTCGAGAATTCAAAGTCGTGCTCACCCTTCTGGGACAATGGCCGTCTCAGTCACCTTTGCAGCGATATTGTGTACGGTTTATTGTTCTGTTAGCTATTTTCAGTATTTTGACACCAAAGGTAACTGTTTTACGTTCATAAATAAAATTTGGCATTCGATTTATAAACTATATATGGATAGAATAGATTATCAAATTCTTTGAAGTTATTAGAGACATAGATCAAGTTATCGAATGTTTGCCGATGATTATTCTTCACTTTGTAACTCTTACAAAATATTTCAACTGGATTTTCAATCAAGAGAAGGTATTTTTGAAATTTTTATTTCTTAGAACACAAAATACGTTTTTTTGGAAATTTTTGACTTTTTATAGGTGGATAATTTAATTTTACACATCGATCGTGATGGAAAGGCTTTAAAATTAGACCGAGATGTTGCTATAATGGAAAAATGGTTACAGCGAATACGAAATGTTTCGTTGAGTTATTCAAGTATGGATTTTGTATTTTTAATTATTATTCAATGAAAAAAAAAAATTGTATTAAATTAAATTTGAGTTATTTGTAAAGTGTCTGCATGAAATATTAATTTTATAATTGCTTATATTTTAATTTAACCTAACAAAAAATAAAATTGTTAATTTTGTCAAATTTTGGTCTTTTGATCTCCAAAAAAAAATATTTATTATCCAGCCGCAATGTTTTCAATTTTAATATTATACCTTGCATCTCCTGGCGCTCCGAAGCTCATGGACTTGATAAATCCGCTGAATGAATCTCGTAAAAGAATATTTTTATACCAGACGGAATATTTCGTCGACCAAGAGGAGTATTACGTTCATATTTTGATTCACGCATATATGACCGTCCCAATTTCCGTCGCTGTTCTCGTCTACTTTGATAATTTAGTTGGAACGAAGGTTCATCATGCTTGTGCCATGTTTGATATTCTCAGGTAAACTACATCCTAAATTATACTTATTAAATTTTGATATTTGTTCACTATATTTGAGTAAAACTAAATTTTTATAGTACTTATTTAGAAAACATCAATGCTGGAAAAATAAGTGATGCTGGTAGCAAAGAAGATTACAGTAGAATTCATAGGAACATCGTGCGCTGCGTTAATATGCATAAAAATGCTCTAAAGTGAGTTTTATTGTTTCAAAAATTTTAACAAGGCTTCAAAGTTTAATTATTTTGATCATTTAAATTCAAAGCTTTATTAAAATTTTTTTTAGTTACAAATTTTAATGTTTTTTTAATAATTTTTTTTCGTGAACTTTTATCAAATTTTTCTTAAGCTTTTTTTTTTTAGAAATAAGCATTACTAATTTTTTGAATCCTCAGATTTTCTCAAGATTTAGAAGATTCTATATCGTCAGCCTGGTTGTTAGTTTTATTTTTCAGTCTGACGATAATTTCAATTACAGGCACAGTGGTAAGAATTTTTAATTTTTTGCGGTCTGACTTGTTATTATAAAATAGAAAAAAAAATTTTTTATCTCTGCAGACAACTACAAAATTTGATCAACCTAACGAAGCCTTCAAATTTATGGCTTTTACTATCGGCGCTGTTTTTCACCTCTTTTACACCAGTTTCCAAGGCCAAGAACTTATAGATCAAAGTGAAAGAGTTTTTCGAGCTGCGTATGTACTTAAATAAAAAAAAAAAAAAAAAAAAAAAAAAAAAAAAACTTGGTAACAAAATAACAATTGTAATTTCAGGTACGACTCCAAGTGGTATAACCTCCCTTGTTCTCACCAAAAGCTCCTCAGTTTTCTGATAATGAAAAGTGTGACACCAAGTGTCATTACTGCCGGTGGAATGTATATTTTATCACTTGATACTTTCAGTATCGTAAGTAATTTCTAGAAATTAATAGTTTTGTCAACTACGAATTTTTTCTTTTTTTTCAAGGTCCTCAAAAATGCCATGTCTTTCTTCACTGTTTTGACGTCAATGCGATAAAATTGGTTTTAAATTTATACAGAAATTTTATTGAATAAATTAGAAATTCAGAAGATATTATTTTTTTTACTTATTTTAAAATAAACTTTTTTTTTATGCGTTAAAATAATTTTTTTTTGTCTAAAATTAGTTAAAAATTTGAGTTTTATTCACTCAAAATTGACATAAAATTTTTATTGATTAAATGCTTTTTAAAAATTAAAAATCTCCACAAAAATTTGGAAATTTTGGAAAATTTAACTAAAAAACTTCATATAGTTTAAAAAAACTTTATAGAACAAATACGACTTTCAAATTTTTAGAACTTAAAAAACACTCATTTTTATTTGATCCGTCCAAAAATTAATTAAGTACACTATTTTAAATTGTATATTTAATGTAAAAATAAAAATTATCAACACATAAAAACTTAACAGAATATTTAAAGAAAGAATTGAATATTTTTTAAGAGAGAACTTGGCTCAATATAATTTTATATAATAAAGCACACAAAGACAATCTTCAATAAGAAATAAAAGAAGACATTAAGTTTCAATCGAACTGACTAGAAATAGCAAAATTTTATTCTAAGAAGAAAATTTTGAATATCGCGTGATGAAGTTTTCGAGGAAGTAATAGATAATACAAATGTTCTATGAATAAATTAGCCTCACGAAAAGCTAGAGCTAATTAAATATTAATGCGCTTCATGACTATTTCTATTATCATAAGCCTGTCGCCATAGACATCTAACAAAATAGACAACGCAGCTTTGAAAATACTAATTATTCTTAGAAAAACATTAGTAATAATTTCTACTTCGGTATTAGTCGTGAGTTAGACTTCAAACTGCGATGAATATTCTCCAAAGCCCGCACTTTCAAGATTTCAAAGTCGTGCTTTCTCTCCTCGGACAATGGCCTTCTCAGTCGCGACTGCAACGATACAGTGCTCGGTTTTTCGTGTTGTTTGCTATTTTCAGTATTTTAACACCAAAGGTAACTGTTAATGCTTGTAATAACCATTCAAAAGTGTTTTAATTATTATTTTTTGAAAACTTTTAACGATAAAGTAGGTTATAAAATTTGTTGAAGTGATGGATGACATTGACGGAATCATCGCGTGCTTGCCCATGATTTTCGTTCATCTTACTAGTCTTACCAAATATTTCAACTGGATTATAAATACAAGCAAGGTAATACAATAAATAATTTTTTTTTATTTTTTTGAAAATTTGTTTTCATTTTGATTTCCAGTTTGACCGTCTTATTTTTTTGATCGAGCGTGATGGAAAGACTTTGGAAGTTAATCAAGATGTTGAAATTATGGACGATTGGTTGAGAAAAATCAAAAGTGTTTCAACGACTTATACAAGTACCAATTTTTTTTTTTAAATAAAATAATTATTTATTTTTAAAAAATTTTTTTGTGAATTTTGAACTTCAGATAATAATTTTTCATTTTAATCAATTTAAAAAATATTTTACTTACCATTTTTTTTTTAAACATCTTCCAAAAAAATAAACATAAAATTTATCCAAATTTGATTTTTTTTCACATAAAAAATTTTTTTTTTTATTTTTTTGGGAATTTTGAATTTCAGATAAAAATTTTTCATTTTAATCAATTTTAATAATATTTTACTTACCATTTTTTTTTTAAATATCTTCCAAAAATTAAACATAAACTTTATCCAAATTTTGTCTTTTTTCACATAAAAAATTTTTTTTTAAATATTCATTAAGTTTTTTTTTTATTAATTAAATTTCAGCTTCTATGTTCGGGATCCTCGGAGTGTTTTTGATCTCTCCAGCATTTCCAAAAGTGCTGGACATAATAAACCCATTGAACGAATCCCGTCCGCTGTTACAAATCTACGAAACAGAATATTTTGTGGATGAAAACGAGTATTACTTATACATACTGCTGCACGCTTATATGACCGTACCGATTTCTATGGGGGTCCTTATATACTTTGATATTCTCCTTGGAACCCATGTTTACCACGCTTGCGCAATGTTTGAAATACTCCGGTACCTTTAATAAAAAATTTTATAAAATATTTAATTTAATTTAATTCAGTTACCTTAAATTTCTTTCTCAGAACATATTTGAAGACAATTCACGTAGAAATTTGCGACGAACAAGTTGAGGTGAAAGATAAATCAAAGAAAATAATCCACTGCGTTCGCATGCACAGAACTACTCTAGAGTAAGTTAAAAAAATATTTTCTTCGATAATTAATTAGTTATTTCTTCGAAAATTTTTGAAAACAATTACTGAATTAGATTTGCCGATGAAATAGACTCGGCTTACAGCACGGCTTGGTTCATCATGCTGATAACTTGTCTTGTAGGAATGACCTTCACCGGAACAGCGGTAAGATTGATTATTATTGATACTTTACCTCGTAAAATTCACAATATTTTGTACAGACAGTTATTAAGCTCAGTGAAACAAATGAAGCGATAAAGTATGTTTCATTTTGTATGGGCCATGCGTTCCATCTTTACTTTACAAGTTTTCAAGGACAACTTCTTATAGACAACAGTGAAGCGGTCTTTTATGATACGTTAGTATTTTTTGTATTTCTTTGAATGAAAAATTTGTTTATTATTAATAAAAAATTATTTAGAAAATTTGATAAAAATAAAATTACCATCTTTAATTTTTTTTTGTATTTCTTTGAAAAAAAAAAAAAAAAAACAATTTTTTTTATTAATAAAAAATTATTTACACAGTAAAAAAGGCCATTCGGCAGCCGAAATGGAAGTAGATTTCATTTTTATAATAATAATAATAATAATAATAATAATAATAATAATAATAATAATAATAATAATAATAATAATAATAAAAGGAGTAATATTGAGGCTATTAACACTTCTGAGTAGTGAAAATTGAAGCTTATTAGAAGAGCTTTACGATGCATTTTACCAAATTTTAATATCTTGTCTAATTCAGTTGTTATACCAAGTTGAAGTAGTAAAAACATCAATTTTTACGATTTTCAAAATTTCAAAATCATGTCATTTCCAAATTACTCGCCCGATTAAGCTCATCTTCGAACTTAACCTTGGTTTTGATCGATAAATGAAGCATGTTGAGTTTGAGAAGAATCGGTTATAAATTGAAAACGTTATCGTGCTAACAAGCCGCGTTATATCGTATAAATATATATAAATATATAAATACATACATATATAAACTTTTGAACTATGTACATTTTCTGACTCAGCTCGACAAACTAAGTCAGAAAATTACTAAATTTTTTAAAAGTTGCGCCATGAGGACGGCTGCAATAGTTAGATTTTTATGAAATCTAATAAAAATTTTGCGTCAAAAAATTTAGTGTTAAATATTTAACATTTTTATGTGCAAATTTAACATTTATTCTATTAAATCAACACAAAAAAGTGTTAAATATTCAACATAAAAATTTTTAATACAACATTTTTTGACGCAAAATTTCTTACTTTGTAGAAAATTTGATAAAAATAAAATTATCCTCTTCAGTTATTCGTCAGAGTGGTACAGAATTCCCATCTTCTACCAAAAACTCCTTATTACAATAATGATGCGAAGCATGAATCCCTGCAGAATTTCAGCTGGAAAAGTATACATTCTCGCGATGGATACTTTCAGTTCAGTAAGTTTTATTACTGCACACTATGCTAAAAATATCGTAGCGTAAAAATAATATTTTTTTTTCTTTTAAAAAAGGTGATGCAAAAAGCGATGTCTTTCTTCACAGTTCTGTCATCAATGCGTTGAAAGTATAAAAAATTAAATGTTATTCTTATTGTTGCTTAATTTTTCACTTTTTGTTATATTTAAAATAGTTAATAAATAATTGATAACAAATATTTTGTAAATATTGATTGAATTTATTTATTTTTTTTCTGAAATTTACATTTTAGTGAAAATTTAATAAATTACAATTGAAGAGAAAAAAAAATGATACTGAATTTAGCAGACACTACAATTTTTTGATTTTTCTTGAAAAATGAACAAGGTCTAGAAAATTATTTATAAAAAATTGCATTTACAATTTTTCAGAGATACAAAGATGGAATTTTTTAAATAAATTTTTTTTGCTGTGATGTATTTGTTAGAAAAATTCTAAAAATTATCAGATGTTTCTCAATTTCAATATCATAAAAAAAAGACACAATATTCATCTTTAATATAATAAAAAAATTTTAATCATAAATTAATCACATTAAAACACATTATTAATTTATAAATTATTGTATTTTAATTTTTGTAAGATTATTTATTAATTTAATGTTAAAAAAATTTTTTTTCAAAACCTCTATTTAATTTTTCACTTCACCATTTAAAAAAAAAAATCAGTAAACACTCGACTATTTTTTTGTTTCATAAAATAAAAAATTAGTGCAAGAAAAATATTTTAAAAAATCGTACTTGTAGTTTTTAAAATTTTTAAACTCAGTTATTTTTTATAAATTTTTCTCATTAGAAAAAATCATAATAATAGACAAATGTTTGTTAATTTCAATATAAGATTTTTGTTTCGATTTAAAACCACAGCAAGTGTCAAACATAACAAAAATAAACTTCTAAAACCAATTCAATCTCAATCGTGACTTACGCTCACGTGACAAGTCAAATCAAGCGTGATTGTATAGCTAAATAAATAATTTGTTCTTCACCCAGCAAAGCTTATAGCTGATAAAATATTAACGTGTATATTTGAAGAAGCTTTCAGCGGAAAAGATCTAACAGAATAAAGATTAAAGATTCACTTTAAGAATAACAACTTAAAGAAGTAAGTTCATTGAAATAATAGTCGCAATATACACACGCGACTGCAATGAATATTCTGTATACTCAACATTACCGAGAATTCAGAGTCGCCCTTAGTATCCTGGGACAATGGCCTTCTCAGCCGCCTTTTCAGCGATATTGCGCACGATTTGTAGTACTTCTGGCGATCTTTAGCATTGTAACACCCAAGGTACTATTTATACTATCCTTTAATTCTGCGTGTGTACTATTTGCTTTAATTGAAGTAAGAGTTAATAAATGTGGTTGAAAAATAGATAATCAAGTTTGTTGAATGTATTAGAGATGTTGATCTCGATAATCTTATCGAATGTCTGCCGATGGTTATGCTCCACTTGGCGAGTCTTAGCAAATATTTCAATTGGATTTTCAATGAAAAAAAGGTGATTGTATTTATTAATAAATATTTATTTTATTTTTATTAAAACGGGTTAACAATTAATACACGGAGAAAAATTAATTGTACTATCTACTATATAAAAATATTAACTCCTACCATCTGAAATGGTAATAAAATTAATTAGTCACAAATTAATAGGTGGTATAATTGACAATTGTAATAGTTACTATTAATAATGGTAACGATTACTATCGAAAATGATAAGTGTAATTATTAAAAATTATAACCGCTATAATCGAAGATGGTAACTGTAACCATCTCAGATTTTAAAAATTCTAAAAGAAAAAATAATATAAATTTATTTAATTAAATTATTTATTTGCATCCATATTTTAATTATGTACATTTTTTCTTTTAAAATATTAAAACAAGTAATAACACAGTCGTTTAAATCCATATATGATAAAAATTTTCAAATATTAGAGCTGTCATTGATTTTTTGTAAGATTTAAAATTTTTTTTTTTAATTTCAATTTTTTTTTTTAATTTCAATTTCATTGAAAATTTTGATTTTTTTGGAAATTAAAAATTTTTTTGAAAAATTTGGCGTTGAAACTCATTTTAAACAAATAAAAATTTAAATATATAATACACTGCGCTACTGCTGCTTGTAGTTCATTCAGAAATGCATCCACGGTAATGCAGATTTTTAATTTTTTAAATAGTTTTTATTAGCTTAGATAGTAGCTATTATTATTACTGATGGTAATTGTAACTATCAGGTTATATTAGGAATTATGATTTTAATAATAGTAGTAACTAATTAAAATAATAGAAGTTATTATTACTGATTACCATCATAATAGTAATACTTACCATCAGGATAGTAAATACTACACGGCTGCCCAATTTTAAAACACAGTAACTTTTAGACCTTAATTTCAAGTATTTTTTCTTAAAAATATTTATATTCAAGTATTTTTTATTCATAAATCAAATTTTTCATCAATTTGGCAGGCAAACTTATTTTTAATAAAAAAAATTTTTAAAAATTTTTAAATGTTAGTTACTGTGTTTTGAAATTGGGCAGCCGTACAATTCAAATGGTTCACTTAATTATTTAAATAATATTTACTACTATCAAATTCAGTTAATAGATTTTACTATAACTAGATAATAAACTCTACTATAAAATTTTTTCCGTATAGGTTAACAATATGTTGTTTCTTATTGATCGGGATGGACAATCTTTAACAGTGGAACAAGATATTGGTATCATGAACAAATGGTTAGATCGCATACGGAAAATTACTTGGAGCTACACAAGTATGTGCAATAAATTAAAGAAAAATTAATCTTAATATTAAAAAAAAAAAATTGTGCAGTTAGTAAATTTTTGTTTGTTTCTTTGAAAGTTAATTTTAAAAAATTAGTTTTTACCTGAAATTAATTAATTAAAAAAAATACAGTTTCCATGTTTTCAATCCTCGCATTGTATCTCGCATCCCCGGCAGTTCCAAAAATACTCGACATAGTTTCTCCACTGAATGGAACACGTGAAAAAATTTTTTTGTATCAGACGGAATACTTTGTCGACCAAGATGAATATTACGTTCATATTTTGATTCACGCTTACATGACCGTACCGATTTCCGTCGGTACTCTCGTCTACTTTGATAACATGCTGGCGACCAATGTCGCTCACGCTTGCGCTATGTTTGATATTGTCAGGTAAAATTTTGAGCAAACATTGGATGAATATAAAAATAATTTTATTTTAGGATAAAAAATTTTCAGCGCTTATTTGGGAAAATTAAATTACAAAAAAGTAAATTTTGAAAATGATGATGATGAGATAAGGAAATTACGAGGGGAAATTTGTCGGTGCGTTGACATGCACAAAAATGCTCTGAGGTAAATAGAAAATAATTATTTTTTTCAAAATAATTTTTATTAAATAAAAAATTAATTACTTAAAGAAAATTCTTAGATTCTCTCGAAGTTTAGAGTCGTCAGTTTCATTTGTTTTGTTAGTAATTTTACTGTTTAATTTATTGATCCTCACTGTGACTGGAATGGTGGTAAGTTTCAAAAAATATAAACTTCAATATACATGCCGAAAAATTTTTGAACAATTTCAAAATTTTTAAAAAAAATTTTTGAACAATTTCAAAATTAAAAAAAAAATTTTCAACAGTTTTAATTAAATATTAAATTACTTTTTTTTATTAATACAGACAACTATGAAATTAGATCAACTCAGCGAAGCGCTAAAATTCGCTGCATTCACACTCGGCGCCGTGTTCCATCTTTTTTACACCAGTTTGCACGGCCAAGATCTTATTCAACAGAGTAAAAAAGTATTCCATGCTGCGTGCGTATTTTTTAAATTAAACTCAAAATTTATTTTAACAAAAAAAAATATTCTCTTTGCCAAATTACCTCAAAAAAAATTTTTTACGTCAGTTACATGTCACAGTGGTACAACTTACCCCCTCAATGCCAAAAACTCCTCATTCCAATAATGATGAAAAGCATGACACCGTGCACAGTAACAGCCGGAAAAAAATTCGTACTCTCCATGGAAACTTTTAGTATGGTAATAATTCAAAAATATTTTAATCTACTTACTCAATAATCTTTTTTCAGGTGCTTCAAAAATCGATGTCATTCTTCACTGTCCTGTCGTCAACTCGTTAATCCACAAATTTTTGATACTCTTAATATTTTAATACAAATATTTGCAGTTGATTGTTTGCAAAATATATTTTTTCACTATACAGTTAAACTTGTCATTTTATTATTATTATTATTATTATTATTATTATTATTTTCAAATAAAATTGATATTATTTATAAGAATAAAAGTGAAAGAGAAGTAACTACTCTGTAAAATTTGGATTGTTCCAAAAAGGTAAGCGAACAAAGTTGCAGACAAAAGTCAAAGCAGACAAATGTTAAAACTATTATTGAGACTTGACAAAAATGAACAGAATAAAATCCCAACCAAAAAAGGCAATCCAAGAACCTGCTAGTTAGCCATTGCATGTCTTTTGATTAGCAATCCCTTTGATGTCAATCACGAAACGTCCATAAATTTCTAGTTAACGACAGCTGCAGTATTAAAAATTAAAACGGTACTTGGAACAAGCATGGACAATATGGACGTCAATAAGTTCAAACTGAATTTTAAATCAAGTTACCCATTGTTAGTGTCATGCTATCGTTGACATTTCAATTGCAACAATGGATATCTTACAGAATCGTCATTTTACAAACTACAAGTTTATATTCACCTGCTACGGACAGTGGCCATATCAGCCGCGTTTCCAAAAAAACTGCCTGAGGTTTCTCATCACCATGAGTGTTTTGAGTATTTTGACGCCTAAAGTAAAACATCAATCGTTAATTGTTCAAAATTTGTTGTCAATAAAAGAAATTTACTCACTAATTAATTTTTTGGACAGACAATTCGGTTCATTAAATATTTTGGAAACATCGACGGTATGATTCAATGTATTCCCATGATTGGTGTTCACTTATTGGGACTTGTCAAATATTACAATTATACTTTTAATTACAGATCAGTTAGTTCAATTCAATTTTTTTCAATTTTTGATTAATAATAAAACTTTTGAAAAAAAATCAATATTTTAGATCAGACGCTTGTTTTCGTTGATCGAACGCGACGGAGAAGCTTTAAAGAACGAAGAAGACAAGCAAATAATGGAAAGATGGCTGGCTCGCGTAAGAAAAATTACAACTGCTTATACAGGTACTTTTTGAAAAATATTATTTAAATCCAAAAAAATGATTTTACTTCGCTTGATTGATGAGTTCGCTTGATTGTGCCAAGATTTGAGAATGTATCTACCCGACAGCGGCCATGTTTCCAATCCTGGGTCTGTTTTTGGCGTCGCCGGCCATTCCTAAAGTTTTGGACTTCATCAAACCATTAAACGAAACTCGCGCTCTGATTTATTTATACGAAACCGAGTATTTTGTGGACCAAGACGAGTATTATGTGCCGATTCTCATTCACACTTACATGACTGTTCCCTTGTCAGTTGGCAGCATTGTTTTTTTTGACAACATGCTCGGGACTTTCATTCATCACGCGTGCGCAATGCTGGAAATTCTCAGGTTTGGATAAATCAAATTTTCACTTATAGAAGACATATTGCTGAAGTTTTTGAACTTTTTCAGCAATTATTTACAAAGGATACATTTAGACAGTAAAATTAAGAGAATTGATGATCCTGTAAGGCTGGATAGAATACGGAAAAATATTATTCGCTGTGTTCATATGCATCAAAATAGTTTGGAGTGAGATATTTTTCAAAAATTACTATAGTAATTTATAAATTTTTATTTTTATTTTTTTTTAAGGTTTACTACAGAGTTAGAATCGTCGATAAATATTGCATGGCTCATTGTTTTAGGGTTCAATTTATTGATACTTACTGTTACAGGTATGACGGTAAGTTATAAATCAAATTAATTGATAAATTCAATTTTTTACGCCTCAAAATTTATTACAAAAATAATTTTAAACACTAATTCATAAAATAAATTAAAATTATTTTTAACAAATCTTTATTATAATTTTTTCATGTGATTACTATGAAAAAAATCTAAAAATTTCAAAAAAAAATTATCTGTAACTTATAAAATATTTTACATTTATAAAATTTGAAATTTTTAAAGAGTAATTTGATGAATATTTAGACAGTTATAAAAATAGATCAACCTGACGAAGCAATAAAATTCAGCGCGTTCACAATGGGTGCCCTTTTCCACCTGTTTTATAACAGTTTCCAAGGACAAATACTGATTACACAAAGTGAAAAAATTTTTTATTCTATGTAAGCATTCAATAATTTCTCAAAATTCCAATTAAGACCAAAAATTTTAAGTTTCTTCTTGAAATAAGTACATTTATAGATACACATCTCAATGGTACACTCTACCTTGTTATCATCAGAGACTTCTCAGTACAATGATAGTAAGAAGCCACTCCCCGGCCGTAATCACTGCGGGAAAGTTGTATATTTTATCCATGGATACGTTCAGCATCGTAAGTACTATTTTTAGAATGACTTTTTAAATCAATTTTATTGTAAATTTTTGTTTATTATTCAAGGTACTGAAAAATGCGATGTCTTTCTTCACTTTATTATCATCAGTGCGCTAAAATTTAGGCGCAATTTGCTTCAATTTGCTTCAATGGAGAAACATACAAAATTGACGACGGCGTTGATTAAAAATTAATTTTTCATCAATTGTATCAAAAATATTTTATTTTTATATAATACTGTTATTTATTTTTTATTATATTATTGTTATGTAAATAAAAATGAACCGACACTTACCTCGCATATATTAGTAAATTTTTATAAGAAAAAAAAAATTTGGAAAATATTTAACTGTAAAATAACGAGTAGTAAATTTTGAGAAGGTAAAATTGGAAGACTTCAACAGTTACAATGAAACTTAGTTCAAAAATACAATGTAGCAGTTTTAAAGATTGTATGTCTTTTGATTTATAAGTCCAATTGATATTAAAAACAAGACTTCCGAGTATTTCCGTTAACCAAAAGCATCATTTATAAAACCATTAAGAATTCAAGCGGTTTCCGGTAGCACGAAGTTCCATCGGAATATTTAATGATTCTAAAGACTCGTCATGAAAACACCAATCACTTCAATCAGTAGTACATCATACTTTCTTCACAACAATTGTTTTAAATTTGAAAACTATGTCCACATTCTTTGTAATGTAACAAAGCAGTTATGGATATTTTGGAAGACCAGCATTTTAAAAATTACAAATTTCTTATGTCGTGTTACGGAGTGTGGCCCTACCAGCCACGTTATCAAAAGTACTTACTGAGATGTGTCGCAACGATTGGTATCTTCAGCATTTTGACGCCCAAGGTATTTTCCAAAAAATTACAAACCAAAATGGACTTTTTGTATGACTAAATTATTTTTTCTAAATAGACAATCAAATTTATCGAATATTTGGGTGATTTGGACAACATGATTCAGTGTATACCGATGATTTGTGTGCATTTGCTAGGTCTGGTAAAATTTGCCAATTGGATATTCAACGCCAATGCCGTGAGTGTTAAAAATAACTTTCAAAAGAAATAAATTTTGACAATTCCAAATTTTCAGATAAAAAGATTGTTCGTGCTGATGGAACGCGACGGAAAAACTTTGAAATCTGAAGAAGACAAAGAAATAATGCAGAGATGGCTCATACGTACTCGCAAACTGACATCCGCTTACACAGGTATCAATTTACTGCATTGATTTTTATGAACATCAATTTGATCCTCATGAACCATTTTTCAATTTTTTTTTACTAACGAAACAAAACAATAATTTTGTTTCGTTAATTCTATTTCGTCGATGAAGATATATTGATGAAGGTTTGGCATAGCTGCCATGTTTCCAATACTAGGACTGTTTTTGGCATCGCCGGCTTTGCCCAAAATTTTGGACTTTATCAAGCCGCTGAATCAAACTAGAGATCTAATTTATTTGTATGAAACTGAATATTTTGTGGATCAACGGGAATATTATCTGCCTATTCTTTTGCACTACTACCTGTCCGTGCCAATTTCTGTGGGTGGAATTGTTTTTTTTGACAACATGCTCGGGACGTTTATACACCATGAGTGCGCGATGCTGGAAATTTTGAGGTTTTTATAAATTTATTTTTGGTTAATGATTAAGTTTCAATTTTTTGAACTTTTCAGTCTTTATTTGCAAAGAGTTAATGCAGGTAGCCATGCAAAAAAAAATCATGGGAAAGAAAAATTGGATATAATACGGCAGAAAATTGTTCATTGTGTCCATATGCATCAACATAGCATGGAGTAAGTAATTGTTTGTTCCAAAAATTAAGAAAATATTGGAAAAATTTTTTTTTTTTTGGAAAGTTTTAAAAATGATGCTTTATACACAATTTGAAAAAAAATAATTGATTTTGGTTTCTATTGCAATAATGATCATGAGAAGAGCAGTTTTGAAAAATTTGGTCAATTTTAGAAGATTATTTCCGTTTAAAAACAAAATCATCTTAAAAGAGTCTTAAAACAATCATTTGTTTAAGATCTTAAACGTGACACAAACCAAGACTATTTTAAGGCGCCAAAATAAAATTCCAAGAGCAGTTTTTTGAAATTTAGTTCTCAAATTTGTTATGAAAATTAATTTTTAGACATTTTTTAGATGATTTTGCGAGTTTTTAACCGCAATATTTTTGGGTAAGGTCTTTTTGAATTGAATTTGAAATTATTAAAAAATTATTATCCAACAATTTTAAGACTTATAATGTTGAACAAACGACTTTTTAACTTCCCGCTAAGAAAATCAAAGATTTTCAAAAATCGGGAAGTTATTGTTTTCACCCCTTTTTTCAAAAATCGAGTTTTCATCAGATCTCGACGTTTGAAGGTCATAGGAAGCTTCCCTGACTACTCCCGCGAGGTTGTCACTGTGTCTGTATGTATGTATGTGTGTGTGTGTGTGTGTGAAAGTATGTGAACCGCTTATAACTTTTGAACGGCTCACCCGATTTTATCGCGGTTGGTGCCATTTGAAAGGGCTTGACCAAACTTAGATTTTGAGTATAATTTGGACCGATTCGGATCAGTAGATTTTGAGAAATCTTAAAAAAACTAAGAAAAAATATTTTTTCAAATGTGGTTTTTTTTGGATAACTTTTAAACGGCTTCACCGATCGATTCCTAAAACTAATCAGCTCTAGACCATAAAAAACCACGTCGATCGCCACCAAGCTGTTCAAAATCGGTTAATTCGTTCGAGAGATATCGTGAACGAAAGAAAACCGAAAAAAGTGTTTTTTCTAAATTACTCCGAAATTTTTGGTTCGATCAATTAAAACCTGAAAATTCTTTATGTGGCTGATAAAACTGCGTCGAATGCCACCAACCGCGTGGAAATTGGTTGATCCATTCAAAAATTATTGCGGTTTGAAAATTCCAAAAGTAGTGTTCTATGAAACTTCTATTAGACTTTTGAGCTCGAAGAGCTCAAATGCATAAAAATACTATCTCTTTGAGCTCAGCGAGCTCAAAATATTACAAAAATTATATTTTGAGCTCAAAAATCTCAAAAACATCATAAGTACAATTTTAAGCGCCCAGATATGGAATTAGCGGGAAGTTGCAGGAATGGCCTTTAGGGTAAACCGTTTTACTAATTTTTTAAGATTTTTTTAAGACGAATGTTTTTTACACGGGTTGGTTTAAATTTAAAAATTTTTTTGACAAAATTTGAAAAAAAATTCTTATACTTTTTTTTTAACCAAGATTTGCTTTACAACTGGACTCATCTATACACATAGCTTACTTCATAGTCCTCGGCTTGAGCTTATTAGTCCTTACAGTAACTGGAATGACGGTAAGTATTTTTTGAACTTCCTTTTCAAGTATACAAAAATCATGGAAGAGAATTTCAAAAAATATCAGACGGTCATAAAATTGGACCAAACAAACGAAGCTCTCAACTATGGCGCCTTCACAATGGGCTCCATTTTCCATCTTTTCTACAGCAGTTTTCAAGGACAAATCCTGATCACGCAAAGTGAAAAAGTATTTTATTCTGTGTTAGTAATTTTACAATAAAAAAATAAACATTCTTTATTTTTAATTATTTAAAATTTGAATTATAAATGTAAATATTTTTAGTTACACATGCGATTGGTATAACCTCCCAAATTACCATCAGAAACTTCTGAATATAATTCTGTTGAAAAGTGTGAAACCTTTCACCGTAAGTGCTGGAAAATTGTACGTCTTATCGATGGACACCTTCAGTATTGTAAGTTTATTCTTCAAGCAAACAATCAAGCCAACTTTTTAGAAACTTTACTCTTTTTTAAGGTACTCAAAAACGCCATGTCTTTCTTCACCGTTTTGTCGTCGATGCGATAAATTATTTTGCAAACATAAATAATTAAAAGTACTATTTTTAATAACACAAAAATATTATTTTTTTACAATAAATTTTGTAACTCACATTAAAGGTTTAAAAATAAATATAAGTGCAGCTTGAAATATATGCAATTAAATTTCACACAAAATGTTTTTTAAAAAAGCAACTTATTTTTTAACAGTTCCAAATTTAACTTCTTCTTTTCTGTGGTAATTATTTTAATAATAAAAATAATTGAGGAGCTGATTTTCAAAAGGGTATTTTCATATTTTAAAGAGCAGTTTTTTGAACTTTTAAATATTAATTCCTTCGAGAATTATAAAGAATTATTAATGAAAATCGAATTGTAGCTTCATAACCGATAGTACTTTATAGGTAAATTAAAAAAGTTCAATAAAAATATTTATAATTGAAGATAACCAGTTTTTTGTCTCGATTAATCAAAAATGAAAAGATACCCTTTTCAAACTCAACTCCTCAATTAATATAAAAAATAAATTATTATTTAAAAGCAAACTATCAAACTCACAGAATTGAAATGTAATAACAAAAAAAACTGTCCAGTTGTTTTTTAGTGAGTAAAATCTTCTCAAGAAGTAGAACTTTCTCAAAAGACACGCAAAATTAAATATTCTACTTGAAAAATGATGAATTCACATTGAAGTTGCGACATTATATGAAATTATAATCATGAAAAATATAATACTGAGAATTGCGCATTAGTATTAGCAAACAGAGGCATCATCTAATGGAATACATAATGAAGGTAAGTGTTGTAGGGGTGAGTTTAAACACGCAATTGTTCGTGGCTTTCGAACAAAAGACATTTAACACATCTTCTGAGCCTTCGTCATCAACAATAGCCTGGACAGTTCTTTTTGCAATTACATTAATAATCGAATTGGTAGTTTAGTTTTGATAAACGGTGATAGCTATCCTAGCGATGGATATTTTCAATCAACCCTGCTACAAAACCACCAAGAATTGCACTACTCTGATTGGTCGGTGGCCGTACCAATCTCGAAAACAAAGTTTGATAATAATTACTCTTCTATGGATCGCACTCGTGCTGCAAGCTATTCCACAAGTATTATTTTTATTTGAATAAAATTGAATTTTTTTCTTACTGCGATGAAAATTTTACAGATTATTGCTATAGTCTTTTACGCTGATGACCGGGATATTATCATTGAAGCAATGTCGACATTTATATTAGATATTGTGATAACAACTAAATATTTAAACGCGACTTATCACGCTGAATTGGTTTGTTTTATTTTTTTTATTTTTGGAGCAAGAAATTTGAAATGGAAAAATTTGATAATTCATTTTGAAGTGTAGATAAAAAAGTTATTCGATAAAATGGAAGTGGATTGGAGGTTGCTGATGAATGAGGAAGAAAAAAAAATTCTGCAGCATCATTCAAATGTCGGAAAATTGTTGGCAACTGCTTACACAGGTAAATAAAGAAGTTTTTGAACCATCAAAGCATTCGAAAGTGTTTTAGTTTGAAATTGAATTTGATAGAGTTTCAACTAGAGCAGTTTCGAAAGCATTGCAGTTTAATAAACAGTGTGAAGAAAAGCGATAAATAATAATCATTAAGTAATAATAATAATAAGCATTTTTATTAACATCGGCAACGATATTCGTTATGGAACCAATTTTACCAAGGATATACAGCTTGTTTTCAAAATCCAATGAATCTATTCCGTATGAATTCGCTCTTCCGCTAGAGTATATAATATTCGAAAAAGAGGATCATTATTGGTTGATGCTGATTATTACCAATTTGTTCGCTATTATAATTGTGTTTGGTATCGTTTCATGTGATCTTATTTTCATAACATTGCTGCAACATATTTGCGGATTGTTTGCAGTTTTAGGGTAACATTTTAGTATTTTATCACAAAAAATGTTTCTTTTTACATGATAACAATTAACTATCTTTTTTTTTTTTGTAGGTATAGGATAGAACACACACCTATTGATGACATTGAAACGAAAAATGATAAAGAAGAAGCCATCAGTTATCAAAAATCTGATCAACATACTTCTTACCAACATTTGGTTTCATGCATTGAAATGCACACTAGAGCATTGGAGTGCGTGTTTGTGAAACTTTGTAACTCGTGGAAAATTTTTCTGATATGGCCATATAGTTTTTTTAATAAAATTACAGAAAATTACTTAATATAATTGAAATTTTATATTTTTTTTTAAGAATATTTCAATTTTTTGATGAAACGAAAAACAAATTTGGAAAAAATAATTTTTTATATCTCTTTATTGAGTTGTTATTAACTTTCTAGTTAAGAGACAATTTAGCGACCATGGGCTATCTATCGAATATTTCAAACACTATCTCTATATGGCCAATTTTTACATCAAAAAATTTTTTCACGGGAAATTCGGAAACTAATAATTCTTTTTATTAATTGAAATATCATTAAAGATTTGCAGAGCAGCTAGAAAACTGTTTTGCGATAAGCTTCGGTGTGGTGGTTGGGCTAAATTTGCCGCTCATGAGTGTCTCTGGTTTTAATGTATGGTCACAAAATTACAATAGTACCGATGTATAATAAATTTATTTGAAAATGATTATTGAACTTCATTTTCAGATCATAACACAATCTCATTCAGTGGAGCAAATAGTGAAAGGCATGACATTTATGGGCAGTCAAATACTGCATCTCTTTTTTGACTGTTACATGTCGCAAAAACTTAATGACTCCAGCTCACGTATTTCTCAAAGCATGTAAGCGCGTCCTTATTGAACAATAAAACAATTTTTTATCCTACTCTTAAGTTTCTGAAGTAACTTTTATTTAATTAAAAGACTTTCTTACACAGCGCTAATATAAAATGGTACAAACATTCCGTACAATCCCAAAAATTGTTGGTTTTAATGACGGTGAGAAGTCAAGTACCCTGCAAATTGACGGCTGGTAAAATTATGGAATTGTCTATTGAAAACTTTGCAATGGTAAAAACAATTTTTTTTCCAGTGTCTGCAATAAAAAGTTTCATTTTTTTGATTTTTACTTTTTTGCAGATGGTAAGTCAACTTAGTAATTTGGAGCGATTCTAAAAAGAAATTATACTGAAAAAAAATTTACATTTTTTTTTATAGCTAAAAACGGCTGGATCGTACTTCACAATGTTGTTATCGATGCAGTAGACAATTTATTAATAAGTAGATAATTTCGTCAATAATATTTGTTAATTGTTAACACATTCCAATCGAAATGATTGAAGCAATTAAAATAGTTGCTGTTACAGAAAAGCTCTTTTTTTTCTTATCCACACATTTTTTAACGCGATTAATCAGACATAATCAAATAGAAAAAAATTAAGGTATAACTATAATAAATAGAAAACTTTTTTCCAACTTAAAGACAAAAAAAATTTAATTACAATGTACAGTTGTTGATTGTATACATTGAAAATTTTAAATAAACTTTTGTTAAAAACTTAAACGTCGAATTTGATAAATTCATATTGAAAAACATAAACTTAACGGTAGAGATAGAATGACTGTCGAGTTAAAGCTGAGTGACTAAAACCTTTCAAATTCTCAAAAGACACGCAAAATAAAATATTCTGCTTGAAAAATTAAAAAATTATACTAAAGATGCTACATTTTAGAGATATACAATTGCACAAAATATAATATTAAACGTTTCATGAAAGAATTATCAAATAAAGACATCATCACATGGAATATTTTATTAGGTAAGTATCGAAGGGGTCTTTACACGCAAGTAACCACGTCTTTCAAACAAAAGACACTTTGTACATCTCCCAAAACGTTCGTCATGAAAAACAATGTGAATCTTTTTCTCAGTCATTAAATTATTTTTAAAAATAATCGGATCAATAATACAAGTTCACTATTAAGAAGTGGTAGTGATTGTCATTTACATAATGAATATTTTTGATAAACCCTGCTACAAAACTGCCAAAGACTTCGTGACTTTGATTGGTCGGTGGCCATACATGCCTCGGATGCGAAGTTTGATAATAATGACCCTTCTATGGATTGTACTTCTCTTGGAAGCTATTCCACAAGTATTATCATTCAAAATAACCATCAGTTGTTTTTATTGACTTAAATATTGTGTTACCAATTTTTTAGATTATTGCTGTGGTTATATATTTCAATGACCGGGATGTTCTGTTAGAAGCTTTGTCGCCATTTATATTAGATTTTTTGCTCGCCACTAAATTTTTGAACGCGACTTATCATGCTGAATTGGTTCGTTTTTTGTTATTTTGTAACAAGAAATAAGAAATGAAAGAATTTAATAATTTATTTTGAAGTATAGATAAAAAAGTTATTCGATAAAATAGAAGTGGATTGGAGGTTGCTGATGAATGAGAACGAAATAAAAATTCTGCAGCATCATTCAAATGTCGGAAACTTGTTGGCAACTGCGTACACAGGTAAATAAAGAAGTTTTTGAACCATCAAAGCATTCGAAAGTGTTTTAGTTTTAAATTGAATGTGATAGAGTTACAACTAGAATAGTTTCGAAAGCATTGCAGTTCAATAAACAGTGTGAAGAGAAGCGATAAATAATTATCATTAAGTAATAATAATAATAAGCATTTATATTAACATCGGTAACGATATTCGTTATGGAACCAATCGTACCAAGGTTATACAGCTTGTTTTCGAAATCCAATGAATCTATTCCATATGAATTCGCTCTTCCGCTAGAGTATATAATATTCGAAAAAGAGGATCATTATTGGTTGATGCTGATTATTAGTAATTTGTTCGCTATTATAATTACGTTTGGTATCGTTTCATGTGATCTTATTTTCATAACATTGCTGCAACATATTTGCGGATTGTTTGCAGTTTTGGGGTAACATTTTAGTATTTTAACATAAAAAATGTTTCTTTTTACATGATAACAATTAACTATCTTTTTTTTTGTAGGTATAGGATAGAACACACACCTATTGATGACATTGGAACGGAAAATGATAAAGAAGAAGCCATCAATTATCAAAAATCTGATGAACATACTTCTTACCAACATTTGGTTTCATGCATTGAAATGCATACTAGAGCATTGGAGTGCGTGTTTGTGAAACTTTGGAACTCGTCGAAAATTTTTCTGATATGGCCATACAGTTTTTTTAATAAAATTACAGAAATTTACTTAATATGATTGAAATTTTATATTTTTTTTTAAGAATATTTCAATTTTTTGATGAAACGAAAAACAAATTTGGAAAAAATAATTTTTTATATCTCTTTATTGAGTTGTTATTAACTTTCTAGTTAAGAGACAATTTAGCGACCATGCGCTATCTATCGAATATTTCAAACACTATCTCTATATGGCCAATTTTTACATCAAAAAATTTTTTCACGGGAAATTCGGAAACTAATAATTCTTTTTAGTAATTGAAATATCATTAAAGATTTGCAGAACAGCTAGAAAACTGTTTTGCGATAAGCTTCGGTGTGGTGGTTGGGCTAAATTTGCCGCTCATGAGTGTCTCTGGTTTTAATGTATGGTCACAAAATTACAATAGTACCGTTGTATAGTAAATTTATTTAAAAATGATTATTGAACTTCATTTTCAGATCATAACACAATCTCATTCAGTGGAGCAAATAGTGAAAGGCATGACATTTATGGGCAGTCAAATACTGCATCTCTTTTTTGACTGTTACATGTCGCAAAAACTTAATGACTCCAGTTCACGTATTTCTCAAAGCATGTAAGCGCGTCCGTATTGAACAATAAAACAATTTTTTATCCTACTCTTAAGTTTCTGAAGTAACTTTTATTTAATTAAAAGACTTTCTTACACAGCGCTAATATAAAATGGTACAAACATTCCGTACAATCCCAAAAATTGTTGGTTTTAATGACGGTGAGAAGTCAAGTACCCTGCAAATTGACGGCTGGTAAAATTATGGAATTGTCTATTGAAAACTTTGCAATGGTAAAAAAAAATTTTTTTCAGTGTCTGCAATAAAGAGTTCCATTTTTTTGATTTTTACTTTTTTGCAGATGGTAAGTCAACTTAGTAATTTGGAGCGATTCTAAAAAGAAATTATACTGAAAAAAAATTTACATTTTTTTTTATAGCTAAAAACGGCTGGATCGTACTTCACAGTGTTGTTATCGATGCAGTAGACAATTTATTAATAAGTAGATAATTTTGTCAATAATATTTGTTAATTGTTAACACATTGCCATCAAAATAATTGAAACAATTAAAATAGTTGCTGTTACAGAAAAGCTCTTTTTTTTTTCTTAGCCACACATTTTTTAACTTGATTGATCAGACATAATCAAATAGAACAAAATTAAATTATAAATAAAATGAATAGAAAACTGTTTTTTAACTTAAAGACAAAAAAAATTAATTACAATACATAGTTGTTGATTGCATACATAGAAACTTTTGAATAAACTTTTGTTAAAAACTTAAACGTCAAATTTGATAAATTCATATTGAAGAACATGAACTTAATAGTAGCGATAGAAAGACTGTCGAGTTAAAACTAAGTGACTAAAATCTTTCAAATTCTCAAAAGACACCCAAAATAAAATATTCTGCTTGAAAAATCTTCAATTTATTAGTATAAATATATCTACTGTAATCAAATGTAATATTTTTGTAGCTTGATAGTTAATTTAGAACTGTAGATCAGAAATTTATTCGACAGAGTGCTGAGGGATTGGCAGTTACTGATTAATGATGAAGAGGAACGTATTTTGCAATATCATTCAGAAATAAGAAAGTTATTGGTAACTGTATACACAGGTAAATTAAGAACCAGTGCTTTTAAACAATCAAGGCTTTCGAAAATGTTGTAGTTGCGGATGAATATTTATATCTTTGGCCATGTTGTAATATTGATATTTTTTTTTTTTAATATTGACAATATACATTCTTGTGGTATATTTAGTTCTATCTACAACAATTCAAAAGTATTGTTATCAATGAATATTATAATAATAAATAACAATAATTCAATAATAATAAGTATTTTTCTCAATAACGACAATACTATTCATTGGGGAACCAATCGTACCAAGATTATACAGTTTTATTTCAAAATCTAATGCATCTATTCCGCTGCAATTAGCCGTTCCGGTAGAATACTTTATATTCGAGAAAGAGAATCACTATTGGCAGATACTGGCCATCTCTAATACGTTTATTGCCATAATTGCGTTTGGTTTTATTTCATGCGATTTTATTTTCATTACATTACTGTAGCATATTTGCGAGCAATTCGCTGTTTTGGGGTAACATTTTAGTATTTCATCACCAAAAATGTTTCTTTTTACATGACAATAATTTACAGTCTGTTTTTTTTAGGTATCACATAGAAAATACGCCTTCTGCTGAAATTACAACAAAAAACGAAAAAGAAGAATTTATTAGTTCTCAAAAAATTGATCAAGATGTTTCTTACCAACATTTGGTTTCATGCATCCAAATGCACACCAGAGCTATTGAGTACGTTTTTTTGATACTTTGTAATTTTGGAAATTTATAATTACTGTTATTAATTGATGAATCATTGAAGATTTGCAAAACTTCTTGAAGAGTGTTTTACTATGAGCTTCGGCGTGCTAGTTAGCTTGAACTTACCAATGATAAGCCTCACCGATTTTCAAGTATGGTTACCAAATTGAGATAATACACTTGTACCAAAAATATTTTTAAACTAACCCTTGATATTCACTTTCAGATCATCACGCAATCTAATACAGTCCAGCAAATATTAAAAGGCTTGACATTTATTGGCAGTCAAATGCTCCATCTTTTTTTTGACTGCTACATGTCACAAAAGCTCAACGATTCAAGCCCACAAATTTTGCACAGCTTGTACATATATTTGACTTTTTGAATTCACAAATGATTTAGACTGTCATTCTTATTATGCAATTTTTTTCTTTATTTCGATTTTTTAGAAGAATTATAATGTTATAATTTTCTTTTATTTTCAATTAGAGCAAATGTAGAGTAGTACAACCATTCCGCAGAATCTCGAAAGCTTTTATTTCTAATGACTATCAGAAGTCAGAGGCCTTGCAAACTGACCGCCGGTAGAATCATGGAATTGTCGATTGAAAATTATGCAATAGTAAAAACAAAATTTTTTTATACCTTTTATTGGAATAATTGTTTAATTTTTTCTTTTGCAGATGGTAAGTCAAAATTCAAAGTTATATTCCAAGAGTTGCGGTATCATAGTTTAAACAAATTGCAGATAATACTGATAGACATATATATTTTTTAGCTTAAAACGGCTGGGTGGTATTTCACTATGTTATTGTCGATGCAATAAAAAATTTACTAATTATTTTTTCCACAGTTCAACACAATGGAAAGAAAATGATTTAGCAGCTAAATAATTAGTTTCTCGGAAGAAAATATCTACTGAAAAATATAAAAAATTCAACCTAAATCTTAGGCTTCGACGAGTAGCTAGTTTTTTTAAAAATATATTTAAATATTGAACGCATTGTAATCGAATCAAAACTTTTTGAATAATTAAAGTTGTTGACTTTACAGAGAAAAAGTTTTTATTTATTTTTCATACGTACAAAAAAAGAGAACTAATAACTAAATAAGCGGCAATCCTAGTATCCAAATTATAGACGAAAAAATCGATGAAAAAAATTTTTCGAAAACTTTATTTCATTGAACAGTTGTTTATTGCATATCTTTAAAATAATAAATGAACTTTCGTGAAAAACTCGAATTTTGAATTCAACGAAATCATTTTACAGAAAATAAATTTAATAATAGCAATATGACTGTCGAAGCAATACTGAGTGAGCAAAATTCACAAATTTTCAAGACACAAAATTAAATATTCTGCTTGAAAAATCTTAAATTTCTACTAAAGCCGCTATATTCTAGAGAAATATAACTGCACAAAATGTAATATTAAACGTCGCATGACAGAAATATCAAACGTAGACACCATCAGATGGAATATTTTATTAGGTAAGTATCGAAGGGGTGAGTCTATACACGCCAGTAACTGCGAGTTTCAAACAGAAGACAGTTTGTACCTCTCCCAAAACATTCGTCATGAAAAACACACTCAATATTTCTCTTAGTTATTAAATTACTTCAAAAAATAATCGGAACAGTAACACACGTTAACTACTAAAAAGTAATAGGGCTTGCCATTTACACGATGGATATTTTTAATAAGCCCTACTACAAAACCACCAAAGATTTTACTACTTTGATTGGCCGGTGGCCGTACATGCCTCGGATGCGAAGTTTAATAATAATTACCCTCCTATGGACTGTACTTATCCTGCAAGCCATTCCACAAGTATCAACATTCAAAGTAACCATCAGTTTTTTTCATTGACATAAACATTGTGTTACCAACTTTTCAGATTATTGCTATGGTCATGCACTCTAATGACCGAGAAGTAGTGTTAGAAGCTCTGTCGGCATTTGCAGTAGATTGTCTGCTCGCCGCTAAATATTTGAACGCGAGTTATCATGCAGAACTGGTTTGTTTTTTATTTTTTTTGTAATCGAATGTAACATTTTTGTTACTTGATGGTTAATTTTGAATTGTAGATCCGAAATTTATTTGATAGAGTGCAGAGGGATTGGAAGTTACTGATTAATGATGAAGAGAAACGTATTTTACAATATCATTCAGAAATAGGGAAGTTATTAGTAACTGGTTACACAGGTAAATGGAGAACAAGTGCTTATAAACACTCGAAACTTTTGAAAATGTTGTAGCTGCAAATAAATATTTGTATCTTTGGCCAGGATTGTGATATTTATAATTTTTTTTTTTTTTTTTTTTTTTAATATTGACAAAATTCATTCTTATGGTATATTTAGTTCTACCTACAACAATTCCGAAAGCATTGTTATCAATGAATAGTATAATATTGAATAATAATAATTAAGTAATAACAAGCATTTTTATCTGCATCGGCAACGGTATTCATTATGGAACCAATTGTACCAAGGTTATACAGCTTTTTTTCAAAATCCAATGCATCTGTTCCACTTCGATTTGCCCTTCCGTTAGAATACGTAATATTCGAAAAAGAAAATCACTATTGGCTGATGCTGGCCATCTCTAATACGTTTGTTGCCATAATTATATTTGGTTTTATTTCGTGCGATCTTATTTTCATCACATTACTGCAGCATATTTGCGGGCAATTCGCTGTTTTAGGGTAACATTTTAGTATTTCATCAACAAAAATGTTTCTTTTTACATGACAATAATTTACAATGTGTTTTGTAGGTATCGTATAGAAAACACGCCTACTGCTGAAATTACAACAAAAAACGAAAAAGAAAAATTCCTTAGTTATCAAAAAATTGATCAAGATGTTTCTTACCAACATTTGGTTTCATGTATCCAAATGCACACCAGAGCTATTGAGTACGTTTTTTTGATATTTTGTAATTTTGGAAATTTATTATTACTGTTATTGATTGATGAATTATTGAAGATTTGCAGAGCTTCTCGAAGAGTGTTTTGCTATGACCTTTGGTGTGGTAGTTGGCTTTAACTTACCAATGATAAGCCTTACCGGTTTTCAGGTGTGGTTACCAAATTAAAGTAATACACTTGTGCCAAAAATATTTTTGAACTAACCCTTAATGTTCACTTTCAGATCATTACGCAATCCAATACAGTACAGCAAATATTAAAAGGTTTGACATTTATCGGCAGTCAAATGCTCCATCTTTTTTTTGACTGCTACATGTCGCAAAAGCTCAATGATTCAAGCTCCCAAATTTTGCACAGCTTGTACGTATATTTGACTTTTTGAATTCACAAATGATTTATACTGTAATTCTTATTATGAAATTTTTTTCTTTATTTTGATTTTTTAGAAGAATTATAATGTTATAATTTTTTTTTTGTTTTTAATCAGAGCAAATGTGAAGTGGTACAACCACTCCGTAGAATCCCAAAAGCTTTTGCTTTTAATGACTGTCAGGAGTCAAAAGCCTTGCAATTTAACCGCCGGTACAATAATGGAATTGTCGATCGAAAACTATGCAATAGTAAAAACAAAGTTTTTTTTATACCTTTTATTGGAATAATTGTTTAATTTTTTCTTTTGCAGATGGTAAGTCAAAATTCGATGTTATATTCCAAGAGTTGCGGTACCATAGTTTGGAATAATTGCAGATAATACTGATAAACATGTATATTTTTTAGCTAAAAACGGCTGGGTCGTATTTCACTATGTTATTATCGATGCAGTAAAAAATTTACTAACTATTTATCTCACAGTTCAACGCAATGAAAATAAAATGATTCAGCAAATAAAAAATTAGTTTCACAGAAGAAAAGATCCAAATCTTAAGCTTTAACGAGTAGCTTGTTTTTTAAAGATATTTTTAAATATTTAATGCATTGTAATCAAATCAAATCTTTTTAAGAAATTAAAGTCGTTGAAATTACAGAGGAAAAGTTTTTATTTATTTTTCATACGTCGAAAAAAACTGAACCAACAACAATATTTATTGATATCTTAAGATTTAACTTCTGATTTAGAAACAAGTATTTTATATGAAATTAAGGACATATATAAGCGACAAAAATCAAGATTTGAGCTTAAGATACATAAATAAAATAAATATTTGCATAAAAAAAAGGTTTTTAACTTCCCGCTAAAAAAATCGATGATTTTCGAAAAATCGGAAAGTTATTGGTTTTACCCCGTTCTGCAAAAATCGAGGTTTCAATAGATCTCGATTCCATCGCGGTTGGTGCCATTCGAAAGGGCTTGACCAAACTTAGATTTTGAATACCATTTGGACCGATTTGGACCGGTGGATTTTGATAAATCTCAAAAAACTACAAAAAACATTTTTTTAAATGTGGTTTTTTTGGAATAACTTTCAAGCGACTCTACTGATCGATTCGAAAAACTAATCAGCTCTTAAAATCAAAAAACCACGTCGATCTCCGCCAGTCCGGTAAAAATCGGTTGGTTCGTTCGTGAGTTATCGTTGACGAAAGAAAACCGAAAAAAGTGTTTTTTCGGAATTACTCCGAAATTCCTAGTTCAATCAGATTAAACTTAAATATTCTTTATGAAGCTTAAAAATTTGCGTCGAATGCCGCCAACCGCATAAAAATCGGTTTATCCATTCAAAAGTTATTGCGGTTTGAAAATTTGAAAAATAGTGTTTTATCAAACTACTATCAGATTTTTGAGCAAACTACTATCTCGACTTTTGTCACACGGCCGTGCCAATGCTAAAATACGACGGAAGTTGCGCAGAACCCTATTTTCAACATTAAATAAAAATTATTGTTTTTCAAGCTAGAGTTCCGGGAGTCGAGACTTTTTTTCAGAAATTTCCTCCTCTTTAAGGATCTTTTTTTCCGATTTTTGATATCATCAATAGTTTTTGAGTTATTTACGAAAAACTGAGATTTTTTATTTTGGTTATGTTTTTTGTTAATAACAAATTGAAATTCTCATAAAAAAAATGAAAAAATAACAACATTATTTTCAGAATTTAATTCCGCATAGAATAAGTGATTGTTTATATTTTTATGACAATTTCTAAGATTTTTGTTAGCAAATTTATACAGGGTTCTCACAAAAATTTCCGTTACTATGTAACATGGTAATGGTTACCATTCTACATAGGAGTAAGTTCTATTCTTTTCTCTCCGTGCACTAACTATAGCTTAAAAATTTATTCGACAGAACGCAGAGAAATTAGAAGTTACTAATTAGTGATGAAGAGATACGTAATTTACAATATCATTCAGAAATAGGAAAGTTATTAACAACTGGATACACAGGTAAATGGAAAATCAGTGCTTTTAAACAATCAAAGCTTTCGAAAATGTTGTAGTTGCGGATGAATATTTGTATCTTTGGCCATGTTATGATATTGATATTTTTTTCTTTTTTTTTAATAGTGAGAAAATAATAATTCAATAATAACAAGCATTTTTCTCTACATCGACAATCATATTCATTGTAGAACCAATTGTACCAAGTTTATATAGCTTTATTTCAACATCCAATATATCTATTCCGCTTAAATATGCCCTTCCGGTAGAATACTTAATATTCGAGAATTACAATCACTATTGGCTTATGCTGGCCATCTCTAATATGTCTGTTATTTTTGTTATGCTTGGTTTTATATCATGTGATCTTATTTTCATTACACTACATCATAATTAACTCTAGACAATTAAATTAGCAAAAGCATATGATCATGCTCCACTGCCTTAATAATAATTATATTTATTGTATTGAGCTTATATATACTATTTTATTGTAATAATAAGTATAAATATGCGAATATTTTATTATATAAATCAAATTTAAACACCTGTACTTTTAGTTAATAGTTTTAAAAATATGTTTCTTTTATAATTGCTCATTGCAACATGTGTAATATACCTTCTAAAATACATTAATGTATCTTTTTGTATTCTCATAATTGGCCATACAGGCTGTCAGGATTTATTAATAAAGAAAATAAAATAAAATAAAATAAACTACTGCAGCACATTTGCGGGCAGTTCGCTGGTTTGGGGTAACATTATACTATTTTATTACCAAAAGTGTTCCGTTTTACATGACAATAATTTACAATTTTCTTTGTAGTTATCGCATAGAACATACGGCTACTACTGAAATTTCAACAAAGAACGATGAAGAAGAATATATAAGTTCTCAGAAAAACGATCGTGATGTTTCTTACCAATATTTGATTTCCTGTCTCGAAATGCATAAAAGTGCAATTGAGTATGTATTTTTGACACTCTGTGAGTATGAACTCTAATTCTCATTGTGACTGAATGATATATCATTGAAGATTCGCAGAACATCTTGAAGACTGCTTCACAATAACCTTCGGCGTGTTAATTGGCTTGAATATACCGGCCGTGAGTGCCACCGGTTATCAGGTATAATTACAAAATGAAAAAATAAAAAAATACACTAGTATCAAAATGTATTTTTTAAAATGATATTTGATATTTTTATTCAGATCATAACGCAGTCTAACACATTCCAGCAAATATTGAATAGTGTGAAATTTATCAGTTGTCAATTGCTCCATCTTTTTTTTGTAGTGCTATTTGTCGCAACAACTCAATGATTCGAGCTCAAAAATTACTCAAAACATGTGCGTATATTTTAAGTTTTGAATTAACTCATGATTTGTATTCTACTTCTTCCTACGCTAGTTTATTTTATTTTAATTTTCTAGAAGAATTATAATTTTTTTTTTCTTCTAATTAGAGCAAATTTGAAATGGTACAACCATTCCGTAAAATCTCAAAAACTTTTACTTCTAATGACTATCAGAAGTCAGAGGCCTTGCAAACTGACTCCCGGTACAATAATGGAATTGTCGATCGAAAATTATGCAATAGTGAAAAAATATTTTTTTTTATCTTTTATAGAAGTAATTGTTCAATTTTTTCTTTTGGAGATGGTAGGTCAAAATTCGATGTTATATTCCAAAAGTTGCGATGTCATAGTTTGGACCAATTGCAGATAATACTGATAGACATATTTTTTAGCTAAAAACGCCTGGTTCGTATTTCACTATGTTATTGTCGATGCAGTAAAAAATTTACTAACTCTTCATTTCACAGTTTACGCTATGAAAATAAAAGAATTTAGCAGCTAAATAATTAATTTCACGGAAGAGAACATCTACGGAAAAATATCAAAAATTTAACCCAAATCTTAAGCTTTAATGACAACACTATGCCCTTGGCAATAAAAGACTCATTTATAATAAATGCACTAACTTACTACTATCAAAAATGTAAAAGCCTGTACTCTGAAAAACTTACAAATACAAGATCTAAGTTGCCAATACTACCAAAAATTAACAAAACTATTAGTGCACAGAATGCTTATTATGTAGCGATAAAATATTATAACAAACTCCCTGCTGATATGAAAACTATAGATTGTAATAAAAAATTGTTAAAAAAAAAGTTGTTACTGGATAAGAAACCTTAATGGTTAATATACTTAAAAAATGTAATGTAAAATGCGAATATTTAATTGGATATTTCTTTTTCTGATAATTATTTATAATTTTGTATTTCTTTCTCTAAAAATTTATTACTTTTTGTACTTATTATCTCTTTGCATTGTATTATCGACCCAAATTTTGTAAAAAAAGTCTATGTATTATAAAACTGTTATTTTTCTACTGGTTCTATATACAGATATTTTTACACCTCGATAGAATTACTTACCAGATAAATAAAATAAAAAAAAAAAATAAAAATGAATAGCTTGTTTGTTATAGATATTTTTGAATATCTAACGCATTGTAATCTAATCAAAACTATTTAAGTAATTAAAATTGTTGACTTTACACAGAAAAAGTTTTTAATCATTTTTTATATGTATAAAAAAAGTGAACTCTCAACTTAATGAACAGCGAACCTAGTTTTCAAATGATAGACGAAAGAATCGATAAAAAAAAAATTTTTTCAAAAACTTTATTTCACTGAACAGTTGCTTATTACATACATTAAAGATTATAAATGAACTTTTGTAAAAAACTCAAATGTCGAATCCAACGAATTCATTTTGCAGAAAATAAATTTAATAATAGCAATAAAATGACTGTCGAAACAATACTGAGTGAGGAATATCTTACAAAGTTTCAAAAGACACAAAAAATTAAATATTCTGCTTGAAAAATCATAAATTCATACTGAAGTCACTACATTATAACGAGATATAAATGCACAAAATATAATATTAAACGTTCCATGAAAGAATTATCAAACATAGACATCTTCATATGGAATATTTTATTAGGTAAGTATCGAAGGGTTCTTTACACGCAAGTAACTGCGTCTTTCAAACAAAATACAGTTTGTACATCTCCCAAAACGTTCGTCATGGAAAACACACTGAATATTTCTCTTATTCATTAAATTATTTCTAAGAATAATCGGATCAATAACACAAGTTCACTGATAAGAAGTGATAGTGATTGTCATTTACATCATGGATATTTTTGATAAACCCTGCTACAAAACCGTCAGAGATCTCATGACTTACATTGGTCGGTGGCCGTACATGCCTCGGATGCAGAGTTTGATAATAATAACCCTTCTATGGACTGCACTTATCCTGCTAGCTATTCCACAAGTATCATCATTCAAAGTAACCATCAGTTTTTTTCATTGACATAAATATTGTGTTACCATCTTTTCAGATTATTGCCCTGGTTTTGTACTTTAATGACCGGGACGTTATGTTAGAAGCCTTGTCGCCAATTGTAATAGTTTTTCTGGTCGCCGCTAAATATTTGAACGCGAGTTATCATGCAAAATTGGTCTGTTTTTCATTTTTTTCTATGTAATCAAATGTAATATTTGTGTAATTTGATAGTTAATTTTAAATAGTAGCTCAAAAATTTTTTCGACAGAATGCAGAGAGATTGGATGTTACTGATTAGTAATAAAGAGATACGTATTTTACAATATTATTCCGAAATAGGAAGATCAATAATAATTGGTTACACAGGTAAATATAAAACCAGTGCTGTTAAACAATCAAAGCTTTCGAAAATGTTATACCTGCAGATGAATATTTGTACTTTTTTGACATGATTTCAATATGGATATTTTTTTGGCAACTTGGTATGTCTTGTAATATGTCGATCGAATGTGGTGAATGAAAAAATTGTGATTTCACTATTATTTCGCGACGATTTGTCTCTTAATAATTAGATTGATGCAACATCATCCATAAAATAGCGGGAAGTTAAAAATACAAAATACGGGGTTTGGGACTCAAGTCGAGAATCGAACTGGGATCTTTTTGATTGTGCGTCAGGTGCTCTACTTTGATAAAAAGATTTGTTTATATTTAATAAGCTTTATTAACTGTTAATAAATGATTTTTAACATCAAATACGATTTAACATCAAAATACGATTTATTAAATGTTAATAAATATTTGTTAACATTTAACAAATATTTATTAACAGTTAATAAGTAATTTATTAAGTACAATTTATTAATTGTTAATAATTATTTGTTAATGGTTAATGAATATTTGTTAACTGTTAATAAATATTTATTTAAAATAAAAAGCAAAAATAGCAATTTTCTTTTGACACCTTTTTATAAATCTATAGCTGGAATACATGATAATAATTCAATTCATTAAATAAATTAACGTTTTTAATATTTAAAAATATAAAAGATAATTATGAGCTGTGATAGAATTTGGTATTTTACAATAAACGTTTTTGTAATGTAATATAATTAATGCAAAAAATTTATAAAGATAATTTTTGTTTATAAGCAATCTTCATATCATATGACATTGCAAGCGAAACAAATTCACTCAACAAAATATTTATTAATTGTTAATAAATATTTGTTAACTACTAATAAATACTAATTAACTATTAAAAAATGTATTTTCCTCCCAAATAAATATTTATTGAATGTTAAAAATTTTTATTAAAATTTAATAAATTAAGTTATTGTCTTCAAATAAATTAAATTATTAATAGTTAATAAATTCTTTTTATCAGTGTATTCAGATAAAATTGTTGAAAAAATTCTTTCATTCGGTACATAATATTTATCTATAACAATTTCGAAAGCATTGTCATTAATGAATATTTTAATATTGAATAATAATAATTCAATAATAACAAGCATTTTTCTCCACATCGACAATAATATTCATTGTGGAACCAATTGTACCAAGATTATACAGCTTTATTTCAAAATCCAATTCATCTATTCCGCTTCAATTTGCCCTTCCGTTAGAATACCTAATATTCGAAAAAGACAATCACTATTGGCTTATGCTGGCCATCTCTAATATGTCTGTTATTTTTGTTATGCATGGTTTTATATCATGCGATCTTATTTTCATTACACTACTGCAGCACATTTGCGGGCAGTTCGCTGTTTTGGGGTAACATTATACTATTTTATTATCAGAAGTGTTCCTTTTTGCATGACAATAATTTACATTGTGTTTTGTAGGTATCGCATAGAACGTACACCTACTGCTGAAATTTCAAAAAAAAACAATGAAGAATATATGAGTTCTCAGAAAAACGATCGTGATGTTTCTTACCAATATTTGATTTCCTGTCTCGAAATGCATAAAAGTGCAATTGAGTATGTATTTTTGACACTCTGTGAGTATGAACTCTAATTCTCATTGTGACTGAATGATATATCATTGAAGATTCGCAGAACTTCTTGAAGACTGCTTCACAATAACTTTCGGCGTGATAATTGTCTTGATTATACCGGCCATAAGTGCCACCGGTTATCAGGTATAATTACTAAATGAAAAAATAAAAAAACACACTGGTATCAAAATGTATTTTTTAAAGTATTATTTGATATTTTTATTCAGGTCATAACGCGGTCTAACACAGTCCAGCAAATATTGAAAAGCGCATCATTTGTCTGTTGTCAAATGACTCATCTTTTTTTTGAGTGCTATTTGTCGCAAAAACTCACTGATTCAAGCTGGAATATTTCTCAAAACATGTGCGTATATTTTAAGTTTTGAATTAACTCATGATTTGTATTCTACTTCTTCCTACGCTAGTTCATTTTATTTTAATTTTCTAGAAGAATTATAATTTTTTTTTTTTTTTTTAATTAGAGCAAATTTGAAATGGTACGATCATACCATGAAATGTCAAAAGCTTTTACTTCTAATGACTATCAGAAGTCAGAGGCCGTGCAAACTGACCGCCGGTACAATCATGGAATTGTCGATCGAAAATTATGCAATGGTAAAAAAAAAACATTTTTTTTATCTATTATAGAAATAGTCGTTTAATTTTTTCTTTTGCAGATGGTAAGTCAAAATTCGATGTTATACTCCAAAAATTGCGGCATCATATTACGGACCAATTGCAGATAATACTAATAGACATATATATTTTTTAGCTAAAAACGGCTGGGTCGTATTTCACGATGTTATTGTCAATGCAGTAAATAATTTATTAATTATTTTTTTCACAGTTCAACACAATGAAAATGAAATAATTTATCCACTAAATAGTTAGTTTCACGGAAGAGAAAATCTACTGAAAGATATCAAAAATTTAACCCAAATCTTAAACTCTAGCGAATAGTTTGATTGTTAAAGATATTTTCAAATATTTAACGCATTATAATCTAATAAAATCTATTTAAGTAGTTAAAGTTGTTGACCTTACAGAAAAAAAGTTTTTATTCATTTCTCATACGTCGAAAAAAAAAAGTAATAAAGTAACAACTAAATAAACGGGAAACCTAGTTTTCAAATTATAGACGAAAGAATCGATGAAAAAAAAATTTTCAAATACTTTACTTCATTAAACTGTTATTTATTGCATATATTAAAGATTATAAATGAACTTCTGTAAAAAACTCAAATGTCGAATGAATTCATTTCGTAGAAAATCAATTTAATAATAGCAAATAATAGCAATAAAAATTTAATAATAGCAATATGACTGTCGAAACAATATTGAGTGAGGAATATCTTACAAAGTTTCAAAAGACACGCAAAATAAAATATTCTGCTTGAAAAATCTTAAATTTATACTGAAGCCGCGACTTTATAGCGAAATATAATTGCACAAAATATAATATTAATCTTTGCATGATAGAATTATCAAACATAGACACCATCAGATGGAATATTTTATTAGGTAAGTATTAAAGGGGTGAGTCTTTACACGCAAGTAACCGCGAGTTTCAAATAAAAGACATTTTGTACATCTCCCGAAACGTTCGTCATGAAAAACAGAGTGAATCTTTTTCTCAGTCATTAAATTATTTTAAAAAATAATCGAATTCATAGCCGAGTTTCGGTGATAAAACGCGTTAAAAGTGATTGCTATCTAAACAATGGATATTTTTGATCAGCCCTGCTATAAAACCACCAAGAATTTGGCTTCAGTGATTGGCCGTTGGCCGTATCAACCTCAAAAGCAGAGTTCAATTATAATACTTGTCCTTTGGATCGCGCTCGCTTTGCAAACTATTCCACAAGTATCATCTTGACTTAACATTTAATTAAGTTTCTTTAATTGCCATTTCAATTGTGGTGATATTTTTGCAGATTATTGCGATGTTCATATATTACGATGACTCTGACGTTTTATTTGAGGCACTATCGGTGATTCTGGTGGACATTGTCCTTGCAGCCAAGTATTTGAACGCGAGCTATCGTGCGGAATTGGTTTGTTTTTAATTGTGTATCAATTTTCTATTTTTTATTTTTTCAATTAATTTTGCAATTTAGATAAAAACTTTATTTGACAAAGTGCAAATGGATTGGAAATTATTGAAAAATGAAGAAGAAAGACGTATTTTACAATATCATGCAGATATTGGACGATTTTTATCTGCTGGATACATAGGTAAATGAAGAATTAATAAAAAAAGAACCTTTTTTGACAACCAAAGGCATTAGAAAATATTGTAGCTAAATAAAACGAATGAAAGTGTTTAAAATTTGAATATATTAAGGTAGTATCGTCAATACTGTTAGTATCGTTTTTGACCCGAGTAAAAACAGAATTCCGCCGCACCACCGCTGCACTACAGCCGTGACAATTTTGGTTATTTTATAAGTGCCGTATCACCGCCGCACCACCGCCGTGACAAGTAATAGTATATTACACACCTGTGGCAAGAAAATGAGAAATGTCTCAGAACACATATATGTTGCCCGAGGCGAAGCCGAGGTCGACATATATGTGGTCTGAGATATTTATTATTTTCCTGCCATAGGTTTGTATACTATTTTTCTGTCCGACAGAGGCGGAAAGCGGCAATTTCGTTTAGCGCAGCGGGCCGAAAGTTGCCACTTTCCGCCTGGAGGGCAGAAAAATAAATTTCTATTCGCCGCACCACCGCTGCACCACCGCTGCACCACAGCTGTGACGCGCTCGGGTAAAAATAAAATTATTATTTTTTACGAAAAAATAATAAATTTTGTTCGACCGCCGCACCATACCGCCGTTTGATGGTATATACATTGAAATAAAATATTTGTTGATCATTCAAATAGCTTAACTAAATTTTTTTAGTTAGCTATGGCTTGCAGCGCAGTTGGCAATGTTCGAAACTTCCATGCAGACGATCCAGGTTCGAACCCCATCACAGTTCAATTTTTAAAATTCTTTCAGAGTATTTCGATAGGCGTGCCGCTTCTGTACAACCCGAGGACAAAATTAAAAATCTACATCAACAATACGACTAAAAAAATCAATAATTTCGCGGTGCTTTGGCCTGATTTAAAAAAATTTTTTTTTTTTAATATTATACATTTGATTAAAAGGAGGTTGATCAATAGGTCTTAGATTAAGATTTCTAGTCGCATTATTTATTAATTAATTATTGCGTGATAAATTGATAATGATACCATTTTTTATGAAAATGTAGGTATGATTTAGCATTGGTGCGGCGGTGGTGCAGCGGTGGTGCAGCGATGCTAGGGGAGTAAATTTTAGCGTGCGGCGTAATAGTCCGCCAAACGGCGGTCGTTCAGCGGTGGTGCGGCGGTCGAACGAAATTTATTATTTTTCCGTAAAAATAATAATTTCATTTTTACTCAGGGATACTTCTTTTTTCAATTAAAATGTTATTTTTCCTTATTACTTCAATTCTATTAAACTTTTTGTAAAATAAAATAATAATAAAACTATTTTTACTCGTTTTCAGTACCTCTTGTAAATTCCAATAAAATTGCTTTTATTACTATCTTACTCTAAAGAAACTTCTATATACTAATTAAATTCTACGACCGACAATACTACCTTAAAATTCCTGCACTAATTAATCATCATTTCAGAAAATAACATAGCAAATAAGTTTATTGTTGATTATTATCAGTAAAAAATATATTTAAGATCAATCAAAATTGAATATTTAGATATTTTTGCCATACTGTTATATTTAGTCAGAACAATTTCAAATGCATTTAATAAGATTCTGTTATAGTGAAGATAATAAATAATTATAAAAAATAATACCAAGCATTTTTATTCGCATCGTCGGTGATATTTGTCACGGAACCACTTGTACCAAGGATTTACAGCTACCTTTCGACATCTAATGGGTCAGTTCCACTTCTGTTCGCATTTCCAGCGGAATTCGTATTGTTTGAAAAAGAAGATCATTATTGGTTGATGCTGGTTGTCACGAGCACACTTACTCTTGTAGTTGTAGTAGGTGTTATCTCATGCGACGTTATTTTTATCACTCTTTTACAGCATATTTGCGGATTGTTCGCAGTTTTAGGGTAAAAATTTACTATTGTATCAACAAAAATGTTCTTTGTACATGAAAGTGTTGTAAATTACAATTTTTTCCGCAGGCATCGCATAGAACACATACCGACTGGTGATTTTATGAAGGAAAACCGAAAGGAAAATTGTATTAGTCTTCAAAAAAATGATCGAGATATTTCTTACCAACATTTGGTTTCATGCGTTGAATTGCACTCCAGAGCTATCAAGTAAGAATTTTTGACAATGTGCCATTTTGGAAGGTATTCTATCTGGTGCCGCAACTAGTTAACCGACGACATTTCAACCGACGACTTTTTAACCGAAGAATAGTTCAACCGAAGAACATTTCAACCGCAAAACAATTCAATCGATGACAGTGTTGGCCTGTTTTCAAATATACACACACAAAATTCATGATATAAGGCACAACACTAAAACACGTCCGTATGATCATGAAGTTAAATTGTTTTTCGGTTGAACTGTCTTTCGGTTTAAATGTCGTTTGGTTAAAAAGTCGTCGGTTGAAATGTTACAGAACCATTCTATCTAACTAAATATCATTCAAGATTTGCAGAACTTCTTGAAACTTGTTTTGCGCTAAGCTTCGGCGTGGTAGTTGGGCTGAATTTACCGATGATAAGTATCACCGGTTTTCAAGTACGTTTGCCAAATTAAATTACAACACTACCAAAAATTTTTTAAAAGAGCCCTCGAATTTTTTCTCTATAGGTTATAACGCGTTCTAACACAGTTCAACAAATTTTAAAGTGTATATCATTTACTGGCGCCCAAATACTCCATCTTTTTTTTGACTGCTACTTGTCACAAAAACTCAATGATTCAAGCTCCCAAATTTGCCATTGCATGTACTTAAAAATTTGATAACTTATTAATTAAAGAATAATTATAGCACAAAAACAATTATAATATCCGTTCTTTTTTATTTTTTAGAGCGAATGTAAAATGGTATAACCATTCCGTAAAATCACAAAAATTGCTGGTTGTAATGACAATGAGAAGTCAAGTGCCCTGTAAACTGACCGCCGGTAAAATGATGGAGTTATCGATCGAGAACTATGGAATGGTACAAAAAAAAGTTACTCTAATACCTTCTATTAAAGAAGCGATTTTATAATTTTTGATTTTTCCAGATGGTGAGTCGAAAATTGAGGTTTTTTTTACAAAAACAAATTGTTAATTACTTCAGAAAAACTTACTTGAATTTTTCCGCAGCTGAAAACTGCGGGGTCGTACTTCACTATGTTACTGTCAATGCAGTAAAAATATTAAAATGCTTCGGTAATTATATATTTTCTCATAGTTACAAAATGTAAGAGAAATTAAATGAATCTATTTCAACAAACAAAGATTTTTAGATAATTCAAAAAAATTTCCCTTTTTCTTCAAAAGTATGACTTTTTTTACAATTTTAGGGTTATGTTTTGTATAACAGTTTAAATAAACACAAAAAAATGATCAATTATTAATTTTAAGACTCTAATCCTTTCTTTATCTATCCTCTACTATTAATAATTTATTTAATCTTAATTATTTAGTTTGTAATTTATATATTTACTAGCCGTTACCCGCCCGCTTCGCGTGGCGTACAATATACGCCAGGCGCAAAAAATATTAATTTTGTTATCTAACTACGTAAGTAGTTATATAATAAATGAATTTTATGAAATTTACACACTCAGATAATAAATTAGGGCATTATAAATTTATATGAGTTAAAAATAATGATTGACACAGCTTTCCACATCACCATGGAGGTACGTCATATCACTCCGTGTATTTGTATATCTATATTCACAAATATAGGTATACAAATACATAGAGTGATCATATAATGGTACATGATCATCTATTAGGGCTTTTACCTTACATAAAAATTTTAAATTTTTTTTATACTTAATGCCTTCTTATTATCCTTTAGGAATTGAATTTTATAATTTTTTAATTAACGCCCACGCAAGGATTTGTGAGGGTGGCATTTCATAAAATTCATTCTTTACAGCTCAAAAACTCCAAAAAAATCAATCTGGCCAAGTTTCAATCCTTCAGCTGCTATAGATTAAAAGGTACAATTTCTTTTAATTTTACGCCCACGCACGGACATGTGGGGGTAGAATTTAATGAAATTTATTCTTAACAGCTCAAAAACGCCAAAAAAGCATTCTGGCCATGTTTCAAAGTATTAATAGCTATAGATTGAAATTTACGAATTTTTTCTTAATTTGACGCCCACGCACGGGCACGCCAGGGGGGTGGAATGTCACAGAATTCGTTTTTAAAAAATTTCTAAATGTAATTTGAAACATTCTGACCAAGTTTTGAACTATTAAAAGCCATAATTGAAAAATATGAATTTTTTTTCGTGAACACCCCCGCAACCCCCCTTGTGGGTGGAATTTCGTGAAATCCGATCTTAGCTGACCTCTACTTGGCAAAAGGAATATTCCTGCCAAATTTCAAGTCTCTAGGTCTTATAGTTCCAGAGATATCGTGATGAGTGACTATCTATATCTATAGAAAGTCTCCTATATATATATAGATTATTTTCTGACTATTGTATTATTGCATTTATTATAACTTGTAAAAAAATATATAAAATTGCACAAATTTTTTTTGCACAACGTCAAAGTATGATCACAATCAAATGATAAATATTCAGTCAGCACTCGGTAAGTAAACCCGTAAAAATTGTCCCAAAAGAAACATGATTAAATTAAATTAATCTTAAAAAATTACATATTCACATTGAAGTTTCTAAATTATAGAAAATTATCTTCACGAAAACCAAATTCTACGAATTGCTCATTATTATGGACAAAGATAGACATCATCTAATGGAATATTTGATTAGGTGAGCATTGAAGGGGTGAGTTTATGCACGCGAGCGATTGTCACTTTTAACCATGAGACACTTTGCATATTTCCGGAGCGTTCGTCATGGACAATAGTCTCGACAATTTTTTTTGCAAATCAAGTACTTCAAGAAATAATCGGACAGAAATTCAAACAATGGATATCTTTGATAAACTCTACTACAAATCAACCAAGAACTTCGCTACTGGAATTAGACGGTGGCCTTATCAACCTCGAATGCAGAGTTTGATAATAATTACTTTCCTATGGATTGTATTTTTTTGCAAGCTATTCCACAAGTATCATCTCTATTTAAAATAAATTCAAAATTTTTAAACTGCGATAATATTTGTGGTAACAATTTTTCAGATTTTCGCGCTTGTCATGTACTCTGATGACCGGGATATTTTAATTGTAATTGTATTTTTGTGACGAGCTATTGTGGTTTGATTATTAATTTTGTATTTTAGATAAGAAATTTATTCGACAAAGTGCAATTAGATTGGAAATTAATGATGAACGAGGGAGAAAAACGTGTTCAAAAATATCACTCGGAGATTGGAAGAATTTTAGCGACTGCATATGGAGGTAAATAGAGAACTGGAGTTTTTGAACGATCGAGGCATTCGAAAATAATTTGGCTTCAATAAAATTTTATTAAGGTAGTTGAGCCCTTTCAGACATACTTCAAGAAAATTATGAAATTTTTTTATCGAAAGATAAATATATTAATAATTCACCACAAAAATTTCAGATCAATTTACCACACCGTTTTTAAGTAATAAATTTTTGAAATTGCATGATTTACACGCAAAAGTATAGAGAAATGATAAAGTGAGTATGAAATCTTCCGTACCACTCGAGTGATGCAAATAATTTCATACTAACTTTACGGCTGCCCAATTTCAAAACACAGTAACTGACAATTTTAAGATTTTTAAAAATTTTTCTTATTAAAAAAAAATTTGCGCGCGAAATTCATAAAAAATTTGATTTATGACTAGGAAATACTTGAATATAAATATTTTTAGGAAAAAATACTATAAATTAAGGTCTAAAAGTTATAAGAAATGCAGCAATACTAAAAAAAATCAGGTATAAAAATTTTGCAGTTACTGTGTTTTAAAATTGGGCAGCCCTTTACTATCTCTCTATACTTTTGCGTAATTACCTTAAAGTCCAATTATATTACAGGTCAACAACAGACTAGACTTCAGAGAAAATTAAATGCTTGTGTACGATACATTTTTAAAATATCAAATTATGAACATGTTACTCAATATTATACTGAGCTTCGTTGGCTGACACTTAGTTCTAGACGTAAATTTTTCTTATCGTGTCTTATTTATAAAGCATTGTATCTTAATCAAAAGCCTCTAATTAGGCGAGACTTAGAAATTCTTGAGCCTCGCCTACGCCGAGGAGATATTCGTCAAGTCTATCTTGAGTTACCGGTTTATCATTCAGCGAAATATGAAAAATCATTCTTGATATCTGTGGTTAAAATCTGGAATCAATTACCAGCTGATTGTACGACGTTACCAACGTTTATGGAGTTTCGAACTGCTTGTTATGAATATTTTTTACAATCTGATAGATCATAATATGTATTCATTGTATTAGAATTTAGTGATGATTGAGTGATTGAGTGACTGAGTGTTTAACACACTACATTATATATACTACTTTATATATATATACTTTATATATACTACACGGAAATAAAATTGAAGGAGTTTTTACTAATTTACTATTGTAATTTTTACTAAATAAAAGAGTAACGGTGGACTATACATCTTATTTAGTAATTTTTACGATCTACTATTGTAAATTTTATCCAACAAATAAGACAAGCAAGAGTCTTAAAAAGTCGAATACTATAGAGCAAATTATACAATATGTGTTTGTGAACTTTACCATTCAACTATTGTAAAAATTCACAGTTGGTTTTTTTAAAAGAAATATTAGGGAGGGAGAGAGATAGAAGGTTGGACTAATTGGTACCTGTACAGTAATCGAAAAAAGAAACCGACATTTTCGTGCTATCTAGGAATCGAACCCAGAACTCTGTGTTGGCAGCCAGAAACTCTCCCTCTACGCTATCTGAGGTAAACTAAGACACATATCCTTTAACATTTACATAAACTCGGAGTCTAGCGCTGTGCACGGCCATCACTCACACTAATTGAGAAACATTCCAATTCAACTATTGTAAAATTTGCTATAGTTCTATTGGAAAGATACAGAGGTAGCACTGGAAATTTTCATCTCTTACTTTTTACAATAGTAATATCGTATTTTTTCATGAATAAATAGTATTTTTTCTTCTAAAATATTTGAAAATTAATAGTAATCAAAGTATAGTCCAGCTTTACAATAGTTGTATCGTAAATTTTCCCAGAAATTTTTTCCCGTGTACTTAACACACTACTTTATATATTATATTAAGATTTTTACAGAAAAGGTATTTTTAATAATATTTGTAATAAGGTAGTTTTACAGAAAAGGATTTTTTTTTTCGTTGGTACATTTCCAAACTCCGTAAAATTCTTTCTTAACTTGTAAACTGGAAATTTTGAACTTAAAAATTAATTTCAACCCTAGAATGACTATTTCTCAAAAAGGAATACTTCGTTAGAATTGTAAGACAATTTTCCTACCTTGTCGCTTTTTCAATTTTTCCGTTCCTTTCAATCTATGTCATTTGAAACTGTTCTAAAGTTAGAACCAAATAATTAAAAAAATACAAAAATATTAATTTTTTTTTATAATAACTAATTTTTAGTTACTTAGAGATTTTTACATAATAAATATCTGTTAACGTTGTTAGTTATATTTATTAAAAGTCATAAATGAACTTTTATTCGAAGCTAAAATGTCAAATTCAATGAATTGATATTGCAAAAAATAAATTTAATAATATCAATAAAATGACTGTTGAAACAATATTGAGTGAGCAAAATCTCACAAATTTTCAAAAGACACGCAAAATAAAATATTCTGCTTGGAAAATCTTAAATTTATACTGAAGCCGCGACATTATAGCGAAATATAATTGCACAAAATATAATATTAATCTTTGCATGATAGAATTATCAAACATAGATGTCATCAGATGGAATATTTTATTAGGTAAGTATCGAAGGGGTGAGTCTTTACACGCAAGTAACCGAAACTTTTAAACAAAAGCCATTTTGTACATCTCCCAAAACGTTCGTCATGAAAAACAGACTGAATCTTTTTCTCAGTTATTAAATTATTTAAAAAAATAATCGAATTGATAACCGAGTTTCGGTAATAAAACGCGTTAGAAGTGATTACTATCTAAACAATGGATATTTTCAATCAGCCCTGCTACAAAACCACCAAGAGTTTGGCTTCTTTGATTGGACGGTGGCCGTATCAGCCTCAAAAGCAGAGTTCGATTATTATAACCATCCTCTGGATCGTGTTCTTCTTACAAGCTATTCCGCAAGTAAACGACATTTAAGATAAGGCGTATTTTTTTTTTTTTTTTTTAATTAGTACAGTAATTGTAACAACAACTTTTCAGAGTTTTGCTCTTGTAATGTACGCTGATAATCGGGAAGTATTTATTGAAGCAATCTCAACATTTGCAGTGGATATTGTGCTCGCTGCCAAGTATTTAAACGCAACTTATCATGCTAAATTGGTCCGTTTTAATTTAATTTAATTTTTTTTTCGTTATACTATTTCTTTTGACTGATTTTGGATTATAGATAAGAAATTTGTTCGATAAAGTGCAGAGGGATTGGAAGTTAGTGATGAATGATGAAGAAAAACGTGTTCTGCAACATCATTCAGAAATTGGAAGATTATTGACAGCTGGATATACAGGTAAATAAAGAACGAGTGTTTTGAACAATCATGACATTCGAAAATGTTCTAACTTGTGTAAAATACTCAAACATTGATCTAAAATTATCACAAGGAGAATTTTTTATTGCTCCACTAAGGCATATTCACTCAAAAAAATCTATTAACAATTAATTAATATACATTAACAGTACATAAATCCTTCTTATAGTGAAAGATTATTTGAACTAGAGAATTGTCGCAGATTAATTAAATTACTCTAAAATTTCGCTGTGTCAATTCAGTTAGAACAATTTTGAATCTATAATAGTGTAGTCAGTATGTAAAGATAAATAATAATAAAAAGTAATACTAAGCATTTTTGACCATAACGTTGGTGATATTCATCATGGAACCGATTGTACCAAGGATATACAGCTTTTTTTCAACATCCAATGGATCTAGCTCCCTTCGATTCGCCCTTCCGCTAGAGTACGTAATAATTGACAAAGAAGATCACTATTGGCTATTGCTGACCATCTCTAATATATTTGTTGTGGTTTTTATATTCGGTATTATTGCATGCGATGTTATTTTCATCACATTACTGCAGCATATTTGCGGGCAGTTCGCTGTTTTGGGGTAACATTTTAGTATTTCATCACCAAAAATGTTCCTTTTCACATGACAATAATTTACAAAGTGTTTTGTAGGCATCGCATAGAAAACACGCCTACTGCTGAAATAACAATAAAAAACGAAAAAGGAGAATTCATTAGTTCTCAAAAAATTGATCAAGATGTTTCTTACCAACATTTGGTTTCATGCATCCAAATGCACACCAGAGCTATTGAGTACGTTTTTTCGATACTTTGTAATTTTGGAAATTTATTATTACTGTTATTGATTGATGAATCATTGAAGATTTGCAGAACTTCTTGAAGAGTGTTTTGCTATGAGCTTCGGCGTGCTAGTTGGCATCAACTTACCAATGATAAGCCTCACTGGTTTTCAGGTATGGTTACCAAATCAAAGTAATACACTTGTTTCAAAAGTATTTTTGAACTAACCCTTGACCTTCACTTTCAGATCATTACGCAATCTAATACAGTCCAGCAAATTTTGAAAAGCTTGACATTTATTGCTGGTCAAATGCTCCACCTTTTTTTTGACTGCTACATGTCGCAAAAGCTCAATGATTCAAGCTCACAAATCGCCCAAAGCATGTAAGTATGTTTTTATTAAAATTCAAGGAATTTTCATGGAATTTCTTCCTTTTTTTCACACAGAGCTAATGTAAATTGGTACAAACAATCGATTAAATCACAAAAATTGTTAGTTGTAATGACAGTGAGGAGTCAGGTGCCCTGCAAATTGACTGCCGGTAAAATTATGGAGCTGTCAATTGAAAGCTATGCAATGGTAAAGAAAAATTATTTTTTATACCTTATTGGGAAAAGATTATTTTATAATTTTTGATTTCTTGCAGATGGTAAATATAAAATGAAAAATATTATTTTATACAAATTTTAGTAGTGTTACTTTGATGGATTGTAAATTGCAATGAATAAAAAAAAAATTGTCATCTTGCAGCTGAAGACGGCTGGGTCGTATTTCACAATGTTATTGTCGATGCAGTAAAAATTTTGTCGAAGATCTTTTCTACTAGTATATACAATGTGATTAATGTATTTGAGAGAATTAATTTTATAGAATAATAGATGTAATTAGTATATTTAATAAATAGTCTCCCTTGAAAGGTATGCATTTTCAACGAAAAAAATGTACTCTTATTTATTTCTCTGCCAGCAAAAATGTAATAATTCGATTGAAAGCGAAAATATATGAAAAAAATACACTTTGTAATTTTTTTTCACATTGTTCCATTAAATTCTACAATTAGCTAACGTAGATTGTAGTACATTCCAGATTGTAGAAATCTATCGAACGAATCAACCGATTTTGACGAGACTGGCGGCAATCGACGTGGTTTTTTGATGTTAAGAGCTGATTAGTTTTTTGAATCGATCGGTAAAGCCGTTTAAAAGTTATCCCGAAAAAACCACGTAAAAAAAAATTTTTTTTCTTAGTTTTTTTGAGATTTCTCAAAATCTACAGATCCGAATCAGTTCAAATTGTATCCAAAATTTAATTTCGGCCACGCCTTTTTGAATGGCACCAACCGCGATGAAATCGGTCAACACACCCACACACACACACACACACAGATACAGACACGATGACACCATCGCGGTAATAGTCAGGGAAGTTTTCTGTGATCTTAAAACGTCGAGATCTGATGAAAGCTCGATTTTTGCAAAACGGGGTAAAAACAATAACTTCTCGATTTTTGAAAATACTAAAAAAACTAAAAAAAAAAAACTTTTCAAATGTGGATTTTTTGGAATAACTTTTAAGCGGTTGGACCGATCGATTCAAAAAACTAATCAGCTCTTTACATCAAAAAACCACGTCGATTGCCGCCGGTCTGGTCAAAATCGGTTGATTCGTTCGTGAGTTATCGTTGACGAAAGAAAACCGAAAAAAGTGTTTTTTCGGAATCACTCCGAAATTTCTTTTTCTATCAATTAAAACCTAAATATTCTTTTTGAAGCTTAAAAAACTGCGTCGAATGCCGCTTACTGCGTGAAAATCAGTTAATTGATTCAAAAGTTATTGCGATTTGAAAATTCAAAAAATAGCGTTTTATCAAATTTCTATCAAATTTTTTAGCTCGAAGAGCATACAAAAACTATTTTTTTGAGCTCGGAGAACTCAAAATAACACAAATTGTATTTATGAGCTCGAGGAGCTCAGAAACGTTATAAGTGCAATTTCAAGCGTTTAGGTATTGAATTAGCGGAAAGTTGCAGGGATGGCTTTCAGGGTCAACCGTTTTCCTAATTTTTTCAACTTGAAGACAAAAAAAAATTTTATTGCAATGCACAGTTGTTAATTGCATACATTGATAATTTTAAATAAAGTATTGTTAAAAACAAAAATGTCGAATTCAATAAATTCATATTAAAGAACATAAACTTAATAGTAGAAATAAAAAGACTGTCGAGTTAAAACTAAGTGACTAAAATCTTTCAAATTCAAAGACACGCAAAATAAAATATTCTGCTTGAAAAATCTTAAATTTATACTACAGCTGCTACATTTAAGAGAGATACAATTGCACAAAATTAAATATTAAACGTTTGATGAAAGAATTATCAAACATAGACGTCATCAGATGGAATATTTTATTAAGTATTGAACGGATGAGTCTTCACGACTTTCGCGACTTTCAAGCAAAAGACAGTTTGTAACTCACACGATACATTAATCATGGAAAACACGCTGAATATTTCTCTTATTCATTAAATTATTTTTAAGAATAATCGGATCAATAACACCAGTTCACTAATAAAAAGTGATAGTGATTATCATTTACAAAATGAATATTTTTGATAAGCCCTGCTACAAAATCGCCAAGGATTTCGTGACTTTGATTGGTCGGTGGCCGTACATGCCTCGAATGCGAAGACTGATAATGATTACCATATTATGGATTGTCTTTCTCTTGGAAGCTATTCCACAAGTATCATCATTCAAAGTAACCATCAATTTTTTTCGTAATCATAAATATTGTGTTAACATCTTTTCAGATTATTGCCATGGTCATACACTCTAATGACCGGAAAATATTGTTAGAAGCTCTGTCGGCATTTGCAGTACATTGTCTATTTTTTAATTTTTTGCAGATGGTAAGTCTAAGATGAAAAATTTTATTTTATTCAAATTTAAAAAGTGTTACTTTCATGGATTGTAAATTTCATTGAAAAAAAAAAATGTTATCTTACAGCTGAAGACGGCTGGGTCGTATTTTACAATGTTACTGTCGATGCAGTAAAAATTTTGTCGAAGCTTCGTCGAAGATATTTTCTACTAGTTTATACGATGTGATTAATTTATTTGAGAGAATTAGTTTTATAGAAAAATAGATGTAATTAGAATATTCAATAAATAGTCTCCCTTACATGTTTAATCCTTTATGTTCGCTATTGTTTTCCAGAGCTGAGTGACGTCTGAAGAAAAAGTAATTCAATTAATAACACATACAATTTTTGATAAATAATTAGTTTAGATATCAGCATACAATTTAACAAATTGTTGAGTAACTGCATTAATTGTTTTTTTTTTTTAAATTAAGTATTTTTTTCGAAAGTTTAGTCATTTAACAATCAATACGTAGTTTTAAAAAAATTGTTTATTGTTGCTCTGTTTTTGATGCTAAAGAAATCTTCCTAAAATGTCAATTTAACAATAACAATAAAATGACTGTTGAAACAATACTAAGTAAGCAAAATCTCACAAATTTTCAAAAGACACACAAAATTAAATATTCTGCTTGAATAATCTTAAATTTCTAATGAAGCCGCTGGATTATAGCGAAATATAATTGCACAAAATATAATATTAATCTTTGCATGATAGAATTATCAAATATAGACACCATCAGATGGAATATTTTATTAGGTAAGTATCGAAGGGGTGAGTCTTTACACGCAAGTAACTGCGAGTTTCAAACAAAAGACATTTCATACATCTTCTGAAACGTTCGTCACAGAAAACAGACTGAATATTTTTCTCAGTTATTAATAGTATATTACAACCCAAGGCCAGAAAGTTGGATTTCCTGGCGTATGGGATGTGATGGCCGAGGCGTAGCCGAAAATCATTGAAGATTTGCAGAACTTCTTGAAGAGTGTTATGCTATGAGCTTCGGCGTGCTAGTTGGCTTGAACTTACCAATGATAAGCCTCACTGGTTTTCAGGTATAGGTTACCAAATTGGAGTAATGCACCAAAAATATTTTTGAACTAACCCTTGATGTTCACCTTCAGATCATTACGCAATCTAATACAGTCCAGCAAATTTTGAAAGGCTTGACATTTATTGCTGGTCAAATGCTCCATCTTTTTTTTGACTGCTACATGTCGCAAAAGCTCAATGATTCAAGCTCACAAATTGCCCAAAGCATGTAAGCATGTTTTTATTAAACTTGAAGGAATTTTTATGGAATTTCTTCCTTTTTTTCACACAGAGCTAATGTAAATTGGTACAAACAATCGATTAGGTCACAAAAATTGCTAGTTGTAATGACTGTGAGGAGTCAGGTGCCCTGCAAATTGACTGCCGGTAAAGTTATGGACCTGTCAATTGAAAACTTTGCAAAGGTAAAAAAAAGTTATTTCTTATAACTTTTTGGAAAATTATTATTTTATCATTTTTCATTTCTTGCAGATGGTAAGTCTAAAATAAGAAATTTCATATTATACAAATTTTAAGAGTGTGGATGGATTGTAAATTACATTGAAAAAAATATGTTATTTTGCAGCTGAAGACAGCTGGGTCGTATTTTACAATGTTATTATCGATGCAGTAGAAATTTTTTCGAAACTCCGTCGAAGATCTTTTTTACTAGTTTGTACGATTTAATTAATATATTCTAGAGAATTAGTGTTCTAGAAAAATAGATGTAAGAATTTTTAATAAAATTTATTCAATAGTCTACCTTTTTTTTCTGTTAGCTATTTTTTTCCAGGGCTGAGTGACGTCTGAAGAAAGAAAAATTTAATTAATAACACATACAATTTTTGATAAATAATTAATTTAAATACCATTATACAACTTTACATACTCTAAAGCAACTTCATTATTTTTTGCTCTGTTTTTGATGCTTAATTACGAAAAAATTCGTAAATAAAACACGTTCATATTAAATTTATTCTAGATTATATGTTATTGTACTTGGTTGATTAATTTTGAATGTTAGAAACAAAAAATTGAATTTTTATTTTGAATATTGCGTTTTTGAATATATGAAAATTTTTTTAAAATAAATAACTAGAGCCACTTTTGTAAAAATAATTTCTAGGATTATTGACATCCAATATTTCTTAAACCACTTAAAAATCAAATACGAATTCATTGTTGCTATTATTGGTAACATATTTTATATAATGTTGTTAAGATAATACAAACTTTACGATAGAATTTTGTTGTAGGTAGATTATCACTAAACAATTATACAAAATACTGTATAATATTAATGTCACTGGGTTCACTGTTCAATGAAACGTAGTAAAATAATTTGAAGTAATTTTCTTTTTCAATTTTCTAGATATTTTTGTAGAAAGGTATGTATTTTCAATAAAAAAAAATATATTCTTATTTATTTATCTTCCAGAAAAAAAGTAATAGTTCGATTGAAAGCTAAAATATAAGAAAAAAATCACTTTTTAATTTGTTTTCCACATTGTTTTATTAAATAAAAAAAAATTTGGAAAATTCCTGAGTTAAAAAAAAGTGTAAAAGACATTTTTTCGAAATGATTAAAAAAACCAATGTTTTTTAATGTTCAATTTCACTTAAAAAAAAAATCATTGATTTTCAAAGCGGGCAGTTAAAAAAAAAGGTAAAAACGAAAAAAACGGTTTTTTTAATACACGGAAAAAAAATAATTTTTATCTAGAAAAAAATTTCTTGGCTCAAGAATCGTTTAAAATAAATTTTAGTTTTTTGACAAAAGAATTTCAATATCTATAATAATAATAAAATATTGGCATTAATTTTGATAAATTAACAAACGAATAGGTTCACTTGAATTAAATAAAAAATAATTAAATAAAAAATTCGATCGATCAATGCAACATTGCTAATCTAATCTATGTTGGCCAAGTTTCAAATCTTAACAGATGTTTAAAAGCATATTTTTTTTCAGTATTCTAACAATACGTTTTTTTTCTATTATTTTTTCTTTTTTTGTTTTCTTTCAGTTAAGTATTTTTTAAGTACATTAGAGTATTATTGTTTTTTACTTCCGTTTTTATATTTTACAAATATGTAATAAGATATTGTAAAAGGACGTTAAATTTATAAATTCATACTCTAGTGACCCTGTTATTGGCCATTGCTGTTGGGTTTTTATGTAAAAAAATAAATAAATAAATTCTTGAGACAAGAAAATATATTCTTAAAAATTATCAAGAATATATATTCTTATGACAAGAAAATTTTCTCAAGAGTAGCACTTTTTTTTTCTTAGTGTAACTCAAAAACGGCTTGCAATGTTAACTGAATTATTTTGACTTGCTACCAAAACGATCTCTAAAGTCCAAATCGAAAAAGCCACGGGAGTACAATTTTCCATAAATATCCCGCTATATCCTTTTTCAAAAGAAAATTAAATATTTAACACTTAACAAGACTTATTAAAAATTCGCTTTGAAGTTACAATGTACGATTTGAAGTAACAATGTACAACAGTTTCCAAGAACAGCTTGTTACAAATCAAAAAACAATAACTCGATCTGACAGAATTTATAACGAAGGTAAGTTTTAAAGAAGCTAGTCTGCGTACACCATCGAACAAGGAGCACATTCAACGCTCAGTTACCGCAATCGACAGTACATTGCACAGTCTTTTGGGTATAAATATATTTCTTCTGGAGCGGTTGGAAAGGTGAGAGCCCTTGGCGCGTAACCGAGAGATCTGGGTTCGATTCCCAGTCTGGGCTGTCTGATTATTTTTTCAATTACGAAAAAATTCCCACTGAGTAGGTCCCCCCTTTCCCCTATCCGTTCTTTCCCAACTCCCTTAAAATTTGCTTTAATATGGCAGTGGCCGCACCAAAGTGAACTTAACAAAATACGCAGCTTCATAAGCGCTGTTTTTTTTCTTTATACTCAAGTTCTCTTTCAGGTATTTTATAAATTTTTTCGGATTGTTAGTATTTTTATTCAGGAATTTAAAATTAAAAAAATAATTTTTTAGACCGGAGGGATGATTGCTGCTACGTGTGACATGCCAGTATTTTTGGAATCGATACCACCAGTTTTAGTGAGCTTTGTGTGTCTTATTAAATTCACTAATTTTATTATCAATGCTGACAAGGTTCATCTGATAATTACAATTATCAAGTATTATAGTGTTGTGCAATAATTATAATAAAATTATTTTTTATCACCAGATGAAGAAGCTTCTTAATACTATGGATTATGATTGGAAGACAATTAATGATCCAGAAGAAAAAAGAATTTTACATTTTTGGGCGACAAGAAGCAGAAAATATAGTGTTTATTATTTCAGTGTGCATTTTTTTTTATTAAAAAAATTTTTTTCTAATTATTAATTTAGTGAAGTCGCTTCAGTTTTTCAAATAATTTTTTTTAAATTTAATTTAAGGCAGTTGGGCCCAAAAATCAAAAATTCAAGAAATATCCCAAACTCCGTATAGAAGTATTTAAATACATAATACACACGCTGTTAAAATTTAGAGACGATTTACCACGTCTAACCGAAGGAAGATAATTGCAATTGAAAATGACATTTTTACACAGCGGTATGGGAAAAAAGAGAGAAAACCGCAAAGTTTTATTATTTTTGTATTGAAGAAATTTTAAGAATTTCACGAAAAACTAATATTACTTAGATTAATACATGTATAATTACCCTACAAAATTCTGGAATTCCCTACCACATAGTTTTTTAGAAATCATTGATAAACTAGTAAAGTAAACAAATAAAGTCATGCGTGGAAGTAAGTGAGCAATAGCCCGTAAGAGAGGTGACACTAGCGAGTGACAAAGACAGCAGTAGCATAAACTATAGGTTGGGAAAGAACTACCTTAATGATGTCACTGCTGTTTAAATACCAACGCGCTTAATTTTTAATAATTTTTTACAATTCAAAATTCAAAATTTGAACTTTGGTGCTTTTTGCTAAAAAATTCGACTATTTTTTTTCAACAAGAACAAAACAAGTTTGAAAATTACTTCACAAATTAAAAAAATTTTAATTATTGTATTTTCAATCCAAAAAAAATCAAATTGACAATTTTGATTTATCAAATCAAATTTTTTTTTCACACTCAAAATTTCAATACTCTATTAAAGTATTCCGCAACATTTCAAGCTAACATAAAATTAAAAAATTATTTCCAGGTGCAGTTTGTGGATCGATGGTCCCCTTTATGCTGAGCCCAATAGTGCCAATGATAATCAGACTTTTTCCCGAAGAATTGATATCTCCAAACAACAGCATCGCATTGATAAGACCATTGATTTTCCGCGTAAATTATTTCCTCAACATAGATAAATACTATCATTTAATAGTTTTTCACTCGATCTTCGGTACACTGGCCTATATCACCGTAGCTGCTGGCATAGACTCGATGTTTTTGGTTTATGTACAGCACGCGTGCGCAATGTTCCACATTATCGGGTATGGATGAAAAATCAACCAAAATACACATGATACAATAGTATATTACACACTTAGGAAAGTAAAGTAAGAAATGTCTCAGATCACATGTAATCGTTGGCCGGAGGCAGAGCCGAGGTCGACAAACGTGATCTGAGGTTTTCTTTTTCACTTTCCAAAGGCTGTATACTATTTTTTAATCCGACGAAGGCGGAAAGCGGCAACTTTATTTACCCGTGCAAAAAAAATTCTGATTCATAATGAATTTAAGATTGGAATTCATATTTTGACACAAATATGAATTAGTTTTGAGATCAATCCAAATTTTATATTAATTTGTAGTTAGAAATTAACATGCCTGCACTGATAGAAAGATTTATTTGTATTAAATAATATTTGTTAATAGTTAACAAATCATTTATTAGATACCACTTTTTAGTATTAAACAAATATTTCTTAGTATTTAAAATGATTTGTTTGTATTTAATAAATCTGATATTCATTTATTAAATATTAATAAATTTTTTTAAATACTAAGAAATATTTGTTAAGGACTAACAAATGGCTTCTAATAAATGATTTGTTGAATATTAACAAATCTTTTTAAATATAAACAAATCCTTCTATCAGTGTGTTGAACTTTTGATCCTGCTTCGGAATTCTAATAAAGATTTAAGAATATTAAGGATAAATTTAATGTATAAAATATTTTTAAGTCTTTATTAAAATTCTGAAGCAGAATCGAAAGTTCTACACTGAAAAAAAAGTTTTTTTCTACCAAGGAAATGTTTCCTTATGGATAAAAAATCGGTATTCTTATGATTAAAATACGAAAGTTTTTTAACTATAAGAATACAGTTTTCTCACTGTCAAAAAACTAGCCTTATAATAAAATGTGGTATTTTAAGGTTAAGAATACCAGTTTTTTTAAATCAAGAAAACTCGAGTAAAAAATTTAGTATTCTAGGTAGAAAAAAAATTTTTTTTCAGTGTACAGCCGTGCTAATTTCTATCTACAAATAAATTTCAAATTTGGATTGATCGTAAAACTAATTCATATTTGTGTCAAAATATGAATTTCAATCTTAAATTCATTTTGAATCAGATTTTTTTTTGCACGGGTAGCGCAGCGAGACGAAAGTTACCATTTTCCGCCCGGAAGGCAAAAAAAATAATAAATATAGTTTTCCACACTGACATCGAGTAAGCCATCTGTCGGACGACGACAACATTGCTATTGACTTCAAGTCTCACATACTGAATGACAAACCTTACCAACAGATGGTCAGGTGTATCATTGAGCACAGTAAGACTCTTGAGTTAGTTAATTTACTTCTTATTATACTTAAAAAAAAAAATATTATTTTTGTCTGTAATTTTTTTTGTAATTGCTGATATTTTTTTATTCAGATTCTCACAAACGATCGAATCAGCAAACACGATCTCATTTTTTCTCCAATTGGGAATGAATATGATCACTATCAGCTTTACTGGATATCAAGTCAATTTTTTTTTTTAATTGCTAATCATTTTTATTAGCAATTATTATAATTAAGAAAAAAAAATTTTTTACCAGGTTGTATCAAAATTAATTGGCCGTCATAAAGATTAGCGGATGAAAGTGTCAGGGCATGTTTGGCTACGTAAATCAAATTTACTTCCTAAAAATCAAAATTTACAATTAAAATTAATCTGATAATTTTTTTTGAGGACAAGAGCTGCTTGGTACTTGACTTCGAGTAAAACACGACAGTTGCTTCAATTATTTATCGTGAGAAGTGCAGTTCCTTGTCAATTGACGGCCGGAAAATTTTACCTTTTGAACATGCAAAATTTCAGCGCAGTATGTAATGTGATACAAGTTTTTTTTTAGTAGTAATTTGATGGGATTACGCTTTTCAGGTCGTTAAAACATCTGTTTCGTATATGATGATCCTTCTTTCCACGCAATGATTAGTAATTTAATAAAAATATTTGGGTTGCTGATATTTTTAATGTTAAGTCATGTTTAAAGCTGAAATTGAATATTAATATATTTTTAATTAGTTGAATATTTTGAGTGTTCATAAATTAGGTTTATTAATATTTTTTTTTTATTAATATAATATGTAGGAGTTAAAAAATGTAATTTTTAAAAAAATATTGTGGAATTAAAACTGCATTTTGTTATAAGCACAAATTGAAGATTTTTATTTTTATTTTAATAATTAAATAATTTAATTAATTTTTCTGGTAAAAATCTTCTAAAAAAAAACCTTATTTTTTAGTAAATTTTTTTTCAAGAAAATTTTAATAAAAATAAAAAAATTTTATGAAGAAAAATTTATTAAAAACTGAACTAATAATTTCACAAAAAAAATTTATTTTAGAATGTACACGCACTAAAAACTGTATTTAGATAGAAGTAAGCTTCAATAAAGTAATTTTTATCAATTTTATTGAGTTGTTCAACAGCTGAAATCTAATTTTAGTAAAAGTCTGAAGAAAATTCAAAGTATAATGACAATAAAGTATCACTTTTTCTCAGTCCAACATCGAAACTAAACACAGAATAACAAATAACAAACTTCGCCTGAAAAATTATAAATTTATAATCGAAAAGTGACTTCTCAGTATAATGTCACAAGAAAAGATGATTGCGTGTGTTAATATCAAACTGTATAAACTTTCTGAGAGAATAAATAATTAGGAGCAGTTATAGTGCATTCAGTTTCGACACGCAAGCTTTTAAACACCGGGACACTTACCCCGAAGTCATCACAATGGACAATACCCTAGACAGTCTGTTACGTGTCAATCGACTCCTTTTGTCATCCCTCGGACAATGGCCGCAGCAAGATCGAGTTTCTAAATTGTGTACACTTACAAGCGCGATTTTCTTCCTTATTACTCAAGGATACTTTCAGGTATTTTAAACTATTTTGAAACTTATTTTTTACAAAGTAATTAGATCAAAAATTTGTTTCAAAAATAAAAAATCGTGAACAAGAGACTTTTAAAAAAATTCTACGGAGCAAAATTTTGGTTTAAAAATTTTTTTGAACTTAATTAAAATAAAAAAAAATTTTTAATTTTTTAATTTTTGAAAAAAGGTAGGTGGAATGATAGCTGCTTGGTGTGACAAGCCAATATTTCTGGAATCAATACCGCCTGTGTTGATAAGCATCGTATGCGTTTTCAAATTTATCAATTTCAACTACAATGCTGACAAGGTTTAAAAAACAATCATTTTTTACAATTAATGATATTTTAAAAATTAATTTTTTTAAATTACCATAAAGTTACATCTATAAAGTTAGCATTGAAACAATCCAGCATTGACCAATATTATCAATAATGACTCGGAATTTAATTAAGTAATAAAATTCTAATTAGAGCAACTAATTAGCACCAAAAAAGCAGCAAATTTATCACCAAAAATAAATTTTATTGCTTTAATATTGATTGAAACTAAATTTTGTTGGTTTAATAATGATCAAAAATAAATTTTATGGCTTTAATAATGATCAAAAATAAATTTTGTTGCTTTAACAATGATCAAAAATAAATTTTGTTGCTTTAACAATGATCAAAAATAAATTTTGTTGCTTTAATAATGATCAAAAATAAATTTTGTCGCTTTAATAATGATCGAGATACTGATATTCACTGCTGGATGAGTCAATGCCAGCTTTATAGATGTCTAAAAATTAATGACAGATGAGATCACTTCTCGAGAGCATCCAAGCCGACTGGAATACTATAAAGGACGAGGAAGAAATAAAAATTTTGACTTCTTGGGCCAAGGACAGTAGGAAAAATTCCATCATGTACGCAAGTACGTCTAAAAAAAATTTATTATCAATAAATTCATAATAAAATAAACTTTGATTTGAATTATTACTCAGCCGCGGTCTACGGATCAATGGTTCCATTCATGCTAGGACCTCTGGTCCCAGTTTTCTGCAAACTCCTGCCGGAAAGCTTGATCTCCTCAAACAGCAGCATCGCCAATGCAAAGCCGGTGATGTTCCATATTGAGTACTTGTACGACATGGATAAATATTATATCCCGCTGGTGGTTCATTCATACTTCGGTACCATGACTTACATCACTGTGGTAATTGCAGTCGATACCATGTTCATGGTCTATGTTCAGCATGCCTGCGCGATATTTGTGATTGTTGGGTACCAAAATTATTCATACAATTTTTTTTTGCAAGTTAGGAAAATTTCTGATGGTTTTTTTTAATTTTGACAGAAATCGGTTGGAACATCTGGTGGACAATGATGTAATTAATATCGACATAAATCCGCGGATTTCCAATGACAAACCTTATCAGAATATGGTCAAGTGTATTATTGAGCACAGTAAGGCTCTTGAGTTAGTTAATTTAAATTTTTTAATTAATAATTTAATTAATAGTAGAGAAAATTAGTGTATAAGATATTAATTGTTTTTATTAGCTATGCTAATATGATTGAATCGGCGATGTCCTTTTCTTTCTTCTTTCAATTGGGGTTTAATATGATTACTATCAGTTTTACTGGCTTTCAAGTAAGTTTCATATTTTTTTAATAATTATTTTTTGTAAAATTATAAAAATTTTATTTATAATTCTGTTGAATTTTTAAAAAATGATATTTTATTTTTCATTTAAATTCAAAATTAATTTTTTTAATCCTTTATTAAAAAGTTGATGTGACGTTTTTATTGTTGTCACTTTTCGTTGCTATGGTAACCACTTTGGCAACGGTTACCATAGCAACGGTTACTATGGCAACGGTTATCATGGCAACGGTTAAATATCTATACTAGTAAATGGAGAGCCGGTTTTTTTGTTCGGTTATACTGCGAAAACTACTGAACCGATCGGAATAATACTTATACCATAAGATGCAGCGTGTTTCGGAAAAGGGTTTATTATATGATAAGTTGGTGATTACTTATCCGAAACATATATTTTTTTGACTTAGAAATAATGAATTTTTATTGTAACTAAATTTATTCTATTGAATTGTCATTTGTTTAAAATAAATTTTTTAATTCTATTGGTTATGTTTATATACTAGGCAGATTTCTTTACTTATGAGACCTGCAATTTCTTTAACTGAAACTTTCAATGCTCATTACAAATTTTTAACTTCTCGCTAAGAAAATCGAAGATTTTCAAAAATCGGGAAGTTATTGTTTTCACCCCGTTTTGCAAAAATCGAGTTTTCATCAGATCTCGACGTTTAAAGGTCATAGGAAGCTTCCCTGACTATCCCCGCGAGGTTGTCACGGTGTCTGTATGTATGTGTGTGTGTGTGTGTGTGTGTGTGTGTGTGTGTGTGTGTGTGTGTGTGTGAAAGTATGTGAACCGCTTATAACTTTTGAACGGCTTGACCGATTTCATCGCGGTTGGTGCCATTCGAAAGAGCTTGACCAAACTTAAATTTTGAAAACTATTTGGACCGATTCAGATCAATAGATTTTGAGAAATCTTAAAAAAACTGAAAAAAAATTTTTTTTCAAATGTGGTTTTTTTGGAATAACTTTTAAACGGCTTAAAGGTTCAATTCCAAAAACTAATCAGCTTTTAACCTCAAAAAACCACGTCGATCGCCACCAGTCCAGTCAAAATCGGTTGATTCGTTCGAGAGATATCGTGAACGAAAGAAAACCGAAAAAAGTGTTTTTTCGGAATAACTCCAAAATTCCTAGCGCGATCAATTCAAAATTTGAGATTCTTTGTGAGGCTTGAAAAACTGCATCGAATGCTTCTAACCGCGTAAAAATCGGTTTATTCATTCAAAAGTTATTGTGGTTTAAAAATTCAAAAAATAGTGTCTTATCAAATCTCTATCAGACTTTTGAGCTCGAAGAGCTTTAAAGGATAGGAAAGCAATCTCTTTGAGCTCGGAACGCTCAAAATAACCCATAAATTGTATTTTTGAGCTCGAAGAGCTCAAAAACGTCATTGGTGCAATTTTAAGCGCCTAAGTATGGAATTAGCGGGAAGTTGCAGGGATGACCTTCAGGGTCAACCGTTTTCCTAATTTTTTTTTTTTCATATCAATTATTATTAATTTTTGTAAGAAAGACACGGGAATGTTATGATGATTGAACATTGAAAGTTACAATGAATGTTAGCTAGAATAACTACATGGATAAGAGGTACATGCAAATTCGATAGAATTGGGAATCTGTGCAATTTAAGACAACGCTCTAATTAAATTTCAAGTCTAGATCTAAAAATGCAATTTTATAAAGCACCCAGCGGAGCGGGTGAGTAACAGCTAATTAATAAATAAAGTTTAAAAAATTAATTAAATCCTTTATTAAAAAGTTAATGTGACGTTTTCATTGTTGTCGCTTTTCGTTGCTATGATAACCACTTTGGCAACAGTTACTATAGTAACGGTTACTATGGCAACGGTTAAATATTAATAAATAAAATTTGTAAAAATGAATTAAATTGTCGATAATAACCATACTGACAGAAGCGCGCTCGATTTTCTAGTCTTATTAAAAAATATATTTGTTTTTCATATAATAAAAAATTTCTAAAGGAATAAAATTGATTGTATGCTTTAAATAAAAATTACGAGTAAAAACTCTAAATTTTTTTTTTACAAATTATTTTTTATACCAATTGATTAATAATTAAAAATTTTGAAAAAAATTATTTTTTGTCAAAAAGTAATTAATTGAATTTTATGAAAAAATTTTTTTTAATTTTATAAATTGATTATATGAAATATAAATATAATGTTACTTTTTTATTATTATTTTATCAGGCTATAACAAAATTAGACCGTCCCGACGAGTCTTTTCGATACGCAACATTCACAATCGCCCAAACCTGGGTTCTATTTTTTCTAAGCTGGCCGTCTCAACGATTGGCTGATGAAAGTACTCGAATAAGCGAAACCACGTTTGTAAAAAATAAAAACCTCTATTTTAGTACAATAAGAACAGCTGAAAAAAATTTTTTTTAATTATAATTATCCACAGGACTAGATCCAAGTGGTACCTGACTTCCTTGAGGTCACGAAAACTTCTTCAATTATTTATTCTGAGGAGTTCTGTGCCCTGTCAATTGACCGCCGGGAGTTTTTACATTTTAAACATGCAGAACTTCAGCTCAGTTGTCCGTACTTCAGTCTCATACTTTATGGTTTTATGTTCAATGCAGTAAATTTATAAAATAACAGTATTATGAAGGTCAAATTTAAAATAGTAATGTTTTATCAAAATTGATTCTGTAAAATTTATAAAAAAATTTTTTACCTAGTTTTCAGGTTTTGTATCCTATAGTTTTTAAATAAAATATGTTTAGCCTAAAAAAATTTTTTTTAATCATTTTAAAATATGAGAAATAATTATTAGATTTATGAAAAAAAATTTTTAAATAAAAAATACTACTCACTTATTTCCAGATTAATTTTTTTCTATGAATGTCGAAGAAAATAATTTCAAATTTCAGAGAAGTAAATTGTCCAAATTTAGATTTAAATTAAACTTCAAGAAAAGCAGAAGCATAATGACAAAACCCAAGTCAATATTCCCCGAAGAAAATAATTTAAAGAGAATACAAAATAATGAAATTAGCATGAAAAGTTATAAATTTATATTTAAATATCTTCTTAGTATTAGCTATAATGTTGAAAATGTACACTAAGGGATATTAATATCAAACGCGCTGTGTACTTTCCAAGAGAATAAATAATAAGGACAGCTAATGCAAGCTTTACTTTTGACACGCGAGTTTCGAAAAACACAAGGACACATTCATTACAATATTCACCCTCGACACATCATCATGAATAATACACTGGACAATTTCTTGCGCTTAAATCGACTTCTCTTGTCATCGCTTGGACAATGGCCGCAGCAAGACCGAACTTCAAAAATTTGCGCGCTTTTAAGTGCCGTTTTTTTCCTTGCGTCTCAAGGATACTTTCAGGTATTTTATTTTTTTCAGCGATTATTTTCTTCTTTTCTAATTAATAAAGTGTTAATTAAATTTTTTAAAAGACTGGTGGGATGATTGCTGCGTTATGTGATCCGCCTATTTTTATGGAATCGATACCTCCGGTGCTGATAAGTGTTATGTGTCTTGTCAAGTTTATTAATTTTAATTACAACGCCGATAAGGTTCGTTTAACCTTCTAAAATCTTTAAAATTTTTTCAATCAATTAAATTATTAATTAAAAAAATTTTTTTTCATAAAAATTGGACGCCTAACTTATAAAAATTTTATTTTTTTTTTAATACTAAAAATAATTAATTTTTGCTATAAAAATAATTATAATAGATGAAAAGACTTTTGGAAACACTACAAGCCGATTGGAATTCTATCGATGATGAAGAAGAACTTGAAATTTTGAATTCTTGGGCTAAAGATAGCAAAAAGACTACAATTATGTATGCAGGTACCCAAAACCTTTGATAATGTTATTGAAAAATTTTTTTTTTTTTAAATAATTGTAATTCAGGTGCAGTTTATGGATCCATGGTTCCATTTATGCTAGGGCCACTGGTGCCGATAATTTGCAAATTTATTCCCGAAAGCATAGTACCTTCGAACAGCAGCATAGCTTCTGCAAGGCCATTGATGTTTCATATAGAATACTTGTATGATATAGAGAAATATTACTTTCCACTGGTTATACATTCATATTTTGGAACTATGACGTATATAACTGTTGTTGTTGCTATTGATACGATGTTTATGGTCTACGTACAACACGCCTGTGCAATTTTTGTAGTTATTGGGTATGATTCTAATCAATTACAAGAAAATAAAAATATTTAATGTTGAAAAAGTAGCAAAATTTCTTTTAGAAAATGAGAAAATTTTGTGTTAGAAATTTTTTTATTTAAAGAAGAATTTTTATAGTTCATTTTGGTATTATTAAAAATATTTCGATATAAATTTGGGTATTTTTACAACTTTATATTTTTTAGAGGTTTTAATCAAATTTTAAATATTTTTTTCCGTGATATTTTTTAATTAAATTGATCTTAAAATAAAAATATTATTTTCAAAATTTTTTTCAAAGTATCCAATCTATGTAAATTATAATTAAGAGTATCAAATTATTGCTATTAATTTTTTATAAAAATTATTTAACCCTCAAAAAGTCAAATTTCTTCATTTTTAAGTTAAAAATTACTCAAGATCTTTACTATAATTAAATCATTAAAATTGAAGCATATTTTCGAAATTTATTAAGAATTTTTTTCCTAATACGAATAGTAGGCGAAAATTAAATAATAATTTATTGAAAAAAAAAATTTTTTTTTCCATTAGAAATCGCTTGGAACGTTTAGTCGACCACGATACAATATTTTTCAACGCCAATCTAGATATTTCAATCGACGAACCTTACAAACGGATGATCAAATGTATAATCCAACACAGCAAAACTCTTGAGTTAGTAAAAACTTCAAAAAATGAATTACTTAATCATAATTGCACATAAATAAATAAATTATGATAAAAAATTATTTTGATAATCCAGATACACCCAATTGATTGAATCAGCAAATTCTGTATCATTTCTATTTCAATTGGGAATCAACATGATCACTATCAGCTTCACTGGATTCCAAGTATGCTCAATTTTCCAATTCTAATTTCCAATTTATACTATTATTAATTTTCATTTTAGGCCGCAATGAAATTCGACCGCCCCGATGAAGCTTTTAGGTACGCAAGTTTCACAATCGCCCAAACTTTCCACCTATTTTTTGAAAGTTGGCCTTCGCAAAGATTGGCCGACGAAAGTGCTCGGATAAGCGAATATACGTTCGTATTTTGAAAATTTTTTCTCCTTAAAAATAAATTTGAATATCAAGGAAATAAAAATTGAATGAAATGGAATTTATAGAACAAAGTGCGCTTGGTACCTTACTTCAATGCGCTCTCGGAAGTTACTTCATCTCTTTATAATGAGAAGCACTTCTCCCTGTCAATTGACGGCTGGCAATTTTTATGTTTTAAATTTAAAAAACTTCAGTGCAGTCTGTAAGTCCTCGATGTCATTCCTCACACTTTTGTTTTCGATGCAGTAATTATAAATTTTTAACGTCTGTAAAGTTACACTAAAAAAGATTCCTAAATCAAAAGAAAAATTTTTTGAATCAAGCAAAATTTAATTTAAGAATTTTTCTACTCAAATTTAGATAAAGTTTTTCAAAATTATTTTTTTGATTCACATGATTTTTTTTTTCTGTGTTGTTTTGATACAATTCAGCATGAACCGACATTATTAATGATTGCTCGGAATTTAAGAAACATAATTATAATTAAAGCAACAATTTTAAAATTCCAAATAAATTTTGTTGCTTCAAAAATCACTCAGATACTTTACAGACGTAAATTTTCTAACATTTTACAATTGTACAATTAATATTTAAGTTCTCGTCCATATTTAAAATATTTAAATAACTTAATCTTGGAAATTTGGAGAATAAATAAAGATATTAAATTATAAAAATTGCCATTTTTATAATTTAATATCTTCATTTATTGTCCAAATTCCCAAAATTAAGTTATTTAAATATTTTACAATTGTTACCGCATCCATCACTCTTCATGCTTTTTTACATTTACATAAAAACATATTCATCTTATATATAACATAAAATTTTATATTATGTAAGTATTAATACACAATTGTCATACTGAATTTTATAATAAACATTTTGTCATAATTATTGTTAATAAAATTATTTATATTGTTATTCCTATTATTAAGCCAAAAAAACTGACGTGAAAATTTGCAATTTAAAAAAAAAATAAATTTAAGTATTATTTAATTTTAATACCAAAGCAGCCGAACAGCAAAAGGTAAATTTTCCATAGAAGTTTCTCCAAAGAATAAAAATATTTTTTCCAAGATATTTGTTATACTTTCTTCTTACTTTTGAAGACAATTCTATCACTATTATATGCCGACTACTGCGCAAGGAAAATGACCTCTGTAACAAAGACCGTAATTCCAAGAAAAATTGTTGAATTTCAGCGAATTTTTCTTACGTGTCCGTCGTTGATATTCTCTTTTGATGACAAGCAATTTAAACGTCTGTCACCCTTGAGCTGACTTCAAATGCAGACATCAGACATAAGGGTTGAAATATTGCGTGATAAAACTTCGAAGAGGAAGTTTTTAAATAATAAAATAAAATGGACTTTTTCAACGGTCACTACTACAAAGGGATGAAGGTGTTGCTGTGCTTGATAGGTCGCTGGCCGTATCAAACTCGCAAACAAAGGGTGGTGATGACCTCCGTGGTTTCTACCTTCTGGTCATACACAATGTTTCACCGAGTCGGTTAAATTTAATAAAATAAATTTTGTACAAGATAAAAGTTAAATTTTTTATAATTAATTTTTAATTTTAATTTTTAGATACTGGTCTATAATCATTATGATAATTATTCAAGTAAACAAGAAGTAGTTATAGAAACAATTTCACCGCTGCTAGTGGATTTTACATGCTTAGTGAAGTACATCACTACTTCCCTCAAAATGGATACTGTTTGTTTTTTTATATCAATAGCTTAATTTTCAATTTTTTTTTTAATTTTTCTAATTGTTAATTTGAAAGTATTTTTTTTTTAAATTTAGATTTTCGGTCTTTTGGAACATATCAAAGAGGATTGGAAAATTTACTCTGGAGAAGAGAAAAAAATACTTGAGTACTACGCTAATTTGGGAAAAATTTTTTCGATTGGTTACGTAGGTAATGTTTGTCAAAATTTGATTCGATAACCATGATTGTAGGTAATGAATAAAATTTTTGATACTTTTCAGCTGCCGTGTATATGGTGACAATTTTGTTCATGACGGAGCCGATAGTTGAACAAACATACTTCAAAATATTTAAAAATATAACTATTCCTAAAAGGTTTTCAATTCCGACCTATTGGGAAACGCCAGATGTTGAAAAAAATTTTTATTATTTAATTTCATTTCAAACTGTTAATACCAACTTCATTATTAGCATCACTTGTGCAAGCGACGCAATGTTTGTTATTTTGTTGCAACATGTTACGGGGCTATTTTCGATTACAGGGTAATTTAGTCACTTATAAGTGAAAAAAATTTTTTAGCAAGGAAAACAATAAATTTATTGAGTCAAAAGAAAAAAATTTTTGAAGCTCGAAGAGCTCAAAAACAAAATAAGTGAAATGTTGAGCGTTTAGGTATGGAGTTAGCGGGAAGTTGCAGGGATGGCCTTTTGGGTCAACCGTTTTCCTAATTTTTTCTATATATTTCTAGTATAATTTTTGTGAAATTCAAAATTTTGAGTGTTTAAATGATGAAAATTGCTATTAAATTATCTTTTTTTTTGTTTTTCTAAAAGCTTTTTCTGCTAACTCAATCATGTTTTTTTTTTTTATTTACTTCTCATAGATATCTGTTGGAAAATATACCAATTGAAGATCTTAAAATTCAAAATGGATCTAAAAAGGTGAAGGACATAGCATATGAACACTATGTTTATTGCATGAAAAGCCATAAAAGAGCATTAGAGTATGTATTACTTTAAAAAGTAAAAAATAATTGAATAAAAAAGTAAAAAACAATTTTAAAACGAACAAAAAATAAAAATTTACTAGATTCGCGGAAAATCTCGAGTCCATTTACGTCTGGTGTTTCGGAATGGTGATAGCTATCAACATGTGTGTAATGAGCATAACTGCAATGCAGGTAAAATGTATCAATTTTTTTTTTTAATTGAAATAATGAATTATAACATTGAATTTTTTTCAGCTTACTACTGGCGCGTCAAATGTATTGCAATCACTAAAATACGGCACATTTGCAGGCGTGCAATTGCTCCATCTTTTTTTCTACTGTTTTTTATCAGAGAAGCTTCTGAGCAGCAGTTTGGTGATACCTGAATGCGCGTAAGTCCAAATTTTTACATTATTTTGTTTGTAAACTAGCGAATAATTGAAAAATTTTATCAATTATAAGGATGAATGGAAAATGGTACCTTTGTTCAATAAAAGCCCAACGGCTGGTAACGATAATAATAAGGAGAAGTCAAACTCCTTGCCAACTTACTGCGGGAAAAGTTCTTGTGATGTCAATGGAGACTTTTACATCGGTAAAATATTTATAATTTATTTGTACTTATTTTTAGAATTTGAATTTCAAGTTTTTGTTTGAAATTTTAAGATTGTCAAAACATCTGGGTCGTACTTCACAATGTTGGTGCAAATGCGAAATGTGTAGTCCAAAATTATAAATTTTAACGCGTAGTACATTTATAAAGTAACTATTCTAAATTATAATATTATAACTATTCAAGTAAATTCATACATACATATTCATGTTTTTTTTTTTTTTATTATTTCATCCCAAATTTGCACAGAATAGATCTTTTTTTTTTATAAAATTAATTTCATTTCGGATTCTTGAATGCTTCATAATCATAAATCAATACTTAAAACTTCTTTTATAAATCAAAAACATTATTCATGATGATACGCTCATTAGATATTTTGAATATATAACACTGCAAAGTCACAATTCATCGAATTTAAGGGAAAATAAACACTATGTAAATAAAATGTTCCCGTTTAAATTTTTAGTAGATTTCATAGAAATCTAACTATTGCATTTGTTCTTATGACGCAACTTTTGAAAAATTTTGCTATTTTCTGACTCAGTTCGTCAAGCTGGTTCAGAAAATGCTATTAGTTCAAAAGTTTATATATAATATACATATATATATATATATATATATACTAGACGACCCGGTGAACTTCGTATCACCTTCATATATTTGTGAAAAGTATAGTCAAAATTTAATACAAAATTCTTATTTACATTCAATGCAACATAGTTATACACTTAATCAATTTAAAGCTTTTTGATGGACTACATTTTTTATCTTTTTTTGCGGTGCGTAAATATATAAAGATGATGGTTTTCCGATTCACGAACACAGGACGTATAATTTCCCATGCAAGAAATAGGGAAACTCCGATTTGATTCCGTAAATTTTCAACGACTGGCCTGGCGATTTATTTATGATCGTCAGTGCGGTTTGAACATGAGATAGCTCGTCCCACATCTCATTAACTGGCATGACCTTAGTCAGGTTGTCTTCTCCTTGGTATTTTGAAACAATAACAATCAAAAGTTCTTACGCACTGACAAACTGATAATAGATAAATAGATTTTATTAATCGGCTTGAAATTAATAATCAAGTGTTTGAAAAATGCATTCATTTTCAACCGTTACATTTCCGCAATCATAAAATCAATTAATTAGTTATGTGATTAGCAAAAATAACATGTATAAAAAATTCTTAGTCCGTTGACTGAATAACTACATGTCATGTTAAGTTTTGAAAACCTTACAATGACTTTTTCCCCGCTGCCAAAGAGACGATTATTCTAAGGAAATTTTTATTAAATGTTATTGAAGTTTAATAGATATGTCCTTAATTTCATGTCTCAAAAAGTCCTAGTTTATGAACAAAAATATTTCTTACATTCTACTCACCACTCTGACACAACCTACATATCAATTGAATTATCACGAAATTCGTTTTTGGTTGAAATCTAATCATTGACTAAGAAAAATATTTAAATCGGTTAACCTTGAAGGCCATCCCTGTAATTTCCTGTATCTCTTGAGATTCTTTAAATTTTATATCTGTAGGAACTGTATTTGAAGAATATGAATTTTTTGACAATTATCACTTCCGCACTCCTATGCGGGGGAAGAATTTCGTAAGATCCTATTCGAGATGATGTCTACATTGTAAATAAAAGATTCCAATCAAACTTCGAGTCCATAAAAACTATCGATTGGAAATGAGAAATTTTCATGGCTAACGCCCCCGCAATCCCTTTTAAGGTTAGAATTTGATGAAATCCACTCTTAGCTGAACTTAACATCATACACGAAGATTCCTACTAAATTTGGAGTCTGTAGAAGTTACAGTTTGAAAATGAAAACTTAACATTCTAACACCCACCCCCGTAATCCTTATTAGGGGTGGGTTGTAAAATCCGCTCTTAGATCATTTCCGCATCACATATGAAAGACTCCACCTAAATTTGACGTCTGTAGGATCTACAATTTGAAAGTTAAAAATTTTCATTGTCAATATCCACCCCCGCAACTCCCTGTGGAGCAAGCTATCGTAAAATTCGTTCATAGATTATTTCTATATCTCTTACAAAAGATTCCTACCAAATTTGGGAACTATAGGAGCTATAGTTCAAAAACCGGAATAATTCATTGTTAACGCTCCCGCAATCCCCTTTGGGGGAAAATTTTTTAAGATTTTTTTTACATAAAAACCTTCTCCTAACAATTCTGACGATAACAAAAAAAAATTTAGCTCAATCGGTCCAGCCGTTCTCAAGTGATGCGTGGACATACATGCGGCATTTTATTTTTATTTATATAGATATATATATATATTTATAAATATATATATATATTAGGGTGTGCCAAAATGTAACTCCCGTGGAGAACCTTTTAAAATTGGAATTTTGAGTTCCGCTTTTAACAGGGGCTGCGTTTGGGCATTTCCTGAGATATTTTGGAGTGAGACGATGTATTTGATTTTCATAGAATTTTTTAACAGAAGCTTAGTTTGGACATTTCCGGTGAAAATTCAAAATTTGGCCGGAAGTACCCAATTAAATCTCCTGTTAAAAAATTCTATTTCAACTTTTGAAAATATATATATATATATATATATACACGATATAACACGGCTTATCCGGACGATAGCGTCTCTAATTCATAATGGATCCTTTCCAAACTCAACATACTTAATTTTTAGACGAATACCAAGGCCAAGTTCAAAGATGAGCTTAATCGGTCAAGTAGTTCAGAAATTACAGGGTTTCAAAATTTTCAAAATCCGAAAAATTCATTTTTTCGCAGATTCTTTCACGCATAACTTTTGAATGAAATAACCTATCGAATTTTTGTAAATAGCATTTTAAAGCCCATTAAACAAGCTGGCTTCTAAATGGTACTAAGAAAATCCATGTTAAAAACATGGAAAATACCAACAAACGTCCAAAATATCAGTAGTTCACCAAAACTATAATTATCTTTTTTTTTTCTTTTTTTTATTTAAAAAATGTTAGTAATAATATATTAAATGTTATAAAATTTAATATTTCATAATAATATTATTCTACTACTCCAATTAACAAAAAAAAAAAAAAAGTGAAAATTCATTAAGTTTATGAAATGATGAATTATCGAGATTTAAAATGATTTAAAATCTTCAATTTATTTTATTATGTTATAATATAATGTTAAAATTTTCTATTAAAATATTGAAAATAAAAAATTCCTAAAAATGAAATAAATGTAAAAAATTTTAAGTCATTATATATAATTAATAAATAAATAAATTATGTTATTATTATTAATATTTATAATTAAAATTAGCTATTTGTGAAATCTACTTCCATTTCGGCTGCCGAATGATCTTTTTTCAATTGCCCTGATAGCCAGTGCTTTCTTAAAAAGTAGTTGATTGTCCGCAATTACCGTTAACTTAATTTAGTTTGCGCTAATTCTTCACTAAATAACATTTTCACAGTAAAAAATTTTGCGTTAAAAAACTTAGTGTTAAAAATTTTGTGTTAAATATTTAACACTTTCATGTGTAAATTTAACATTTATTCTGTTAAATCAACACGAAAAAGTGTTAAATATTTAACATAAAAATTTATAACACAAAATTTTTTGACGCAAAATTTTTTACTGTGTGTAAACAAATTAACAAAAATCTATGACCACAATTTGAATAAAAGTTAACACCAAACTTTTAGTTAAATTTCCTTTCAACTTTACTAAAATATTTGCACAGCAATTCTTGACGTCAAATTGCAGAGTAACTTATAGGCTACTTAGCTAAAACCACTTGCTTTGCTAACTCTTTCCATCAAATTGGCTACAAATTTCGGCAATAGATTGACAGGCAAGTTTCGATAAAGGTACACTGATAGAAGGATTTCTTAGTATTTAAGAAGATTTCTTTGTATTTAAAAAATTATTTCTTAAACATCATTTCTTAGTATTTAAAAAATATTTCTTAGTATTTAAGAAATATGTATATTTTTTAGTATTTAAGAAATATTTCTTAATTACTAAGAAATATTTTTTAAATACTAAGAAATGATGTTTAAGAAATGATTTCTTAAATATAAAGAAATCTTCTTAAATGCTAAGAAATCTTTCTATCAGTGTAGCTATCAGGGTGTTTTATTTTTTTTTTTTTTTTAATTAGAAAAATTGATCACTATACGATAAGTTTATGTAACCTGACTTATCAACATTGTTTCCGTTACCATAAACATAATAAGTATCACCTGCAGGTAATACATGTGTTGTCCAGGTAAGCTACCACCAATCAACAATATACCGACTGTATACTTCATACTTTCTCTTTATTCCTATCCAGGTAATTTACCTGACGGTAACATGGTTCAAATGTACCATCAGAACTTTTCAAAAATTCTCAACTTGCTCAAATTTCAAAATTTTTCATGTAAAAAATTTTTTGAACTCCCTTCTGACGAATTTTTTCGATAGAAAAATAATATTTTTATTGATAAATTTCTAAGTTTAAATAATTTTCTGAATATTAACAAATACAAAAAAAAAATAACTCGATTGCAGAGAAAAATTTTTAAACCAAAAAAATAATTTTTGAAGTTTTATTATTTTGAATCAAGAAAAATTTCTCGATTAAATATTTTTCTAGCTAAATTAATACAACGAAATTTTTTTAAATAATTTTCTTAGTTCATAAATTTTTCTCTGCAATCAAGATAATTTTTTTTCAGTGTTCATAATTTACACTGAGAAAAAAAATACTTTTATTAAGAAAATTTTCTGATAAAAAAATTTATGTTCTTGAAAATTTTCAAGAATATATATTCGTAGCTCAAGAAATTGTTGAATTAATTGAAATAATTTTTACTTAATTTAAATAAAGATATGTTTTTGTTTATCTATTATCCAAAGATAAATATTGATATTCTTCTCTTCAGAAATTCGGCTGCCCAATTTTAAAACACAGTAACTGACAATTTTAAGATTTATAAAAATTTTTCTTGTTAAAAAAAAATTTGCGCGTCTAATTTATAAAAAATTTGATTTATGAATAGAAAATACTTGAATATAAATATTAAAAAAAAAAAATACTTGAAATTTATGTCTAAAAGTTATAAAAAATACTAAAAAAAAAATCAGGTATAAAAATTTTGCAGTTACTGTGTTTTAAAATTGGGCAGCCGAATTAATAATTAATAATAATAGAATATTTGATCGTCAGTGAGTTTCTTTAACCAAGAAATTGTTAATTAAGTGAAAATATTTTTTTTTTTGAGTGGATAATTTAAAAATTGACAATATTACTTCAATTTTTCTCTAATAAAAAAATATACAATAATTGATTCTAATTTTTTTTAAAGAAAATTAAATTAATTATAAGATCGAAAAAAGTAAAAATTAAAAAACAGAAAAGGTGGAAAACTGTAATAAATAAGATGTAATTAAGAAAACGTTGACCTACCAGAGTAATCTTACAATCAAAAAACCATAAAGAGAAGTAACGATCTACCCTGAAAGATAGCAGATAGCATCATAAATTTAATATAGAATTGAGGATGACACTACTATCCACTAATAGCAAAATGCAGATGCAAATGTGTCCTTTTCTACTCCACCTGATCCTCAAGAATTTCTAATTACACAATAAACACATCCATACAGACAGAGTTTCCTCGCCAGGTACCTGCGTAGCAACGAAAAGTCGGAAAAGTCATCAGCGGTCTAGATCTTTGATTTCGGTGGCGATAACTCGTGTTTTCTCCAAGGGTTCCGAGGTCGCGTGCCACCGTTGATAGCTTCTGCCTGAACGCGCGCTACGGCTTTCTTATTTTTTATATTGTATATTTTGTATTTTATATTATATACATTATATATTATAGGTACGAAGAGTTCCGTTGTACATTGTACAGGCGTCTCGTTATTAAGGCGGATGCACCAACATTATTACCGAGTACGGCAGGCTCTATTGTAGAAGCATCTGTCGTTATTCTAGAGACAACTGAAGAAACTGGACAGTCAGTACACAACAGGGAAAGCCGGCGGAATTTTTATCAAACCAGGAAATTTTTAATTTATTTTCTATTTTCTATTACAGCCCTCTTTCTTTTTCGTTCTACACCCTCTGACGCTGTGGTGATGAAAATATTCTATTAAAAAATTTTTAGGTCCTTGGTGTTGATTGATTGATCGAGGAGAGTTTGATTGGAAACGAATTTTTGAGCAGGAGAAATGGGGAGTGTGATTAAAAATGAATTTATTGAGCATTTTTGGTTTTTTATGAATTTTGGTGATTTTTTTAGGGTCGGAGGAATTTTTTTCAAGAAAATTAAGAGTCTTATCAGTAAGTACATGCAATTCTGAGGAAAGTCATTTATGATTTGATATTTTTTTACCCATGCTAAGACAAATAATAATTAAAAGAAAATTTATATGTACGGAAGCAATTTTTGGTAATTATGAATTTGGGGATACTTTAATATTTATTTAAGGGCTAAAAAAATTTTTTTTCAGAAAAATGAAGAGTTTTAACAGAAAGTACATTAAATTCTGAAGAAAATGATGTATGATTTTATATATTTTGACAAATTGAAAGGGTAATAATAATTAAAAGAAAATTTATATGTATGAAAGCGATTTTTAGTAATTATGAATTTGGGGACACTTTAATATTTATTTAAGGGTTAAGAACATTTTTTTCAGAAAAATGAAGAGTTTTATCAGAAAGTACATTAAATTTTGAAGAAAATGATGTATGATTTTGTACATTTTGATAAATTGAAAGGATAATAATAATTAAAAGAAAATTTATGTGTATGGAAGCGATTTTTGGTAATTATGAATTTGAGGATACTTTAATATTAATTTCAAGGTAGAGAAAATTTTTTTCGATGAAATGAAAATTTGTACCAAATTGTACTTTAAATTTTAAGGAAAATGATGTATGACTTTGTATATTTTTATAAATTCAAGGGGTAGTAACACTAAAAAGAAAAGTCAATTTTTGGTCATTAGTTCCAACCATATGTTTCTCAAAAGTTTTAAGACAATTATTATTCTTTAAAATTTATTTAAAATTAAAAGACCGTTGAACAAATTTAAAAAAACAAATTATTATAAATCAAAAAATTTAAATTTTACAAATTAATCAAAACGAATCAACAATAAAACCTAAGTGCGTAAAAAGTAATGCAAAATCATAACCAGCTTAAATTGAAAATAAATCATGTGTCGAATTGAACCTGTGCGAAGCCTGAATGAGGTGCGAATGGTTAGCATCCACCGAGCTCGGACTGTTGATACTTAACTTGTATGAACTCGAGTTTCATCAGCTGGCACCCGGTGAAACTCCCTCGACTTAGGATTTTATTTTTGTAGTGTCTCATCAGCCTGCTCGAGGTAACGTCTTCCCCTATCCTCCGAGTCTTTTTCTCAAAAAAAAGCTTTTTTTCCGACTCACGGCTCCCCACGCGTCAGACACGTGTGCAGGTATGCGAGACCAACCAGCTAAGCAATCAAGTACCAGGGAACAATCTAATGAAGGTAAAAGGTACGAGAGCGAGGGAGTCGAACACATATACTGTTCGGATCAAAGTGCCACTTGCCATTGACGAGAAGGGTAACCGGCGAGGAAAAGGGAGACGAGGCACGGATAGAGGGGGGGGAGTGTGGTTTTATATACATTTAAAGTTAACTTACATTTAGGCATAAGTCGGGTCTCCCTCTACTCCAGCTACTCCAGAAAACCCGGGCAGGAGCACCAGGTGCACGTTATCTAGGGATGAGCACGAAATGAGGTGGGACCATATGTTGATGCATTGGAGAACGCCCTGGCACGCGCCACACTCAAACTCGAGCCTTTGCCGAGCGAGGACGAGCTCTCTCTTCTCTTATCTTGTATTTATTGTTGATTTAATTTTTACAACTATTTATTCCGATAAATAACTTCGTGGTTTGGTGATAAATGTCCCTGTGATGTGCATCGAATGATTTTTTACCCGCCGGAGGACATTCTTCGCGCGGGTAATCGGTAAAAAAAAAAATAAAAGTGCGAAAATATTGGTATTACACGATAATTGACCACCGACAATGGCGCTCCTGTCAAATCAAGGAATCTATCATCAATCAACGGACATGATCAACAATTACCAGACGGGAAATCGATCCTACGGAGATCCGCTCTATCCATCACCGTACAACTCTCCAGACTACGACAATTTGCCAGGCTACAGAGAACATTACACCGCGAATCTTGAAGTAAATGTTAATAATCTTACGCCGAGGAGGGATTTAGAAAACATCGAGTTCCCCAGTGATCAATGTCATGAGTATGCTAAAACTCCAGAGGGATATGAAAGAGAGCCTTACGGTGTTCTTACACCTTTAACACCACAGAAGTAAGTCATGTTTTTAATTGCTCGTTATAACATTTTGCTATTAATGTTTTGTCATTAATTTATGAGATGAGTTGATGATTATATGTTTGCTGGTTACTGTTTGGTTTTCAAGTAAATCAAGGGGTTTTTATCGAAGATCATAGATCAGATCATATATGGTTTAAATCATAGAATTTTATGATTTAGATACAAATAAACAATGATAAAACTTAATTTTTTATTAGAAATTAAAATATCATATATTAGTAAAAAAAAAACATTTATGAATAAACGAAACTAGATTTATGGACAGATAAGATCATATATGGCTGAAGGTGAATAAGAAAAATCATATGTGAACTTATATGATTAAAAAACTATAAATGATCTTGAATTAAGGCTTATATATGATCACATATGTGGAAATAAGACTATATGTGAACTTATATGAACAGAAACATTATATACGACCGTATATGGATATACATGAGCATATATGAACAAAAAACCATATGTGATCATGAGCTAACACTTATAAGTGGTCACTTATGAAAAAATAAGATCATATGTGAACTTATATGACCAAAAACTATATATGATCTTGAGTTAAGGCTCATATATGATCAGATGCATGAAAATAAGTCCATATGTAAACTTATATGGACAGAAAAATTATATGTGACCATATATAGATATGTATATCTATACACAGGATAAAATATGTTCTTGAATCAAGTATATCAAGTAGAAAAATTCTTGATTTGAGGAAATTTTACTCGATTCAAAAATTTTTCGTTTTGGTTCAAGACAATTACCCTCTTCAAAATTATATTCTTGGTTCAAGAATTTTTCTCTTGAATCAACTTAATTTTTTTTTCAGTGTACGTAACCATATATGAACAAAAAACCATATGTGATTATGATTTAACACTTTTAAGTGGTCACATATGACAGAAAAGATCACATGTGAACTTATATCAACAGAAAAAATTGTATATTAGGGTGCGTCAAAATTTAATCTTCGAAAGCAACCTTTTAAAATTGAAATTTTGAGTTTCGCTTTTAACAGGAGCTGTATTTGGGCATTTCCTGATATATTTTCGTGTGTCACAATTTATTTAATATTCACAGAATTTTTTAACAGGAATTTCGTTTGGCCAAATTTTGAAATTTCAGAAAAGTTGCTTCAACAAAACTCCTGTTAAACAATAATGTGAGCATCAAATAAATCCTGACACATCAAAATATCTCAGGAAATGCCCAAACCTAATTCCTGCTAAAAGCGGAACTCAAAATTCCAATTTTAAAAGGTTACTTTTAGAGATTAAATTTTAACGCACCCTATTGTATATGGCCATATAAGATCATATAAAGAGTTATACATGATTATTAGGGTGTGCCAAAATTTAACTTCTGTGATGGACCTCTTAAAATTGGAATTTTGAGTTCCGCTTTTAACAAGAGTTGTGGTTGGGCATTTCCTAAGATATTTTGAGCGTAAAGGATTTATTTAATTATCATAGAATTTTTTAACAGGAGTTTTGTTGAGGCATTTTTACTGAAATTTCAGAATTTCAAAATTTGACCAAACAAAACTCCTGTTAAAAAAATATATGAAAATCAAATAAATCCCTTACGCTCAAAATATCTCAGGGAATGCCCAAACACAATTCCTGTAAAAGCGGAAGTCAAAATTCCAATTTTAAGAGGTCCATCACTGAAGTTTAAATTTGGCACATCCTAATGATTATATATAAATAAACGAAACCATATGTGATAATTTATGAAATTCAATTTAATATTGATTAAAACTTCATAAATTATGTTATGTATAAAAAATATATGGCCATTATATATGATAAAAATTTATATGTTCACATAGAAACACATATGGTAGATATAAATTATTTAAAAAAATTTTTTTGCACTATTTTTTAATGGAATTATATTAATAATAAATATTAATATATGATTACAGATTTGTAACTCATGGATCTGTTGAACATATCACGTCACCAAGATCAACACTATATGAAGACAACTCAATGGAGTGTCAGGTACCTGTTTATTGCTACGAGACACCACCACAAGAACCCAGATACCTTATTGACAATGACACGTGTCAACGGAGCAGTACTGACGCAAGGAAAAATTATTGGGAACCTGTTGCAAGTCAGGTATGCATCAGCATTTCACAAAAAAAAATATATCTTTTTGTACAACTGGAGAAAGAAAGGAAGAATGAATTTGGATTAATTGATTTAATTGTTAATTGTTTGATTGAAGGTCCAAGACTCGCCAACTTCAAGCCCCAGAAGAGGAAGAAGAAGGTCCCGAAATGTCCCTCCGTCGCCCAGTATCGTAAAACGCCGACGATTGGCGGCAAATGCCAGAGAAAGACGTCGTATGAACGGACTTAATGACGCATTTGATAAATTACGCGAAGTGGTGCCCAGTTTTGGCGCAGACCACAAATTAAGTAAGTATGAAACGCTCCAGATGGCGCAGAGTTACATCGTTGCGCTCTGCGAATTGTTGGAGCAACACGACGGTAAAGTTTGAGGCTTCTAGGAAAATTTATACGTTTATATTTTTATATAAATAGATATATTTAGTTTTGTACTAATAGTAAATAGAATATAATTTTTAAAAATCCGTTGATTTATCGTAATTTAAGTAGCTGATTAAAATGGCGTTGGCGAAGCGCAAGAGTCTCTAAACTCTCACGCGGGAGTTCGGGGTTCGAATCCCGGCGGCGGTCGAATAAAAAAATGTATATTTAGTTAATTATTTGTTAATTTGCATGTGATTAATTTATAAATTTTTTTTAATTATTTATTAATTAATAATTAAAAACAAACGGCTAAAAATCCAAAGAGTGTGAAAATCAAAATACTCGGCGCTTTAAAATTCAAAAGTGCCTTAAGTATATTTTTATTCAATTAGTTAGTTAATTTTATTCAATAATCAATTAGTTTCAATTTTAATTATTTAATTATCATTAATTATAATCAAAATTTCGGATAAAAATACCAATTGATAAATTTATTTTACAAAATTGGTATTTTTACCTTTTAAAAAAAATCAAAAAAAAAAAATTTTTTTTTTTCAATTTTTTTGCATGTAACCTCAATAGTTTGTTTTTTATTTTCTAGTCAATTGCCATGTTCTTTTACTTAATTTTCTTTGTGTTAATTTTCTTTTAAAATAATAACTGTAATTGTTTGTAATAATAATAATATATTGTAATAAGGTAATAAAGTAATGTAATGTAATAATTATTAAAAAATGTTAAATGTACGGAGAGTTAAAAGCTCTTTGTCCAAAGAAATTGTAAATTTATTATGTATTTTATTAAAGACATTATTGTATATTGTATTATTAATAATAAATAAACTTTTTCATTTTATTAAATAAAGAAATATGTGCGTACTCTTTTGTACTTAAATTAAATACAAGGTAATTACAGTTGTAATAAAAATTTCTTCCCATCCTCATTTTAACCCTTAGTGATATTGTTCTCTACCCTTATTCCCACTGTTCTTGTTTTTATTTTCATTATTTTGAGGGAAAAAAATAAATAAACGACTTTCGTACTTCCTCCGCAAACCTACTTCCTTCTTTTCCCTTTAAAGAATAATTCTCTCGGACGACTATCGCTGACAATAATATTAATATAAGAATAAAAAATAAAAAACGAGGTGCATTAACCACGAGATCCGGAGTAAGACCACTACTCTGGAACTTCTTTTGATATTTAACCTTAAAATTTACTCGGAGGATCGGAAGTCCGATTTACTCTTGAGACCATTGAAAAGCGAAGTAATAGGAAGTATAGAAGAAGCTAAGCAGTGAATTGAATGGCCAGAGGCATGAGGTATGAGGTAAGGTGGTATACATCAAAAACATAAGAGAAATGAAGACCGGTTGTCGAACAACGTCGACAGTGATCAGACAACATTCCGACCTGCCGGAACGTACAGGACAAAGATGTCGATGAGGTCCATGACACTGACAACGATCATCACAAAACGACAATTTTAAATCATCCTTATTATGATCATACCTATAACATATTTATATGTGGTACATAAATATCAGTCATAAGTTGTTATTATAATCATAATAATAATAATAATAATAATAATAATAATAACTATGATGAAAAGGAATTTGTGTACTTTTACTTTTTGCTAATTCCTTTCATGTAACAAAAGTTACATACGGCAATAAAATTTTTATTTGTGTTGTTTATATTGATTTCGGGATTGAAGATATGTCCGTAAATGGTTTTATAACATACTTTTTTTTTTTTTTAAGAATATGTCTTCTTATTTAGAAGTTTGGAATATTTTGGCAACATTTTTCTTCATTTTTATATTTATTCTTTTACAAAATAAAAAAACTTATTAAAAAATTAATTTTTCAGACCCAAAAAAAAGTTTCTTGAACCTTTGTTTAGAAAATCTAAAAGTGCACGCCACATAATCTCATTTTCGACAATAAATTTGATTAAAATAAATTAATAAAAAACAGAAAACTCTGCTATGGTTTAGTGGCGCCATAATTCTAAGGTAAGGAAAAAAAATACTATAATAAAATGTATGTATAGATATACAAATACACAGTCGTATCTTAGTTTTTTATAAATCTATATTATTAAGAGAATAAGAAAAATTTTGTTTTTAGGATAGTCATATGATAAAATCGGTTTTTTTAGTGAAATTTTGTGTTATTGTAAAGGTATCGACTTGAATTGAGGCCTTTTCAAGGTTTAATATCATTTTCACCGATAGTCAATTTATTATGATAAGTATTTACACTGCATTCGAAAATGCTCTATCACTAGAAACATAATTAAGAAATGATCTTGTGTCTTGAGAATTATTGACATTATTAAAGATATAAGCTCATCCCGATGTTACACTCATCGAGACCTTTCATTTGAGTACCCACATCAATTTTTCATATATTTATATATTTTATATATATATGTATATATTTATTTATTTATTTATTTCTTTATTGCTTGAAAACATCTCAACAGCCCGAAGGCCAATTACAGAGAATTCTGATTTACAATATGTAATACAAGAGGCGCGTTAACGGTTAGCAAAATACTTAACAATTATTAAGTTATTCAATAATAACAGAAACTTACATAGAATTTTAAAGAAATTTTAATACATTAATACACTAATGCTGGATGAAATTATTACATAATATAAGATATAATTTACATTATTATTAATATAAAGATATAATTTACAAACCTAATTGTTTTAGTGATACTATTTTCATCTAGTGTTAACTACCAGTGATGCAAGGGCACTGGGACTAATTGATGAAGAAGACTCAAGCAGGTCAAAATTATTACTTTGACGTACAATAATGTTACATGCATTAATCATTCTATATAATGGTGATGATGAAGTGAAATTATTTTTAATTTTTGGTGGATAGAAAGGCTGATCAGAGCGTAGTAATCTTTGAGGTACTTGTATAGGTATAATTTCAAGGAATCTGGGACATTCTATATTATTAGACAGAATGCTCGTCATAATAAGTACAGAAGCACAGATCCTTCTTTCTTCCAACGTTAAAAGATTTGTCTCTGCACACATGGCCAGGTAATCATTTCCCCTATCAGGATAAACTCCATATTTTTTAAATAAAAAGTATTTGACGAATTTTCTCTGGACTTTTTCAATGAGACTGATTTGCTTTTATAAGTTGGTGACCACACTACAGATGCATATTCTAATCTTGATCTAACAAGTGATATATAAAGGGCTTTAACGGCATTCAAGTTCTTAAATTTTTTGGAAGACCGAATCACAAAACCGAGAATTTTAGTCGTTGAACGTACAAGATTTGTGTAATGATCATAGAAAGTTAACTGGTAGTCAAAAGTTATGCCTAGATCATTAACTGTTTGGACCCTATCTAAAGTCATGCTGTCAATAGTGTAATCAAATAAAATTGAACAGTTAGATTTGTGAAATGATATTATTTTTACACTTAGTCTTGTTTAGAAAAAGTTTATTATCCATACACCAACTGGCAAATATATTCAGATTATATTGTAAGAATTCACAATCATTTATGAAAAATATATCAAAATGCGTGTGGGTACTCAAATGAAAGCTCTTGATGAGTATAACATCAGGATCAGCTTACATCTTTAAAAATGTTAATAATTAAGAACTAACATTGCTATCTTATCAACTAATTATATTTTTAAAGATATAAGTTCATCCCAATGTTACACTTATCAAGAGCTTTCATTTGAGTACCCACATCAATTTTTATATATTGATACATATTATATATATATATATATATATATATATATATATATATATATATATATATATATTTATATGTATATCGACGTTCTAATTAGCAAATTGCCTAACTCCATTTTAGACAGTCTTCCATTTTTACGAAAAAAACAATTAGTTCAAAATTTATTATCACTTTAAAAAACCATTTAATATCTAATAAAGGTAAAATATTTTGGTTTAAATCATTCAAATAATTTATAATTGGTCTATTGCTACATCAAAATGTTGAAAACTCGTCCTCTAAAAAATGAAGAGTTAGACAAATTGCTAATTAGACCGTCGATATATGAAAAATATATCAAAATGCGTGTGGGTACTCAAATGAACGCTCTTGATAAGTGTAACATCGGGATGAGCTTACATCTTTAAAAACATTAATATTTAAGACAGTACAGTGCAATTTAACAAAAATTCCTATTCAGTAAGGCAAAATTTTATTTATTTATAGTTCACAAGTCACGGCAGTCACATAGTGACTGCAAGGTTGCTAGTAATAATTAAACGGCAGTGAATTGAACGCTCTGATGACTTAAGAAAATTTGTAGTGTGTTACTTTAGATAATAAAAAAAAAAATAAATCAAATTCAGTTTAGACAAAACTGCTATTTTGACATGTCAAGTGTAGAACACTACCTCAACGCTTCGCTTTTGAGGTGTGCAATTAACTAGATTGAAAAAAAAAATCTAGAACCAGAAAAATCATTTTAAAAATTTTTTATACACATTTTTTATAATGGTCCATCTAAAATAGTAGAAATAAAGTTTTTATACGTTATTATACATGTTAAAGAAATAAAGATTTTTCCTGCTATATCAAATTAAACATAATAAATACTAGACTCTAAAGTTGAAGGGATCTCTAAACTACGCGGCGGATTTAATTCGTGTATAAACAAAATAACTAAAAATAAAGAAGATGAATGCATGATATGTTGGTGCGTCAGTATGTGTGACTTGTTAAAAACTGTCAGATGGTGAGTAAATCGGTAACGCTGCCGTGCACGTGTTACAGTACCAAAACACCTTTGACACCATAAGGACAGCGAAGATCGAAACTACTCCTTTTGTCCGTATACCTGCATCACTATATATTATAATATTATTTTATAAGCATCATCTGAGGACTGAAGACATGTTAATACTCGACTGTTGGCTCGCTGCCTAAAAACCGATATAAATATCTTGGTTAAATATTTAATCTGGTCACCTTGGGCCCATACTACTAAGGCCTCTTGATCTTTCTCGAAACCGAAACAATAACGTTTAATAAACGCAGTCAAGCTCCAAAAATAAAAGAGAAGAATCTAACAAACATGACAAAGGACTCGACTGTCTACAGATCTTTTATTTTTTCTACTTTTCTATTTTAGTAAATTTCTGTTTCCTGGCATTGTATCGAGGGCGGACTTGCTCGTCCTCAATTATCTTTTTACTCAGGACCGATCGCAGGTCAGTGAGGATCCTTTCCCTTTCGCCAGTGTGTTTAAAACTGTCCTACATTTGTACTTAATCCTTTTTTGATCTTTCATCATGTTGGTAAACTCTTGCTTTCTATTTTGTTCAATTCGATTGACCGATCAGTTTGTTTTCTGCTTCACAATGGAATTGTTTGCTCCCTAGGGTTGTGTCGCCGTTGGGATTAAAAGTATAGAATGTTTTTAACAAGTCAGAAGTCATTTATATAGTACTAAGGATTATACTAACAGAGTTGGAAATTAGCTGGGGGATTTTCGTAGAAAAATTTATATTTATTGAAAAAAATCTAGTGTTTAATTTAAAATTAATTTAATCTAAAATCGAAAAATTTTTTAGATGTTCTCTAAAATTTATTTAAATGAACTTTGACTATTTTTATATAAAAAAAATATTTTATCATTTTAATAAAAGTTATACTGATGAAAAAATTAACTTAATTCAAGAGAAATAATTTTAAATAATTAAATTTTTTTTAATAAAAAAAAAATTCTATAATTCAAGTATTTTTCTGCTTAATTCAAGACAATTAATTAAACTCTTTTATATGCATAATTTTTATTTTTAAATTGATAAAAAAATTTTAGTAGAATTAAATAAATTTTTTGATCAATTAAAATTTACTCGAGCTAAAAAAATTTTTTTTAAATAATTTATTAGCAATAAAAATCCTTAAAATGATTTTCTTGGTTCAAGAAATTTTCTCTTTAATTTTTTATCTAAATTTTCTGTACATTTTTATCTATATTGAACATATATTTTTTTGTGTAATATAATTTATCTTAAAAAAAAACAACGCATGTTACAAAACCAAACAAAAGGTTTTTTAACATTTATAAAAAGATAAAACCAAAAATTCATAAAATTAATTCGTCTCGATACATCCGGTTGTTAGAAAACAACGATTAAGCTGGTGTGAAAAAAAAAAAAGTATTGAAAATACTAAAAAGTCATTTTTGATTTACCGGTTTTCATGTTCGGATTATGATTCAGCGCTCGGTTTTGTCTTGAAAACCCGAACAAATTAAGACCAGTCGATATTATACCGAAAAGCGCGTGTATATTTTACCTTTTCAATAAAACAGGATTTATCTCTAATAGCTTGGGATTAGATTTTATTTAACGATTCCAAACCTTTTTAATCTCTAGACCTTTTTGGTTTTAGTTTTAGTTCTGGCTCTTGTTCTTCTGCTCCGGAAGCAAAGATCATCATTAGTCGGTATCTGTGTAGCCGAGCAACTTCTCGTCCTACGACAACTTTAAAGCTGCTTTCGTCGGCTTTTGTTTAGACAACACGTCCTAATTATGGTACCTGGGCTCATCTCGATCTGGTAAGGAAAATTTACGAAATTCTACGGCGATGACTAATCCTCGACTAATTTAAGTAAATAGTTAATTTTATTTTTGTTTTTCATGTGAATTTTATTAACAAGATAAAGTATCTGGAGATTTTTCAAAAATAAAATATTATTTAATTTACATTATTAAGAGAATAAAAAAGATTTTGTTTCCAGGATAGTCATATGATAAAATAAGTTTTTTTAGTGAAATTTAGTGTCATTGCAAAGGTCGTGACTTGAATTAGTGCCTTTTCAGAGTTTCATATCATTCTCAACGATAGTAAATTTATTATGATATTAGGCTGCATTCGAAAATAGTCTATCTTTGGATACATACTTGAGAAATGACCTTGTATCCCGTGAACTATTGACATTTTTAAAGATATAAGCTCATCTCGACATTACACTCATCGAGACCTTCCATTTGAGTACTCACATCGATTTTTCATATATTTATGTATATTATATATATATATTTATATATGAAAAATATATCAAAATGCATGTGGGTACTCAAATGAAAGCTCTTGATGAGTGTAACATCAGAATGAGCTTATATCTTAAAAAATGTCAATAATTAAGAACTCACTTTGCTATCTTGTCAACGATTGACATTTTTAGAGATATAGGCTCATCCTGATGTTACACTCATCGAGATCTTTCATTTGAGTACCCACATCAATTTTTCATACATTTATATATATTATGTATATGTATTTATGAAAAATATATCAAAATGCATGTGGGTACTGAAATGAAAGCTCTTAATGGTGTAGCATCAGGATGAGCTTATATCTTAAAAAATGTCAATAATGAAGAACTGACTTTGCTATTTTGTTAACTAATGACATTTTTTTTAAATATAAGCTCATCCCGATGCTACACTCATCAAGGCCTTTCCTTTCAGTACCCACATCAATTTTTCTTATATTTATATATATTACATTTATTATATATGAAAAATATATCAAAATGCATGTGGGTATTCAAATGAAAGCTCTTAATGAGTGTAACATCGGAATAAGCTTATATCCTTAAAAAGGTCAATAGTTAAGGAAATACAGTGCAATTTAACAAAAGTCATTATTTAATAAATCAAAATTTTCTTTATTTATAGTTCACAAATCACGGAAGTCATATAGTGACTGTAAGGTTTCTACTAATAATTAAATGATAAAAATAAAAATTTTTGGAACACTAAAATTTTATCAAAATATTCATCATAATTAAAAAAAAAGAATTAAATGTAATTATTAAATTTTTCTCCATATAAAAAAATCAATTTGGTTGAAGAAAAAAAATTCTTGAATAGAATAAAATTTACTTCAGAAAAATTCCTTCTTAATCACGTTAATTTGTTTTTATAAGTGCAGGAAAACAAAAAAAAAAGCAATAATTTTTATTTTTAAAATAAAAATCTAAAGTTTTTTAAATTTGGAATAATCAACTTCCCCTCAACGTCTTTATTATGTGATATGTGACTGAATGGCTCGAAAAAATAGAATAAATAAATAAATAAACAAAAATAAAAGTCAATAGACATCACGAGACCGGTTCGATAAATCAAAGTCTGCTTTGACGGCAGACTCGGCCTCCCTTGATGTTATAATTTCCAATCCTTTCTCTCCATATAGATATATTATATATATGGGTTTTTCAATCATTTCCGTTGGACCCTGCGCCTAAATTGCCTTAATATTCTTCTAATTATTTTGTATATTTTTTTATGAGAATAGCGCACATTGCGCAAGCTGAAAAATATGAACGGAGATCGAAATTTCGTAGATGAAGAAGTAGAAATTTGGAAACTAATAAAATATCTTAGACTGCGGTGTGAAGGCGGCACGCGCCTCCGAAATATGGCGAACAGGTGAACGGAATAACCCCCATTGGAGTTTTGCGGTATTTATATACGATGATGATATATAATATATATCTTACGTACTGTATTACGCCCCAACTCGCAGAAGTTAATGCTTATTGTCTGAGGAAGAATATCATGGAACGCACAGCAGGAAAAAGAAAAATACATGTTTCAGCGCGTGTTTCGTGAATCGCGAAAGATCCAGATGACGGCGAGCATAAGCTACTGCCTCCTTTCAATCCTCCATTTATTTGCTAAAATTTTTTTGATAGTCAAAAATAACAATGAAAACACTATCAGAGTCTGGAGAAAAATGTTGAAATATTTTTTATAATAGGCCGATATGGCGTCCAAATGGTTTTTACTTTTTTTGTTTGCAAGTTTAATAAGAATAATGTCTTTTTTGTGTTTTTTGATATTTCAATTTTTGGAAGATATGAATCAAGTTGTACATATGTTATTTGGATGGAACAAGTTATATAGTTTTCTGAAAGTTGTTAACGGGTTGTTTGACATTTTTTATTATTTCAACGGACAGCTCAAGCATAAAAATGGAGTATAATTTTGATATATGAAAGGAATAAATCACATATAAAAAGAAAAATTGAGTGGCTCAATTTTAAAAAATTGATTTTTATTAATCTGGTCGACAATTTTACGCTTTATAGAAATTTTATATCAAATTTTGACAATTTCAATTTTTTGTAGTAAGATTTTAAATTAAAATAAAATTATATTCAAGTACAAATAAATTTTTTTCAAAACTAAATCAAAAATCAAAGATACTTTTCGACATTGCGTCTTTATATTTAATTTAATTAATTGCACTGATGAAAAAAATTCACTTAGAAAAAAAATTTCGAACCAAAATCATTATTTTGAAGAACTTGTTTGTTTTGAATCAAGCAAAAAATTTCTTGACTTAAATTAAATTTTACAAACCAACTAAATTCTTCAAAATAATTTTTATTGTTCAAAATTTTTTCTCTTAAATCAATTCAAATTATCAAAAAAAATTTTTTTATCAATCTTTTGAACTTACTCGTCATTTTCCATTAAAATCATCTTAAATTATCATTTTTATGTATTTACATAACTGATTTTAATTTTTTAATTCTTATGTTCAAATATATACTCTTTTTGTATTTATTATAATTACATTCCAAATTTAAGAAAAAAGATTTTTTTCCTAATATTAAAAATTAAAAATTTTATTTTTTCATTATTTATACTTTATTATAGTGTACTTTATTATACTATTTTTTTCGTATACTTTGGCCATTTGGCTATCCTGCCTTGGCATTAAAATTGAATAATAAATAAATAAATTTCTTTAACAATTTAAATTTGTTGAAACTAATTAAAATTTTTTTCAAAAAAAAAAAATAAAATTGAGTAGATATTATTTTAAAATTCGAATAAAAATATCCTTATTCATTTTTCTATCAATCATATGCAGAAATTCAATCATTAGCTACTTAATATACGGAAAAAAAATTGAATGAAGTGAAAAATTCTTGAACCAACAAAATAATTTTGAAAAGTTTCACTGCTTTGAATTAAGACAAAAAGTTCTTGAATCGAGTAAAATTTACTTAAATTAAAAAAAATTTCTTAGTTTAAGAATTTTTCTACTCAAATCAAAAAAATGAAGTTCTTCAAAATTATTTCCTTGATTCAAATAAATTTTTTTTTCTGTGTAGTTTTTCAAAATCCAATTAATAGTAAACTGCTGCATACGAGTCAACTAAATTACTTGAGAGAGCTATTTGTTGAAGACTCGTCTCGCCGTTCTCAGAGACTTGCTGAAAAAATTAATAATGTAAATTTTGAAATACCGAACTATACCTCGTCTTTTTATGAAAATTCATTTGTTGTATCGATTATACGTTTATGGCAAAATTTACCCGCAAATATTATAAACTCAAGTAGTCTTGATTGCTTTAAACCGGCCCTACTTGATTATTTGTTGAAATCAGATTTTGATCAATATTAAATTTATAAATAAGTAAATACGTTACACTTATAGATATTCCCGAGTCAAAACAGAATTCCGCCGCACCACCGCTGCACTACAGCCGTGACAATTTTGGTTATTTTATAAGTGCCGTATCACCGCCGCACCACCGCCGTGACAAGTAAAGAATTTATCTATTCGCCGCACTACCGCCGCACCAGCGCCGTGACAAGTAAATAAATTTCTATTCGCCGCACCACCGCTGCACCACCGCCGCACCACAGCTGTGACGCGCCCGGGTAAAAATAAAATTATTAATTTTACGAAAATAATAAATTTCGTTCGACCGCCGCACCACCGCTGCACCACCGCCGCACCATACCACTGTTTGATGGTATATACATTGAAATAATATATTCGTTGATCATTCAAATAGCTTAACTAAATTTTTAAGTTAAGTATGGCTTGCAGTGCGGTTGGCAATGTTCGAGACTTCCATGCAGACGATCCAGGTTCGAATCCCATCACAGTTCAATTTTTAAAATTCTTTCAGAGTATTTCGATAGGCGTACCGCTTCTGTGCAACCCGAGGACGAAATTAAAAATCTACGTCAACAATACGACTAAAAATCAATAATTTCGCGGTGCTTTTGGCCTGATTTAAAAATTTTTTTTAATATTAGGCATTCGATTAAAAGGAGGTTGATCAATAGGTCTTACATAAAGATTTCTAGTCGCATTATTTATTAATTAATTATTGCGTGATAAATTAATTATGATACCATTTTTGTGAAATTGTAGGTATGATTTAGCATTGGTGCGGCGGTGGTGCAGCGGTAGTGCGGCGATGCTAGGGGAGTAAATTTTAGCGTGCGGCGTAATAGTCCGCCAAACGGCGGTCGTGCAGCGGTGGTGCAGCGGTGGTGCGGCGATCGAACGAAATTTATTATTTTTCCGTAAAAATAATAATTTCATTTTTACTCGGGTTCTTAGTTAAATCTACTGTAAAAACTGTAAACATTGTAAATACTATAATTATTATAAACATTGTAAACATTATAAATATGTTAAAAATTCTTCTTTTCGAAATCAGTACGTTTATCATTTAATTACAAATATTGTATCTTAGCTATAGTTTATATCTGTACTTATAACACTATTGTTCTTTTGTATTAAACACTTGCTATTCGGCAATGAGCCTGGCATAATAATAAAGTAAACTATAAACTATAATATTTTTCTAAAACAAAAGCTATTAAAATGTTTGAAGTTTTTCCGCGAATGATAAGTAATTTTCCCTTCTCCAGTAAATTAAGTGTATCTAGATGAGACTACAGGGGAAAAAACGAGGGTGGACTGATAGGTGGGTTCAGAACTGGATTTCAGGAACAAAATAGATTTAGGTACGTTCAGAAACATATATGTATGTGGTATATCTTCAATATTTAACGTAGGTTAACTTCTCCCGGGGATCGCGGTGACTTTTTGGATCCTATCATGCCACATGGCACGAGCCGCTACGCCCCTTAATAAGGGATCGGGATGCTCGTTCGTGCCACTGTAGTGTTATAGTTATATGTAGTGTGGGGATCATCAGTACAGACAGAGACAGAGAAAAAATATATTGAGTCTGGACTGGCGGTGCGGTGTCATCTGTTGCTTCGGTTATACTTATACAGCCCCGTGGAGCGTGGCGAGCTCAATGCCGGTATATAAGATGTTGTAATTTCAAAAACACGAACTGCAATTGTATTTTAATACGCCAAGCACACAAAAGCCGCGTATTTTCATTTTTGCTTTTCAAACTCCTGTTGTAGTTCGCAAGTACTTCAATTACATCACCGATCGTAATAATTACTCTGCTTCGTACATTTCGGTGAATACGCTTCCGTATTTTTTGCAATCATTATCATTTTTTTTTCTTTTTTCTTAATAATATTATACACATGTCGCTTTTTTGCTGCGTAGGCCTTCAATTCATTCGCAATTCTTCGGAATCAATGCTCGATAATTATTGAGGAGCTCGTCAATAAAATCTTTGCTTTATTGTACTTCAATCTATTTAACTGAACTTAATCTTAATCATTGGTATTAAAAATTATTTGTAAAAGATAACAAGGTTCATTTTTATTTTGTTAAAAAATTAAAAATAATAAATTTACTTCGAATTTAAATAAAAGCTGAACAAATGTCTTGAGAGGACAGATAAATTTCTGAGGTGTATAATTAAAGAAAATTAAGAAACTTTTTATTGAAAAAGAATTCTTTTAATAGAGTAATAAATAAAACTAAATAAATAAATCTGATAGATAAGTATAAGGTAGTTTTCCCGGAGATAAATCGGCAGGCGTTGATAATCTCGAATAATAAAACGAGGAGTGTCTCCTTTTTTTTGAATCGTCGAGATCTTTTCAATTGCATTGACAACAAAGATCCATTAGCTACTTTTTTATTTATGGCTAAGACCTACAGCTGAGGTTATATAATATTAAATCTATAGTTTTAGGTAATTTTAATACTATGAAGTATTGTATTAGACTTTGGTCTGGATTGTTTTTAATTGATGGAAGACTTTTTTTGTTCAGTTCGAGGGAAGTTTTATTATTGATAAATGGGGCGTGAAATATTTATAGTTTTTAAAGTGACCTTTAAATAAATTTAAGACGGAATTGGAGTAATCAATAGAAGTTGTCTTTGAAAATTGAGTTTTTTAAATTTACTTTTGATAAATTTTTAATCAAAAATTTTTTTATTCTAATTTACTGAAGAAGTAATGAATTAATTTTTTTGAAACAATTTTCGTTATATTTTTCAGTTAAAGCAATTATTTTTTTATTTTTTGAAAATAAAATTTCATTTTTTATTAAATAATAAGTATTTATCAAATAATCTGATGTTAAAAAAATTATTAATAGAATAATTTATCAAAAAACTACTTAAAAATAATTTTTTAGATACATAATCAAGAAATGACCTAGTATCTTGTGAACTATTGAAATTTTTAAAAATATAAGCTCATCCCGATTTTACACTCATCAAGACCTTTCATTTGAGTATCCACATCAATTTTTCATATATTTATATGTATTATATATATGATATATGATGTATGATGTATTGTAGATATGTATATATGAAAAATATATCAAAAATGCATGTGAGTACTCAAATGAAACCTCTTGATGAGTGTAACATCAAGATGAGCTTATATCTTTAAAAACGTCAATATTTAATAAAGTACAGTGCAATTTAACATAATTAAAAAACTACCTTGTATCTTAACTATTGATATTTTTAAAGATATAAGCTCATCCCGATGTTACACTCATCAAGACCTTTTATTTGAGTACTCACATCATTTTTTCATATATTTATATATATTATATATATGTATATATGAAAAATATATGAAAATACCATGTGGGTATTCAAATGAAAGCTCTTGATGAGTGTAACATCAGGATGAGCTTATATCTTTAAAAAGGTCAATAGTTAAGAAAATACAGTGCAATTTAACAAAAGTCATTATTTAATAAAACAATATTTTATTCATCTATATTTCACAAGTCACGGCAGTCACATAGTGACTGCAAGGTTTCTGGTATTTATTAAATAATCTGATATTAAAAAAATTATTAAAAGAATAATTCATCAAAAAACTATTTAAAAATATTTTATTAAATGATTATTTAAAAAATTATTTAATAACAATTAATAAAGGTTATTAAATATTAAAAAATTTCTCTACCCACATTGTAAATTCATGATAAAGTAATCATGCGATAAGTAATTTAAAACTCGACACTTATTTTGCGGGATCGCGATTTGAGCATCAAAAAACCGCAAGTATATTAAAATGCGTAAATAATATTGTATGCGTATGGATAAATATTAAATTGAAATGAATTACTTAGTGAGTAATAAAATGTAATTTCAAGTCATGCAATTGATCGTTAGATTAAAAAAACAAAATTTCTTTGAGTATCAAAAACAAATTAAACTTTCAACATTTATTTTAATATTTATGTCAACAGAAAACAGAATTGACATTTTATTTGTAAAGTTATTTAAAGATGGTCATTGGGTTTAAATTGTTCGCGTGGCGGTCGCGTGGCGGAGATATAATACTACACGGGAAGTGCCTGTACGGTTGGATTCGAAGGAGAGAGAAAAAAGATAAGCAGATATCCTTCGGACCTGGGAAAGACAGAGAGGCCGAGGTTCAAATGAGAGAGAAATACGAAGAACAGAGAGGCGTATTATATTATATGGAAGCAATGTATAATGCTGCGTAGTGTGTGTGTATTTATATCGAGTACGCCGTGTCATGTGGAAGACAACGTTGGACCCAAGGGAGCGCAACGGCACGCGACACACAATTACCCTTCTCATCATTCGGTCTATGTACGCTTTCATACACTGGCACCCCTTGTAAATTAAAATGACCCATGTTTTGAGCAGTGCCCTTGGCTCGCTGCTTTATTATTGTTATTTTTATTACAAATGACGATACAAGATGTAATAATAAAGTTTTAGTCTTTTATTTAGTTTATTGTGTTAAATCTTTTGTGCTATTTTATGGAAATGGGATAGTAATTTATGCTGAATAGAGTGTTTAACTCTTCTATTTTGTTTATTGTTGCAAGGACAATTCTTAACTTGTAATTTGTAAGTTAATTATGGAGTTTTTTTATTCGTCTGGGTTTTGTTTAAATTTTTCTCGAGTTTTTCCCAGGGTTTATAAAAATAGTTCGTAGTTTTGTTTGAAAATTTATTATTTTATGAAAAAATTGTTATGAGACTTTTGTGATAGTTTCAGAATATAATTTATTAAAATATGTAATTAAATTACTTCTTAAAAAATTATTTAGCGTAATAAATTCATTGAAAATTTATTTAAAAATTTAATATAAATAATTTTAAGAAATTAATTAAGTATTTTATTAATTATTTAATGAATATAACATTTGAATAATTTATTTTATTAATATTTATGAATTTTGTTGATAAAATTCAAAATTTTTAAGAAAAAATGGACAGTCCAAGTCAAGATTCTAACACCGGACTTAATAATTACATACTAAAAATTCTAATCAATTAAATTAGGTGTTTAAAATTATAATATTGTAACTTTTAGTATTTTTGTTATAAATTTAGGTATATTACAGAAAGAAAAAAATTTTTTTTGAAGAACTACACTAAGAAAAAAATTAATTGAATTATTAAGAAAAATTCTTAAACCAAGAAAATCATTTTGGAGAACTTCATTTTGATTTAAATAAAAAAATTTTTCTCCATTTGATTAAATTTTATTTGATTCAATAATTGTTAGTCTTGATACAAATTCACGCTAAATTCAAAATTTCTTATTATTACTATAAATTTCTAATAGGAAAATTTCCTTTTTCTAATTTTTCTGTAAACCCTACAGTGTAATTCTATGATTATTTACGGCTGCCCAATTTCAAAACACAGTAACTAACATTTAAAAATTTTTAAAAATTTTTCTTATTAAAAAAAAGTTTGCCTGCCAAATTGATGAAAAATTTAATTTATGAATAGAAAATACTTGAATATAAATATTTTTAAGAAAAAATACTTGAAATTAAGGTCTAAAAGTTATAAAAAATGCAGCAATATTAAAAAAAATTAGGTATAAAAATTTTGCAGTTACTGTGTTTTAAAATTGGGCAGCCGTTTAATTGAATTTACTGATTGCTAAACAATTTGTTATTGATTATTAATAATTGGCCTTTAGTCGCCGTCTCTTCAAAAATGTAAGTCACAAAATATATTTAAGGTAAAAGCCCCAATTATTGACGCTATAAGAGACAAAGTTATGATTTCATTTTTTTTAAGCAATCAAATATAAATATCGATGAATTTTGTTTGTGGTAATGTCTTCAGTAATGTTTTAACTAATCAATTTCTTTTTTTAAAATGATAATCAGTGATATTTACTAATTAATTTTAAATAATTAAATATATGATCTGGATACACCAATTATTGACGGGTTAAAAAACTGATTGATCTAATTATTGACGTACCGTAACCCCAATTATTGACGCCCCTACTGCACATGCGTCGAATCATTTGGTTATATTGTTATTTATCAAAAACTTGGTATAAAGTAATCAATATTATTAAAGTTAATTAATAATAATTTCTATGAATGAATAATTATTATGAAAAATATAACAATTTATTTAAAAACTTATTTAACACTAAAACACGCCGAGTTATTTGACAGTTAAAAGCCTTGAATATAATCGCGTATATAACGTATTTTATACTTAAAAAAGGCGTCATAGCGCTGTCGACTGACTGTCAATATGGGATTCACCATGAAAATTATGAACTAGTTATTGACTCCCATTATTTAAATATCATAAAGCATACAATTAATTTCGATTATTTAATTTTATAAATATTTCATATATTGTTAATTAAAAAAAAAAATAGATCATATAATTGCATGAAAAAATTAATTTAAACTCGGCAGTTAAAAAAAATGCTTTTCTAACCAAAGTTGTTAAGAAAATAGACGCTCGTAAGCTGATTTGATGAACTGGTGCTAACTTTATTTTTTTTTTAATAATTAATATTTAATATTTTGAACTGAATGTGATTTTTTTCAATTTTTTAATTAATTAGAATTTAATAAAAATTTATTTGATCGTTATTCTTATTACAGATAATTTAATATTTTTGAAAACAATTTAGGGTGTCAATATTTAGACCCCCGTCAATAATTGGGGCTTTTATCTTATTTCTAATCAAAAATTATTGTACCTAAGTGCACAATCTATTTTGTAACTAAACAAGTATTTTTAAAAATGTATAAAATTGTATATAATAGAATATATCTAATGTAAAGTTATGTGACTTTGTTAGTGGTCTTTAGATGTTGGGTCTTTTCCAAATAAATAAATAAATAAATTATTATCTCCTGAAATAATATATAAATTGAATTTATAAGTAGTTATCCTCACGAGTAATTCTCCACAAATAAAATAATAAAATAAATCAGACAAAGAAATGATAAATGAACGGCATACTTTGGCAAGTGCCATTGAAAACTCGAAAGCGTCATTGATCTATTGACTATACAAGCACTTGATAATAACGGTGAACAAATAGAAAGGTACATCATCTTATACCTTACATATTAGTGTAATATAATAATAACAATAAAACATGACTGGTCTGTTCCGAGACATTATATTTGTGCACTACGCTGTACATACACTACATTAGTATTAAGAATTAAGATTAATAAATAAATCCATTACATCCATAATATGCAAGCGCACATGCACAAATTCAACACTTCATATTCCAGCAAAACACGGCGAGTGCTACTTATCCTAATCGATTAACGGACGGTCAATTTACCCGACAATAATTAAAATAAAAATAATCTAAACTGATGTTTCCATTTTTAATTATAATTTCAATTCCAGTTTCTAGTTAATTATTTTATTTGTTTTTCATTCCGTAGAAGAATGCCTCGTTTGCCAGAGAATTTATGGAACTTGGGGGGTCGATGACGGTTTAATAAGTGGGTTCAACAAAAAAAAAATATATTTATCTAGTTGTATTAATATAAGTCCGGCCGGCCTATAACAATTTAATTTTTTTTATGCGCGCATTTTTTACGGTCGTAAAGTCGAAAAAATAGTTTAAGAATTATATTAAGAAATATTTTAATTGTAATGAACGTACTGTTTATTTAAATATGTACTCTACTGCGCATCAGTAAAATACATATAATATATGTACGGGTATTTGTTTTTTTACCGGTATTTACATTCGGACGTTTACATTTGGCCGTTAAACCCAGCAGCCCTTACATTGTTATTACTATTGTTGTTGTTGTTATTATGTATTCCTGTTTAAGTATTGTAGTATCTAGTAAATCTCCCGCCAAATTTACTCCTTGGGACGGGACCCCATCTTGATGGCTTCCCCATTCTTGGTACTTTTTACTATACCAGGAGTCCTTCCACGCGGAACGACGCTACCACCAATCACTTCTTAACGATTTTCAGCTGCGCTTATCCCTTATTCTTTATCCCTTAAATATATTAATAGCAATATAATAATATACACTGAATATATATGCTCCTTTTATTTTATACATTCTTCAAAGTCACAAATCTTCTGAATAATATTTCATTTCTTCCTTCTTGCACGCACTACTATATACGCCCATCGTTTAATCTTATTGTTTGGAAATTAATTTAAGGTACTATACCGAGAAAAACTGTTTCAGGCTTTTTTTATGTTGTTTTTTTAATTGGAGCAATAATTTAAGTTGGGTTAAATAAATTTTCAATTTTTTGGGTAAAAATATGAGTTTTTAATTTTTAAATTTAATACGGATATCAAATTTTATTTATTGAAAATTTTTTTATACTTTTAAAATAATAAGATTTTATTAAAAAAATTTTTTTTTATCTTTGTGGGAAATATGAAAGATCATTTTTTGTAATTTAGATAATTTAATGCTACTTTAGATAATTTATTTAAAATGTAGGAGTTAAAATTTAATTTTTTAAATGAATTTTAAACATTTTTTGATCAATTGGGAAAAAAAAATTTTTTATCCTTTTTTGGCAGTACAAAATTAAATATTACTAGCAACCTTGCAATCAGTATGTGACTTCGGTGATTTGTGAACTATGAATAAATAAAATTTTACTTTATTAAATAATGACTTATTAAATTGCACTATACTTTCTTAAATATTGACATTTTTAAAGATATAAGCTCATCCCGATGTTACACTCATCAAGAGCTTTCATTTGAGTACCCACATGCATTTTGATATATTTTTCATATATTCATATATATATAAATATATAAAATATATGAAAAATTGATGTGGGCACTCAAATGAAAGGTCCTGATGAGTGTAACATCGAGATGAGCTTATATCTTTAAAAATGTCAATAATTCACAAGATACAAGGTCATTTTTTAATTATTGACATTTTTTAAGATATAAGCTCATCTCGACGTTACACTCATCAAGAGCTTTCATTTGAGTACCCACATGCATTTTGATAATTTTTTTCATATATACATATATATAATACATATAAATATATGAAAAATTGATGTGGGTACTTAAATGAAAGGTCTCGATGAGTGTAACATCGGGATGAGCTTATATCTTTAAAAATGTCAATAGTTCACAAGATACAAGGACATTTCTTAATTATGTATCTAAAGATAGAGCATTTTTTAATGCCGTCTAAATACTTATCATAATAAATCGACTATTTGTGAAAATGATATGAAACCTTGAAAAGGCACAAATTCAAGTCAAGACCTTTACAATGACACTAAATTTCTCCAAAAAAACCGATTTTATCATATGAATACACTGGCCACAAAATTTTGCTTATTCTCTTAATAATATTAGATTTTACATTCATCTTTTTGACAAATTTTAGGAGTGAAAAATATTAAATAAAAATTTTGTTAAAATAATTTTCAAAGTTTAATAAAATTAAAAAAAAAGTCCTGAATATTTTTTTTAAATTAAGAAAAGATTCATAATTTTTTTTTTTAAAGTAAAAAAAACAATTTTCAAGACAATGATGACATTAATTTACGTCCAGTGAGAGTAAAATAATTTTTACGAGTTTCTACTCCATTTCTCGCGTCGGGCTAATGATTGATGGCTAGAAATATGCACTAAATAATAAACATATGAAGCGTATAAAATTGAATGTATTGATTCATATATCGAGTTACCGTAAATTGTATGGCGCCCCCCATGACTCAATTATTCGCGGCGGAGAAAGGGCAAAGAGCTAAAATCAATTTAGGAGCTATTAGGCATGCTTCGGCAACGGCATCGTTTAACTTTACATTGAAATAAAACTCTTCACCTACCCTGCACAATGCCCAGTATTATACCCGACGGTACTTTAAATAAATATCTACGGTGTAAAATAAAATAAGTATATAATACCGACAGAGAAAATACTCCCATAAACACCATTAACTCAAACGACTCCACGTTCTCGAAATGCCACTGCGTTCCGAACTTAAACGCAGCACAACATATATATTGTATATTCTATAATTCATCTCACGCAGCTTTTTTTTTCTTAACTTAAACTTTATTTCGGTGTAATGCAGCTAATTTTAACTTTGTAGCTTTGTAACGCGCCTTTTATTTTTTTGCTTTTATTTATTCGTAGAAAACATTTATTTTTATTCGACTATTAAAGAATACTCGAGAATTTTGTTTTTAATTCAATTTATAATTCCTTTTTATTTTAAATTTTTTAGAAATAAAATTTTTATTAAAATTATTTCATTGAAAATTAAAGAAAAAAAAAACTGAAAATTTAAATCTCTAATAATTTTTGAAATAATAAATTTATTAAATTTATTTTATATGTTTTTTAGTAGTCAATTTTTAATGTCAAATTTTTGGAGGAATTTTTTGGTTCTATATTTTTTTTACGGTCACAATTGTCCATTAAATTATTTACAATTGATCCTGTGATAGCAATATTATTTTTAAAATTTATTTAAAAAGTACTCAAGCTATGTACAGAGTGATTATCAATATAAAAAAATTATTAAGCCAAAATTTTCTTGCTAGTATTTATTAATGAGTTAAAAATAATAAAATAAATTTTTTTAAATTGAGAATAAAAATTTAATAATTATTTTAGACTCTAATTTAGATTAATAATCATAAATTTAAACGATAAAAACCGAAATATGTATAAGTAAAAATTAAAAAATCGTTTGAATGAATTAATAAAATAAGACGCGGTCGTTACGGTCATTAAGTATGTGATATTCCGGTGGTTCACGTCCGATCCGAGATATGAGGGCACGTGGCTATCCCTTTTATCCCCACTTGTATTAAAATATATAAATACATAAATAAATTATGCATATGTAACACACGAGAAGTGAAAAGACCTATGATGATGAGGAGACACCGGCAAATTATCTTGTGTTAATTAATTCAAAAGGGGAACTCGGACTCTCTATATAGAGAGTGTATAAGCTTTTTATCTCGAGTTCTTGGTCTAGTAATAAATAAAAACTAATGTAAGTATGTACACACACATATATACTTAACATTATAATTATTTACCGCAAGGTGGACCCACCAACGTGTGAAGACAGCCGACGATTAATTGCCCTGATTACACATTAGGGTTTAGGGGAGACGATATAGTATAACGATCGTCGCGCAATGTACGTTGAAAATAATTGTTGGATTTTTATTCAATTTGATGGTTTATTGGTAATGTCAATGATTGATTTTTATTGATAATTATGGAGATTAAATTACTAATTGATATTTTATGGGATGAAATTTATGATAATTTTGCGGTTTTATCATTTTTGTAATTTAAATTCTTGATAAAAATAAAAAAAATAAATTGACTTTTATAATTTTTAATAAAAAAAATATATAACTTTCATTTTGTTTTTGAATGATATAAAATTAAATGCTTAATGATAATTTTTACTTTTTAAAAATATTAATAAATTATTTTATTTAAAAAAAAAAAAAGAATTAAATGAGTCTTTAAAATTTTTCCCATTAGAAAAATTAAATTTTACGGTAAAAAAATTTTTTTTCGAGTAAAAAATTAAAATTATTGTTATATTTCAGGTCCAAATTTATAAAATAATAAATTAAACTCAAATTCTATAGATCATCTAATTTTTATGTTGATTTATTATTCATTTAATTCAGCATAAGGATTTCATGTTACCATTAAATATGATTTGGAAAAACTCTGTTCCTTTTACATTCTAACAAAAACCCATCGGAACTACGGAACGCATACTTATAAATTAATTAAAATATTATCCAAATTGTCTACTGAAATTGCTTCAATTAACAACCGAAAGATTTTTTTGTTAGAATGTAAAAGGAACAGAGTTTTTCCAAATCATATTAATGGTAACATGAAATCTATATCCTGAATTAAATTAATAATAAATCAAGATAAAAATGAGATGATAGAACCAGAGTTTGCTTCATTATTAAAAAATTAAATTTAATAATCAATGCTTTATTTATTTTTTTTTTAAATTAAATTTTAATAATTTACTTTTATAAAATTTAAACTTTGATAATTTATTTTTATAAAAATTTAATTATAAAAAATTTCTGTACATTTACATTAGATTAAATTTTATTATAAACTTTAATTTCTTCTCTTAAAAATTATTTATTTTTATAAAAATTTAATAATAAAAAATTTTTGTACAGTTATATTAGATTAAATTTAATTACTAACTCTCATTTCTTCTCTTAGTAATATTTTATTTTTAAAAATTAAATTTTAGTAATTTATTTTTATAAAATATAAACTTTGATAGTTTATTTTTATAAAAATCAAATGCTTTATTTATTTAATCAATGCTTTGATAAATTCAGAAATAGCTCCGTATTTTATATGTTTGATAAATTTTATGTTACGCAGAAGAATATGAAACTTGCACAATTTTGATGTTCATAATTAGGCCAAATATTTTTTATAATTATTAATTAGACATAATATTAATTAATAATTAATATTGTGTCTAAAAGACACAAGATACAAAAAAAAATTGATAAGGACTATTTTTATAGAAAATTAAATTAAAAAATGTCTTATAATTTTTTTATATCTTCAGTATTGAACCCACAATTTAAGTTTAAAATTATATTTAAATAATTAAATAATAAATTAAATCAAACACTGGACTTGTACACGGAAAAAATTAAACTGTAATATTCACTCGGATTCCGGTTAATTTTTATAGTTTCAAACAGTAAAGCGGACATCGAGGTGGCAAAAATATAAATATTACAGAACTTAATGTAGAAAATATAAAAGCCACAATTTAGGTTGGCAATAGCCTAATCGGCTCGGTACCTGCATTTCGAAAGAGTGGGACCAGGGTTCGATTCCGGCGCGCACCAATATTTTTCAATGATTATAAACTAAGAATATGTGCGTTTCATTGCCAGCCTCTGTACCGGTAGGGTTTTCTGTGGTTTTCCCATATAGTTATGGCGGTAAAATGTCATTAAAGAAGTACCTCCATACTATTTAAGACCGTAATGCAAATGCAGGTACTGATTATAACGCGTAAGTCGGCCACAGTCGCAGCACATGTGTGTTGGGCATGAAAAAATCCCGACATGCAGGGGGGTGGGGACGAAAAAGTGGTTGAGAGATAATGACGGGGTTGAGAGATTATATTGTGGAGAAAAAAGTGGAGAGACAATAATTCCCCACCCTCCCTTGTAAAACACTCTACAGTGATACAAGTAAAACCATCCTCAATTATAACCTCAATTATAAAAGCCACAATTTATAATTTAATACTAGAATTTAATTTGCGCAAGCGCGCGCCTGACTATAGAGTTTGCATATATTTTCATGCTTATGATATATTCGACCAATCACGTTACGAATAGTTTGCTTACATGATATATTTTCATATTTTTCATCTAAATTATAAAAGTGGATCCAAAATAAGTGATTAGCTGTCACTATAGTAAATAGCGGCGTTTTCATCTTAAAAAATTACAGTTTCAAACAGTAAAAATTACCATTTCAATATATAGTCCATATTATGAGGAGAAGAGGAACTCAGATGAAAGAGAAGGGGGTCTCACTCTGGGAGAATTTAACATTTGAAACAGTGAAAATTATACTTTTAAAATATACATTTTACCAATCCAAGCAAGTGAATAATTACAGTTTGATTTTTAGCGTTGCGTTTAAAATTTACCATTATACTTTATAAATATTGACGTTGCTAGTATTAGAAATTTACTAATTTTATTTTATACTTTTTACCTATCATAAGATCATTTTTTAGGTACGAAATGATAAATATCAAAGTCTTTAACATTTTAGACATTTACATAGCGAATATTACTGTTTGAAATAGTATTTTCTTCCATGTAAAAAGTAAATTGTAACGTTGAAATGGTAAATATTATAAAGTGAATAGTAAAATCACGATTTTACTGTTTGAAATGATAATTTTTAGCAGTTGATCATTACTTATTATAAATCGACTGTTATTTATTACAGTTTACTTTTTTCCGTGTACATTAAATGCAAATAATAAAACAGCGTTAATTGAAAGTATGAATAATAAATAGTAACAATTAAGATCAGTGAGTAATTAAATAAATTTCTAGTATTTATATTTATATTTATATGCAATAATCAGGTCATGTAATTAAAAAGCACTTTGAATCGTGAATGCCTATTAAAATTAAAGTATGACTGCTGGAATTATTTAAGGGGATAAGAAGTTGACGTAGATCATGGACCTGAAGCTTAAACGCGGATCCTTGTGATGTAAAGCCGTAAGTTTAGCGCGAGAGAAAGCAGTAATCGCTAAATAATACAACCAACGTTTAAGTTATCTTGGTACTATACATGTTATGTACTATACTAGGATAACGGGCTACCACATGTTCCCGGCTGGCACACACTCATCTACATCCACGCTGGCGCTCACACCGACTCATTGACTTCTTCTCCTTGACGTTGTTGTTATTTCTGCCTAGGAAGTGCCGCCGCATTTGTGTGCACCTGCTTCGTCATCCTCCAAGTCGAACGGAAAAGATAAAGAAAAGAGCTCGTGCGGATACTATTATATTGTATTATATATATGTATATACACTTTAGCTTATATATTCTTCTATTCTACAAGTTCAAGATATAAAGTGCCCGAGTAAGAGGGATGAAATAAGTCCAGAGTCTAACTACCATCAAATTCCTATCCCATTTTTTTTTCTTTACCTGCATCCGTAATTTTTCTTTTTAAATTGCCATTAAAAAATTTTTTAAATTGTATCATTTGAAATATTTTAATTAAAAAATTCTACTTATTTAAATGAAAATTTATTTAATTAAAAATTCATTTTAATTTTAAGATATGATTATTTTTATTATCAAAAATTTATTCCTGTTTAAAAAGAATTTTTTCATTTAACTCTAAACAATACAATTCTTAAGAATTATTCTCTTAAATCAAATTAATTTTTTTTATTAAATTTTTTTTACACTGTTTGAAAAAAAATAAACTTGATTTTTAAAAAAATTTTTTTAAAAATTACTTAAAAAAAATTGTCATTAAAAAATTTTTTTAAATGTATTATTTGAAAAATATTAATTAAAAAATTTTACTTATTTAAATGAAAATTTATTTAAATAAAAATTAATTTTAATTTTAGGATATGATTTTTTTTATTGTTATCAAAAATTTTCTCTTGATTAAAGAATTTTTTCATTTGACTCAAAATAATACACACTGTTTAAAAAAAATAAACTTGATTTTTTAGAAAATTGTCATTAAAAAATTTTTTTAAATGTATCATTCAAAAAAAATCATTAATTAAAAAATTTTACTTATTTAAATGAAAGTTTACTTAAATAAAAATTCATTTTAATTTTAAGATATGATTTTTTTTTATTGTTATCAAAAATTATTTCCTGATTAAAAAATTTTTTCATTTAACTCAAAATAATACAATTCTTAAGAATTATTTTTTCAATTCAAATTAATTTTTTTTATTAAATATTTTACACTGATTAAAAAAAATAAACTTGATTTTTTTTAATTTTTTAACCAAGAAAATTATTTTGAAGAATTTAATAATTTTAAATCTAACATAAAAATTTTTAAATTGTTAAATTTATTCAAATCAAGAACAATATTTTAATTGAATAATTTTTCTGCTTTATTGAAGAAGATTTAATTCTTTAAAATTATTTTCTTGTGTCAAAATTTCTTCTCTTGAATTAAATTAATTTTTTTTGTAATTATAAAAGTTGTTAATATTTAAATTTTATTTTTTCCTTGTATTAAATTCAATTTTTCTCATTGATAAAAATTAAACAAATACTTATTGTTGTTTTATACTCCACAGAAAAATTTATAATTCAATTATAAACCGCAATACTCCTCAAACTTCAAAGAATTCAAATAAAAATCATTAATTATAATTACAAACTATCAAACATTTATTACACGGTCAAAAAGCCTATAATTACGTGCCAATAAAAAAAGCAACAATAAATAAAATTTGATTAAATCCTTAAAACCGTGGAAAATAAATCATAATCCTGGATAAATACCCTAATAAACCAATTAAACAAACGACCGTCAGGGTAATTCTGATCGTACCTACCAAACGTATGTACTAAGGTGTAATGAGTTTTCGCGGCTTACTCATATTATTATATGATGCGGGCATCGAACGCGGAACGACCAGAGTACGGATAAATTTAATACAATAATAAATATAAACCGAGAACGGTAGTTGGATGACGATGAGTATAATACGAACAAACTTTTAAATTAATCAACACGTTGTAAATTAATTGGTGACGGAGATGCCTCTGCCTATGATTACACATGATTGCAATCGGAAAATTTGCCTGCAAAACCCAGGCGAGACACTGAGATTTAAAGCCTAAGCTTGGTTAGTAAAAATTGATATTTCACGACTTACACAAATCAGCGTTAACGGTTTGGTTAGTAATTTCAATTTACGCATTGTTATTTATAATTGTAATAAAGTACACTGGTAAAAAAAATTTAGTTGATTTAAGAGAAAAATTCTTGTTTTATGAAAATAATTTTGAAAAATTCAATTATTTTTCAATAATCAAATTTTTACAGTTTATAGAGTAAATTTTAAAAGTTACATAGAAAAAATGGTTCAATTGAGCCAGGAAAATATTTTTAACTTCCCGCTAAGAAAATTGAAAATTTTCAAAAATCGGGAAGTTATTGATTTTACCCCGTTTTTCGGGAATCGAGTTTTCATCAGATCTCGACGTTTTGAGGTCCTAGGAAGCTTCCCTGACTATTCCCGCGAGGGTGTCACTATGTCTGTATGTACATATGTGTGTGTGTGTGTGTGTGTGTGTGTGTGTGTGTGTGTGTGTGTGTGTGTGTGTGTGTGTGTGTGTGTGTGTGTGTGTGTGTGTGTGTGTGTGTGTGTGTGTGTGTGTGTGTGTGTGTGTGTGTGTGTGTGTGTGTGTGTAAGTATGTAAACCTCTTATAACTTTTGAACGGTTAAACCGATTTCATCGCGGTTGGTGCCATTCGAAAGGGCTTGGCCAAACTTAGACTTTGAATACAATTTGGACTGATTCGGACCGATGGACCGAAAAATCTAAAAAAAACTGTAAAAAAAAAATTTTTCAAAAGTTGTTTTTTTGGAATAACTTTTAATCGGCTTTATCAATCAACACCAAAAACTAATCAGATCTTAACATCAAAAAACCACGTCGATTGCCGCCAATCCGATCAAAATCGGTTGATTCGCTCGAGAGATATCGTACAGGAAAGAAAACCCAAAAAAGTGTTTTTTTGGAATTACTCCGAAATTTCTAGTTTGACCAATTGAAACTTAAAAATTCTTTATGAGGCTTAAAAAACTACGTAAAATGTCGCCAACCGCGTACAAATCGGTTCATTCATTCAAAAGTTATTGCGGTTTGAAAATTCAAAAAATAGTGTTCTATGAAACTTTTATCAGACTTTTGAGCTCAAAGAGCTCAAAAGCATAGGAAAGGTATCTTTTTGAGCTTGGAGAGCTCAAAACAACACATAGATTGTATTTTTTAGCTCGAAGAGCTCAAAAATTTCATACGTGCAATTTTAAGCGCCCAGGTATTAACGGAATTAGCGGGATGTTGCAGGGATGGCCTTTAGGATCAACTGTTTTCCTAATTATTCACTTGAGCGAAAAAAAAAATTTTTTTTGACAAGAAATTTCACTTATTTCAACAAAATTAATTCTCTTGCTTTAGGAAATACGTATCTTGATCCAAGAAAATTTATTTAAGCCAAGAAAATCTTGTTATTTTGAGAAAATTCAGCCTCTTGTTCCAAAAAATTTAGTTCTTGATAGAAGTAAATTTTCTTGTCTTGAGAAAATTTCTCTCTTGCTCCAAAAAAATAAATATAAAGATGAAAGTAAATTTTCATTAATATTTTTATTGATTAACTTGTCAAATGGGAAGATCAAATAATATTGAATCATTTTTTTTTATTCAATATGTATAATTGCACGCTAAAATAATATAAAATGGGTATCAAATATTCTCGAGAAAAATTTTCTCAAAGTGAGAAAATTTTTTTCTCAGCTGAAGTAAGTGGCACTGTTTCCCTAAAGTATCTAAAAATCTTGATGAAATATAAAAATTTATTGTATCAAGTATTTATGATAATTTGAATTAAGAAAAAATTACTTCCACCAAGAATAGAATTTCAAGAGAAATTTTTACTTCGGCCAACACAACTTCGGTCTTCTTTCAGGCGACCGAAAATTTTCTTGAGCCAAAAATTTTGTTCTCCAGTCAAGAAATTTTTCTTTCTGTGTATAACAAAGGCAACTTACAATGTAAGATAGTGATTGTTGTAATTCGTATTATGATAAATATTGTAAGTATATTAATTGTTATGTTATTTTGTTGGTTATTAACATGTGTAATTTCCAGATATCTGAAGAAGGTCTAATAAATAACCGAAACGTCGCAGAAATAATAATGTAATTTGTTATTATGATCCTATCTTGTCCACATTCCTGATATACAAATAATTATAATTTTAAAAAATTTAATTATTTTTAATTGAGCAGAAAAAAATTAATCAAATTTTTACAATTTATAGTGTAAATTTTAAAAGTTAGATATAAAATTAAAAGAAAGTTTAACTATGAAATTTTTATAAACTATCTAAGAAATACAACTTAAAAAATTTCAAAATTAATTTAAAAAATTATTTTTGTAAGTATTAATTTTTAAACTTACAAAATTTACCTCTTACAGACTTCTACTTTTAAATTGTAATTTTTTTAATTTCTTATCAGAAAATCTACGGCTTAAAAAAATGTAATTTAATTTAATTTAAGAAAAAATTTTAAGAACCAAAAAAATTATTTTTAATTGTTTTACATCAAGTAAAATTTACTCTTTAAGAATTTCTATACTAAAATAAAAAAATTGAAGTTCTTCAAAATGATTTTCTTGCACTGATAGAAGGATATTTCTTAGCATTTAAAAACTATTTCTTTGTATTTAAGAAATATTTCTTTGTATTTAAGAAATATTTCTTAGTAATTAAGAAATATTTCTTAAATACTAAAAAATATTTTTTAAATACTAAGAAATGATGTTTAAGAAATGATTTCTTAAATACTAAGAAATCTTTTTAAATACTAAAAAAATCCTTCTATCAGTGTGGTTTTAGAATTTTTTCTTAAAAAAATTTTTTATTAAAATTTACTCCATAAATCTTTTAAATTTAATTTAAAGTTAATTTTCTTATTTTCTATTAAAGTATAAAAAAAATATAGTATTAAAGTGAAAGATAGTGATAGAAATGATAATGATGTGCAAACCCGAGATACCTCGCTAGTAGAGGACGTTTCTCACGTTTATTATCAATCCAGAAGAATAATGACATATAGACTATAAGCATCAAGTGGTGAGTATACATTATACGTATAAATACGAGGATACATAAGATATGAGGTTGAATAAGATCGTTGGCGCGAACCCTGGACCAAGATGTAATTCCTCATAGAGAGGAGCAAGGAGTAAGGCGCAAGGAGTCGAGAATACTCAACTAACGATTTGCTAGGCTCCCGAGCTTCGTCATGCTTGCAAACTATCCTTTCCTCGAGTAGAATATATTTATTATTTTTTATTATTATTTTCATCGGGTCTTTTATTATTTGTGTATAAATATATGCATATAATGTAATATTATTTTCTCGTCTCGTATTATATATTCCGGACGTTAAAAGTGCATAATAGTCGTAAGTTGTGATGAGTGACTTAAAAATAGCACCTTGAAGCTGATGGAGGGTATAACCAGGCTCCGTTCTATTATATATTGTATACTTATTGTATATTGTATGGTTATGTTATAACTTACAACATAACTAAATAGTCAAGAGGAAAAACACCTCATGACTCTCTACAGTATTGTATATCACTGCTCTTAGAGTTTAATAGGCATCAGTACCGATACGCCGGCTGCTAATGATTATTCTCCGATCTTCTATCGAGATTTGTGGGATTTTTTGTGGCACACGGTGAATATGGAATACCGGAGAAAGAAGCAGAAAATTAGACGGGTTAGATTATAAATAATGGGGATTTTTTATCGGATAAAAGATTGGCCGTCATGATGGTTAGGTGGAGGATAATAACCCGGGTATCGAGAATAGACGGATGGAAAATGCCGTTCATGTCGAGGAAGCGACATAAATCATTATTGTTCATTATGTTCATGAATTTATCATTTTTGTAGCAAAATTAATGGATAATACTTATGTAAAAATTTTTTATTATATTTTTTACTAAATTTTTGAAATAATTGTTGAAATTTTTTTTTTATAAAAAATTCAATTGAAATTCTGATATTTTATTCAATTTTTTCAGAATTTTATTTTATTTAAGTATTAAAGTTGGAACTATAACTCTATAAAGTTAAAAATTTTTATTTTAATCGATAATTAAAGCTTTCAAATTTTTTAATAATTAAAAATTGAAAAAACAAAATTTTTATTGTTTTTTGATAAAATGAAAATCAAAAAAAAATAATTAATCGCTGGAAATTTCATGGTTTAATTTTAAAGTTGACAAATTAAAAAAATTTACAGAATAATAAAGACTAGCACTATAAATAAATAAAATTTTGCTTTATTAAATAATAGATTTTGTTAAAAAGTTGATAATAACTTGTCAAGTTAATAATAACTTGTCTAAAAGTTGATAATAACTTATCCAATTGATAATAACTTTTGTCATTTCTTAATTATGTATCTAAAGATAGAGCATTTTCGAATGCAGCCTAAATACTTATATCCCCTGATTAAAAAAAAGTATTGACAAAGAAAAAAATATTGAAAAGAATTGGTTTTCTCGTCAATCCAATTCTTTTCAATACTTTTTTCTTTGTCTCAATACTTTTTTTTAATCAGGGTCATCATAGATTGACTATCGGTGAAAATGATATGAAATCATAAAAAGGTTGATAGATAGATAGAATACTTTATTTATGCCAAGGTTAATACCAGATGGCAATTTTGACAATATACATACAAGAGGAATTACAAGAATTCTTAATGTATACACAGTAAAAAAATTTTCGTAAAATTTAACATAAAATTTTGTGTAGATGATTTTTTTACACAAAATTTATGTTAATTCTACACATACTGTTTGTATTGATGAAATCAACATAATTCTGTGTTAAAAGTAACACAAAAATATGTTAAAACTTTCATTGGCTGATTCTCGGATTTCTACACACTTAAATGTTATCCATAACACAAATAAAGTGTTGATTGTAACTTTTTCTTTGTGTTACTCAGATCAGCTATCAAATATGTGAGTTTTACTAATAATTTAAATATATATATATTTTGTGATTAAAAAAAATACATGAGCAATTGAAAATAATAAATTAAAGGAAAAATGCACATGTAGAAAATTAAAAAAACTGTAAGTTTATTTTCTAATAATTTATTAATTTCAATTATTTATTTTTTTGTCTAATTCAAAAAAATAAATGAAAATTAAGTTAGACGACATCTGAAAATTTTTACAATTTTTTTTAATGAAAAAATTATTACAAAAAAATTAAAAAAAAAAAATTTCACTTGTAGAAAATTTGAAGAATTATTCGTGTAATTTTTTTTTAAGTATTTTTAACTTGTAAATAATTTGTCAAAAATCAACATGTCTGCTAGATTCATAATCATAAAATTTATAATTTTTCTTATTTTATTTATTTCCTCATAATTTAAAATTTATTCTGTCTTCTAGATTCACACTAGAAAGGACATTAACCTTGTAATGAATTTTAAGGTTACAATTCTGTTATCGGATGTTTTAATATAAATTACCCTTTATTTACTTAGTTTTTAATTGCTATACACTACAATTGTATATTTATTAGCTGCATTTAAGTATTTTACGTAATGACACAAATCAAAATCCACCAAATTAAAATGACGTTGAGGCTATCACATTTACATGTCTATCTTGTGTGGCATACGTGACTATATATGAAGAATTCTTTAACATAAATTTTGTGTTGGTTGGCCAGTAACATTAAAAAAGTGTAGTTTTACTTTGAATTAACACTTGAGTGTGTTAAAAAATGGTTGGATTGATCAATACAAACCGTTTGTGTAGAATTAACATAAATTTTATGTAAAAAAAACATCTACACAAAATTTTATGTTAAATTTTACGAAAATTTTTTTACTGTTTACAAATATAATTAAAAATAAGTTTAATATAATTCAATTAATAATAATAAATTAATGAAATGAATAATAATATAATTAATAAATAACAAAATTATTAAAAAACAATTTTGATTTAGCGGATCTTAAGAGAAACGGAGAAGTGTAAAAAAATTTTATGCTTTATTATAAATATGACAGAGATTCATCGATTTAGCTAATAAAAAACAAGAAACAGCAATTATAATTAAAAGTCCAGATTAAATAAATGATCATATATTTTATTTTTAAAGCTCTCTAGACTAGTTGACTCTATGATATCTGCTGGCAATTCCTCCCACAATCGAATATAGCAGTTACAACAAATGACAATTCGTATTGTGTGGTCGAAAAATAGGGCATTACGAAGCTAATATTATTTTTTTTCACTGCTAGTCTTTCAGATCTTCGCAGATTAGGATCCTCAATGAATAGTTCACGCAAATAACATGGTTTTCCTATATCTAACAATTTATAGAAATAGCATGATATATGGACTCTGTTATGCAATAGTGTGTTAAGTACATAGGATTTCCATAGCACTTAACACATTAATGCATAACAGTGTCCATATATAGTAAATATGACGACTTTTTACAGAGAGCCAGCCCAGTTCACGTCTATAAGGTGTAATGTGTTCATCGCGCTTTAGATTAAATATGAATTGGATAGCTGAATTTAAAGACCGTTGAAGTTTCTGGTCGTTATCATAAGTAGAATTTGATAATACTATAGAGCAATAATCAATTAAGAGCAATATTGTTGCTGAGACTAGTAATTTTTTAATATTAGGTGTGTAGATATTTTTGCGTAATTTTAAACTATAAAGTGCAGAATTTATTTTGCTAACTGTTTTAGAGATATGGAGATTCCATGATAAATTAGAAGTTAGATGCAAACCCAGACACAGAAGGCATAAATTTAAGTCAAGGCTTTTGAAATATGACACTAAATTTCACTAAAAAAACCAATTTTATCATATGACTATCCAGGAGACAAAATTTTTCTTATTCTTTTAATAACATAAATTTTTTTTTGTGCAATATTATTTTATGTAATTGTAAAATTTTGAACTTAAACTCTGTAAAATTTTCACTGTAATTAATATTCAAGTCCTTCAACAATTGAAAACCCAAAAAAAATTCTTTATTGTGTTTTAACAAGGTGAAAATCAATGTACCGAGCTTGATACAAAATAAAAACAACCCAAAATTGATAAATAGTAAAAAAAATTTTCAAACTTAGCTTTCAATAGATCACTGGAAAATTTTCGGCTTAATTACAAAGCGAGTAAATAAAAGATTCAAATAATAAGAAAGGCAATAAAAAGAATATTTCTTTGAAAAAGTGTATCATCTTGTGTTCTATATTATATTATTCGTAGCGAGCAATTTATCATTTGAAGAGAGATCAAAATTAGAAGAATCCTGAAACGAGCTGGTAAAACACGCCTCATACTTAACGTCTCTTGCTGGTGTCTGACCGAGGCGAGAAAAGCAGGGTAAGAAAATTAGCAATAACCACCTTCTCCAGTTGTTTTGAATAGCATCCGCGGCAAGACAAGGCCTGCTTAGAAGTGTCTTCACAGGTAGTACCGGCAAACCTGTAATTAGAGCACCTCGGGTGTGATTCTAATGGGCCAGCTCAGAGTAACCTTCATAAATCCTGGAGAATTACCGGAGATTTATATCTGAGCAGGCATTAAACCCCCTGCAGATTTTAACAAATTTCCTCTATTTTATTCTTATTATTATCCTCCAGTAAATAAAAGACGGGTCTATTGTTTCTTTAATCTCCGACTACCTCAAAAAAAAAAAAAAAAAAATATTTGCGCGAATACGTACGTAAGGATATTCTAAATAGGGATTGAAATTACCCGATAAATAAAAATAATTATCGATGAGTAATCCAGGTTTTATGGATCGTCAAAGCATCAGTCAAACTCCCGGCTATTATGCTGTAAATCATTAGTGATTGTCCGACGAAGTGTAATACTGTAAGCCGCTGGCGTAGGCAGGTAATAATCAATTTGTGTTCGTAGATAACACGCAATAAATTGATTATCACCTATCATCACATCACGAGGTTCAGCATCATCATGAGTAGAGCATACCTTCAAGATCTGATCAACCGTAACCTATCGCTCTGTCTTCTGTCTTAGTCTTCTGATTATATTACACTCGTTACCTGTTACATGTTGTGTTATACTGTGTGCCTTTATGTTGTGAATTTATAAATAAACTCTCTATTCTGTGATTATTATATTCACGATATAATACTGAAATAAAAGTACAGAGTCATTCTCATGTCGTTGACTCATATCACGGTTTACTACTAACTACTTGCTAACTTGTCATCTAATAGTTTAACTGTAATTTTCATTTATTTTATTTCAAGCGTTATAGGTATATTATGTTTATTAATAAATTTTAAATTATATTAGAAATTGAACTGAATTATATAATGATTAAGAGATTATAATTTCTAATTTGAAAGCGGGGTTTAGAGTAATAGGCCCGTGAAATAATTTTTATTAAAAGAAAAATTGTTACGTAGAACATGTATGATAGTTAAAGAATAATTTATTGTACTTTTGTATTTTTTTTTTTTTAATTAGAATCTCAATTGATATAAAAAATTAAATGGATACGTTTTTTAGAAAAGTTAAATATATAATTTTTATTTTATAAATTTATATTTTGAATTTAACTCTCTTGTTTGGAGAAGATTCAGCGATCATGCGCCACCTGTTGGAGTTTTTGATAACTATTTTTAATAAAAAAAAATTATATGTGAATTATAAGGCCATATATAGGCGCTCCAAATTTTATACAGTAAATAAAATAATAACTGATAAATATCGTTCAAAAGTCACTATCGTGACTTGTAAACTATAAATACGTAAAATTTTGCTTTATTAAATAATGACTATTGTTAAATTGCACTGTACTCTTTTAATTATTGACATATTTAAAGATATAAGCTCATCACGATGTTACACTCATCAAGAGCTTTCATTTGAGTACCCACATGCATTTTGATATATTTTTCATATATACATATATATATATAATATATATATAAATATATGAAATATATGAAAAATTGATGTGGGTACTCAAATGAAAGGTCTTGATGAGTGTAATATTGAGATGAGCTTATATCTTTAAAAAGGTCATTAGTTGACAAGATAGCAAAGTCAGCTCTTAATTATTGACATTATTTAAGATATAAGCTGATCCCGAAGTTACACTCATCAAGAGCTTTCATTTGAGTACCCACATGCATTTTGATATATTTTTCATAAATACAAATATATAATATATATAAATATATGAAAAATTGATGTGGGTACTTAAATGAAAGGTTTTGATGAGTGTAACATCGGGATGAGCTTATATCTTTAAAAATGTCAATAGTTCACAAGATACTAGGTCATTTCTTAATTATGTGTCTAAAGATAGACAATTTTCGAATGCAGCCTTAATACGTATCATCATAAATTATCTTTTGATTTGAAATCCCATAATAAAATTGAGATGAAATGTATGTGACACCAATTTATTCGTGATGTGATTGGTTGAAAATATTTATTCTCATTCTGATTGGTTGAAAGTGAATATAATATACATAAACTACACATAAATATATCATGACCACAAATATGATGCGCGCAAATTTAATTCTAGTAAAGAAAAAAAAAGAGATGAGAATAATATGAAACCTTAAAAAGACACAACTCCAGGTCAAAACTTTTCTAATGATACCAAATTTAACCATAAAAACCCATTTTATCATATAAATACACTAGCCACAAAATTTTGCTTATTCTCTTAATAATATAGATTATTTTCTAATAAAAATATATCATCGAAACAAAATTCTATAAATTCTGTTTTAATAAAAAAAATATGACTATTGAGCTTTAATAAAAAATTTAATTTGCATAAATTTAATAATAAATTATTTTATTGAAAAAAATCAATTATTTTCATGGTAAAATCACTAAAGAAAAAAAAAGGAATTATGAAAAAAATTTTCTAGCTATTTTATAAAAATCTTTGTATCAAAACATTGAAAAAAAAAAAAATAGATCATTTATTTCCGTCCCTTCGTAGACAAAAACATTTAGTTGTGGTTTTTATCAAAAACAAAAAGGCCCAAAAGCTAAGTGGGCGTACTGAGTCATTTTTCTACTTCAACGTCTCGTTTGTGACTTGTCTAGTAAAAAGTGCCGCTACGCTGGTCAACACAAGCCCGAGCCCACTTGGTTCATTTGTTGCGTAAATTAGTGAAGGATAATGAGGATAAGGCCCGCCGCCCTTCCTTCAAAACGTGCTAACAAATGAACCGAGAAAATACGGAGAAATATTTCGGTACCTTTATTTAATTTGTTATTACTTTTCACAGGCCTGAAATTTTTTTATTTTTATAATTTAAGTTATCCCTTAAGTTAATATTTGCAATTGGAAAATCTAAAAAACAAACACCCGGCAGCATGCCGTACATTTTTTATAACTATTATTTCCACAAGCGATAAATAAAAAAACAAATAAACAAACACTTGAATTTCTATTTGGTTTTAAAGTCAGGCATGACACAAATCCCGTTTTAGGGTTGAAATATTTTTAAGATCAAACATCATCAAGTAATTCCTCGATATCACACCTTTGTACATAAATCCTGCAGGTACACAAAATTCAAAAGGAAAGAATTTATATTTTTATTCTCTTACAGTAATTTTAAAATAAAAGTTAAGACTGTTGGCGCCGTTACAAAAAGTATTTAAAAAAAATTAAATCTCAGTAAAAAATTCTCAGGAGTTTTTAAAAATCCTTAATTGATAAGTACGAAGTGCAGTGGTTTGTTAGAGCGGCAAAAAAGTTAAATTGACAGTTACTTTGGCGTAAGTGAATGAAATAAAATAAAGTTAATAAAGAGGAAAACAAAAGGATGTATCGTAAAGTCTGAAGGACCTCGTAAACCAGTCAAATTTGTCGACGCTTTCCGGCCCGAGAACGTTTAAAATGTCGTAAAGTACGCGTGGGGTATTCTTATATATACATGTATGTATATATGGGGAAGTTAGGTGAGTTTTGAGACGAGTGTGTCAGAAGTAAGACAGAAAGAAGACGAAAAGAGAAAAATAGCCGTGTTTGGAGTCTCCTCGTAACTTGAGTTCTGTTTTGCAGCTCGTAAACTAGCGGGTCAACCCAACAAGCAAAAATAAAGATAAAAGGTAAGAAAAAAGGCATTTAAATAAAAAAGAATAAAGGGAGCTTGAAATTTAATTGTGAATAAAAATTTTTGAGCCAATTTGGGAGCTACCGGGAATTTTATTTATCGTCTTTAAAATATCTAAATGTCAATTTGAGATTTTTCGTCTTGTCAGGGATAAAAGGGACAAGAAATGTCTTTATTAATATTTAGATAAATCACCCAGGATCGATGTCTTAATTTAAATCAAAAAAACACCAGTCCTAAAAGATATGACGTCTGTTAAATATTTAATTGCAAGAGACAAGTAGAAAAAAAAATTGAAACGGATGCAAATTATCCCCTATAAATAATGTGGGAATCACAATAAAAGTAATGGAGAACGAGCTAGCGCTAAAGTCCCACAATAGCTCTAATTAAAATCCGTCTAGCTTTTTATTTCTTCTTTACTAAGCCCCCAGCAAATTTGTGCTAGAATGATAATAGAGCACAAGAACGAGAAATAGTCAAAAATAAAAGAAAAAAAAAAATAAGAAACGAGACGAGAGGCGTGTCTGTTGCGGCTAGCACAAAGAGTTGCCCACTCGACAGGCCGAGTAGTGGGGAGATGGGTCCTGTGGGACCCGATCTTGACCCCCACCTCGCTGAGGCCCAATTCCCCCTCCAGGCGCTCGGCAGCGTGGTCCAGCCACGAGATCTCCGAGCTGCTCAAGACGTCGTCAGTTTACGCAACGACTCGATCGACTTAAGACGTCGCTCGAGCACCCTCTTGTTCAGTCTCAGTATCAGTGTCATCAGTGACGTCTGTGAAGTGAATTTTATTTTTTTATTTTTTTTTTAATTAAAAAAATAAGACAATTTTTATTTAAAAAATTGGACAATTTTTATTTTAAAAAAACATGACGAGCTACGCGTGTTTCCAACAGTACGATCTCCTAGACTCAGAAGGTTACGGCTCGGCGAGCAGCCCCGAGTCGAACCCAAGGTCCTACAGACCCCCTCAGGCCCCGGAATGCTACCCCCAACCCCCTCGGTCAAGGGGCAGCAGCTGTGACAGCTTAAGTTCCGTTGATAGTCAGAATCATCAAGAGTATTTCCCGAATTTGGGCGGCGGGTTTAATTTTACTGAATTTTACGAAGGGTACAACCGCGAGGCTGCTAAGTGTGACCAAATTTACGACCCCTTCAAGCCTTTGCCCTCCAAAGAGAGCCAACACAAGCTTAATTTCAACTGCCGGACGGAGTTTAATTGCTCTGTTGATGAGAATTATGATTTGGGCTACCTAGAGGTCAAACCTCACCCCGTTCTTCAGCAGAAAGTTAACAATGGAAATTTAAATGTTAATCTAAATGGAAATGCCAATGGTAGTGAGTTCTCTTCTAAGAATTTGTACAACCAAACTTTGAACCCGGAGCAAAATTTAAACTATCAATTGGAAAACTACCAGGGGAAAAATGAATTGGAGCAGAGCAGAATTAAGTGTCAGGTTCAGAGGTATCGGAGGGACAGTGAAGCTTCCTTGAGCCCCTCGCCGTACCCGGGTCAGAGAATCAAGGAAACTCTGCAGAAGATGAAGAATTCAGCGCCTGGGATTGAGGTAATGAGGAAAAGAAGACTTGCTGCGAATGCCAGGGAGAGGAGGAGGATGAACAGTTTGAACGACGCTTTTGATAAGTTGAGGGATGTTGTACCTAGTTTGGGGAACGACAGGAAGCTCAGCAAGTTTGAAACTCTTCAGATGGCACAGACTTACATTTCTGCGCTATATGAACTTCTTCAGCGCGACTGATAAAGGAGGATTTGGAGAGACTTTAATAAGTGATTCTTTTTAACAGACTGAGGTATATTTTCGTAAATATTTACAAGTGGGGTCGACATTTTAATTTGCATTTTTTTGAAATTTCTATTTGATTTTATTGATTTTTTTTTTTAAATAAATAAAAAAAATGAACAATTTAAAATTCAAAAAAAAAATTTAATTGTTAAAATTTTAACAAATTTTCAAAAAAATTTATGAATTTTTTAGAAAATTGTGATATTTAATTTTTTTTTAACTTTGTTTTTTTTGGGCTTTTGAAAAAAAAAATATATTAAAAAAAGATAAAATAGAAATTTTATCCAAAAATGTGAGTCAAAATTTTGTCTAACTTTTAAAGGCAGGAAAAAAAAATATTATTTTTAGAAAAATTATTAATTTTAATTTATTTTGATGAATTTCACTGAATTTTAATTAATTTACAATTTACAATTTTAATTAATTTACATTTTTTTTTCACGACATTTTTTATCATAAATGTGACGTAAAAACAAACATTAAAAAAAAATTAAAAATAATTTTTCACCTATTTATGGCCCAAAATAAAGTCCCACTTGTAAAGAATTACCGTATATTTTTGTAAATATAAATATTGATGGTTATTATTATTATTGTATGTAAATAGATGAGTTAATGATAATGATAATTATTATTATTATTATTCAATGCTTTAAGTTATTTGATGAATAAAGTCTAGTTAATTGTGTTGTAAATATTGATGTATGTTTTGTAGACTAAGTTGGTAAGAATGTAATTAGTATTTAAGAGTGTAATAAGATATTTTAGTCTGGATAATTTGTATGGATGAATGTAATTAATAATTAGGAATTTTATAGTGTAAATTGTGTGTAATATTATGTTGGATGTTATTATTGTATTGATGTGGGTACTTGAGGATATAAGAGTACGAGTATGTTAAAATGGTTAAATGTTCTGCACGCGAGATACTTTCCCGTCACCTTCGTATCGCCATTATCATAATCGTCGGCTGGAGTGTCCGAGTATTTAGCAGTCAATCACAATTAAATAGTATTTTGTGGCTGCATACAAGCCGATTCGATCGGACGGTGAGGTGATGTGATGGCTTGTATGATGGGACTCGGACTGAGGATGAGGTTCGAGGTGACGGAAAGCAAAAAGAGAGCAAATTGAAATCTTCTAGCCTGTAGAGCACTGACGGAATGATAGATGGTTCACGTACGACCATCAACGGACAATGACCACCCTACATGACGACCTCCACGGTTATACTTTTTTCGATTTATCCGCTCTACGCTTTTAAAAGGACATCTACAGATATTTATTTTAATATAATTAGTGTACAAATTTATTATGTAATTCAAATTTATGTTTTTTATTATTTTCGGAGGGAATTTTTATAAGAAATTCTTTGAATAAAATTCAATTTTATATTAATTTTGATTTTTTGTTTATTTTTAGATGTTTTCCTGTATTTAAATTAATTTTTGTTTATTAATTTATACTCTACTTTTTAATTAATATTTATTCGACTCAAAGGTAAGTATTAAATTAAATTTTCTGATTTATTATGTCCAACTTTTTCTTTATATTTAAATTAATTTTTTTTAATTTTTTTATCTATATAATTAAGAAATGAGCAAAATTATGTAGCCAGTGTACATTTATGATAAAATGGGGTTTTATGGTTAAATTTAATATCGTTGGATAAGTCTTGGAGTTGTGCCTTTTCATCGTTTCATATCATTCTCACCAATAGTCAGTTTATAATGATAAGTATTTAGGCTGCATTTGAAAATCTATCTCTAGATACATAATTAAGAAATGACCTTGTGTTTTGTGAACTATTGACATTTTTAAAGATATAAGCTCATCCCGATGTTACACTCATCAAGACCTTTCATTTAAGTACCCACATCAATTTTTCATATATTTATGTATATTATATATATTTATAAATGAAAAATATATCAAAATGCATGTGGGTACTCAAATGAAAGCTCTTGATGAGTCTAACATCAGGATGAGCTAATATCTTAAAAAATGTCAATAATTAAGAACTGACTGATTTCTTGTCAACTAATGATATTTTTAAAGATTTGAGCTCATTTCGATATTACACTCTTTAAGACCTTTCATTTGAATACCCACATCAATTTCTCATATATTTTATATATATATATATATATATATATATATATATATATATATATATATATATATATATATTATATATATTATATACTATATTATATATTATATTATATATTATATAATATATATGTTATATATATAAATATATGAAAAATATATCATAAATGCATGTGGGTACTCAAATGAAAGCTCTTGATGGGTGTAACATCGGGATGAGCTTATATCTTTGAAAATCTCAATAGTTCAGAAAGTCAGTGCAATTTAACATAATTAAAAAATGACCTTGTATCTCGTGAACTATTGATATTTTTAAAGATATAAGCTCATCCCGATGCTACACTCATCAAAGCCTTTCCTTTCAGTACCCACATCAATTTTTCTTATATTTATATATATTACATTTATGTATATATGAAAAATATATCAAAAATGCATGTGGGTACTCAAATGAAAGCTCTTGATGAGTGTAACATTGGGATGAGCTTATATCTTTAAAAACTTCAATAATCAAGAAAGTACAGTGCAATTTAACATAATTAAGAAACTACCTTGTATCTTGTTAACTATTGATATTTTTAAAGATATAAGCTCTTCCCAGTGACACACTCATCAAGGCCTTTCATTTAAGTACCCACATTATTTTTCATATATTTTATATATTTATATATATTATATATAGGCATATATGAAAAATATATCATAAATGCATATGGGTACTCAAATGAAAGCTCTTGATGAGTGTTCAATAACTAAGAAAGTACAGTGCAATTTAACATAATTAAGAAACTACCTTATATCTTGTTAACTATTGATATTTTTAAAGATATAAAGATATAAGCATCAATAGTTAAAAAAGTTCAGTGCAATTTAACAAAATTCATTATTCAATAAAGCATAATTATATTTATTTATAATTCACAAGTCACTGCAGTCACATGGTGACTGCAAGGTTGCTAGTTTTCATTAAAATTCAAAAATGAAGTCTATTATTTTAATTTGTTTTTAATTTAATTTTCTTTTAATAAAAAATTTAACCAAATTTTCCAGATCTAATTTTCTAAATTTTTTTCCACCACTTTAATTAAATAAAATTTAAATTATCTCTTATAAAATAAAATTTTTTATCAGAAAATAATAAATAGCTTGATTTAAATATTAATTTATATTATAATGATATATAATTTGAAATTTCTCTATTTGATTAAGATAAATGATTGTGTGTTAAACAAAAATAAAAAAGCGTAATTGTTGAGGAGTTTAAATGGTAAAAGAGGAAAACAAGTAGGCAGTAGAATTAAAAGGCATAAAAAGTCGGCAAATAAATGAATGAAAGTGTATTAATGCACGATGAGTGGGATTGGGAGATGAGAGTGCGCGAGCTATCGGGGATCGGGGTAAGTAATTTCGTAGCAAGAAGTAACTAATGGCGAGAGAGTAAGGGACTTCTTCTTCTTGTGTGGGCATGTGTGTACGAATAAGAAAGAGCATGAGAGCGAGTCCAATACTACCGACCAGCTACTCGCACTAATCATTCGCACACTGATGATGGTAACGTCTTCATTTGCGCGGCTCCAGTCTCCAGTCTCCAGTCTACGGTCAGTTCCTCTGCTCGGTGATGCCAGTGCAGGACAAACCGGACAGCCGGCAGCGTTTTGTCGTATCAACGCCATTCGTCTTCGCTCACACCTTGACGAAAGCGTAACGCGCGGCTTACGACTCTGCGCCGCGGGGATTCCTTCTTGTTCCCGTCCTGGACCAACTTCCCTGAGCATATACCATACACACAGTACCTCTCTCTGGTTTTTACTTTTTTTTTCGACAATCCTCTTTGATGTTAAACAAAAAATTAAAATTCCTCACTTTCATTACTTCATTTATAATTTTTTTTTCATTGAAAAAAATTTTCATTTTAATTCTAAGAATTTTTAACATCTGTATCAAATTTTTTGTTTTTTTATTCATTATTAAAAATTAATCTTTTATTTCAATAAAGATAATTATTACTGAATTTAATTTTGTTTAATTTTAATAAAAATAAATTTTTTATATCAATAAAATTTTCAAATCTTTTTTTTTATTGAAAAAAATTTTCATTCTAACTAAAAATTTATGTCTATAAAATTTTTTATATTTTATCTAATTAAAATTTTTTTAAATTGAATTTATAGTCAAAAATAGTTGTTTGATTGAAATAGAAAGTATTTTGTACAAAAAAAAATTTTAATATTTAACTAGCAATCTTGCAGTCACTATATGACTGCTGTGACTTATGAACTATAAATAAATTAAATTTTGGTTTAGTAAATAATGACTTTTGTAAAATTGCACTCTACTTCCTTAACTATTGACATTTTTAAAGATATAAGCTCATCTTGATGTTACACTCATCAAGAGCTTTCATTCGAGTACCCACATGCATTTTTATATATTTTTCATATATACATATATATAAATATATAAAATATATGAAATATTGATGTGGGTACTCAAATGAAAGGTCTTGATTAGTGTAACATCGGGATGACCTTATATCTTTAAAAATGTCAATAGTTCTCAAGATACAAGGGCATGTCTTAATTATTGATATTTTTTAAAATATAAGCTCATCCCGATGTTACACTCATCAAGAGCTTTCATTCGAGTACCCACATGCATTTTTATATATTTTTCATATATACATATATATAAATATATAAAATATATGAAATATTGATGTGGGTACTCAAATGAAAGGTCTTGATTAGTGTAACATCGGGATGACCTTATATCTTTAAAAATGTCAATAGTTCACAAGATACAATGTCATTTCTTAACCATTGACGTTTTTAAAGATATCAGCTCATCCTAATGTTAGACTCATCAAGAGCTTTCATTTGAGTACCCACATGTATTTTTGATATATTTTTCATATACACATATATATATAATATATAATATATATAAATATATGAAAAATTGATGTGGGTACTCAAATGAAAGGTCTCAATGAGTGTAATACCGAGATGAGCTTATATCTTAAAAAATGTCAATAGTTCAAAAGATACAATGTCATTTCTTAACCATTGACGTTTTTAAAGATATGAGCTCCTCTCGATGTTACACTCATCAAGAGCTTTCATTCGAGTACCCACATGCATTTTTATATATTTTTCGTATATACATATATATAATATATATAAATATATGAAAAATTGATGTGGGTACTCAAATGAAAAGTCTTGACGAGTGTAACATCGGGATGAGCTTATATCTTTAAAAATGTCAATAGTTCGCAAGATTGGTGAGAATGATATGAAACCTTGAAAAGACACAACTCCAAGTGAAAACTTTTCCAACGATACCAAATTTAACCATAAAAACCAATTTTACCAGATAAATACACTGGCCAAAAAATTTTGCTTATTCTCTTAATAATATAGATGACTTGGAAACAGTTTATTTATTTAATAAACATAAATAATTATTTTTTTAATTCTTTATAAATATTTTTTTAGAAAAAAGGATATTTTTCAATAGTTAAAGATCAGTAAAGTTAAATTAATAAAAAAATGATAATAATATAAGGATTATATTAAATAGAATTAAAAAAAAAAATTATCATAAATAAAAAGAAAAATTTTCAATTTAATTTAAATATTAATAAAATTTGAGAATAAAAAATTTATAGTTAAAAAAAATCTTTATTACAAACGAGAGCATTAAAAAAATTTGAATATAAAAACTTTTATATTTTTATTTCTAATAAAATTTCCGGCGCATCACGAGATCGTAATTATATGCAGATATGACGTTGACGGATACTTAAAGTATCAAGAAATTATTGAAATCGCCCTCTACTTTGCTCTTCCTTTGCAGTTTGCAATCTCAAGCTCAGGACTTAAATTTGACTACGAAAATAATATCGAGTCTGCCGGTAAAAATTCACTCAACATAGTATAAAATAAGATAAAAAAGGTAGAAGTAAAGCATTGTCGAAGAATTTGACCCGAGGCAAATGCCAAATGACGCGACGAGTCCTTAACCCTTCGCCATGCCCGCGGGTAACTCGAAACCTTCCTGGAAGACTAAAATCTCCCCAATTTTCACCCAATATTTACTCGAGACGGAATTATCCGCTATTACCGGACTTAAATTGTTCAATTGTCCAAAAAGACCACTCACGAATCCACGTAATAATGTCATTAAATAATTATCTCTTAATTGATAAGCACGGGCAGCAACTAGCGGTCATTAAAAGCCACATAAAAACTAACATATTGCAGATCGTATTATCACGAATGTACTTACATTTTTTGCACATATGTATATTACTTTAGTAAGTTTAAATGAAACTTGAATTTTTACCCGGTAATTAAATTCAAAAAATAAAAATACAACACGCAATAAACTCACGGTATGCGCCAGAAGTCTGCTAAAGTTATTTTTTTTTTTGTTAAATTTCCATTCTTTTTTTTTTTCAAAAGTACTATTGATATAAAAAAAATTTTTTTTTTTATTAAAATTTTAATGAAATTCAAAAAAGTTTATATTATTAAGAGAATAAGAAAATGTTGGCTCCAGGATAGTCATATGCATTTTGTGAACTATTGACATTTTTAAAGATATAAGCTCATCCCTATGTTACACTCATCAAGACCTTTCATTAGAGTATTCACATCAATTTTTCATATATTTATATACATTATATATATGTATATATGAAAAATATATCAAAAATGCATGTGGGTACTCAAATGAAAGGTCTTGATGAGTGTAACATCGGAATGAGCTTATATCTTAAAAAATGTCAGTAATTAAGAAATGACCTTGTATCTTGTTAACTATTGATATTTTTAAAGATATAAGCTCATGCCGATGTTACACTCATCAAGACCTTTCATTTGATTACCCACATCAATTTTTCATATATTTATATATATTATATATATTAGGGTGGCGCAAAAAAACCGATTATTTTTTTTTTTGAGTCTCGAGTGAAAAAAATGTTAGTTTTTGATGTTTTAAGAGCCCTCACCAAAGGACAGCTTAAAAAAAAATTTTTAAGAGGTCACTCCAAATTTTTAAAAATTTCAAAAATCGTCAAAAATCGAATTTTTTTTTTTTTTATTTTTTTTCTCGTTACGGTATAATTTTATAGACCAAAAAAAATAAGTTTCTGAAAGTTTCAGTTTAAAATTTAAATTTTGAAAGGTCGCTCATATTTTTTTTTTTTTTTTGCTTCAATTAGTCATATCGCCGACTTTAAGTGTTGGAAGTGGTATGTTGGGGTCTTTTTGGTTTGAAAAAATCTTAACCTACGCGGCAAGGTCAAATCTCAACCAAGCTGGTTCCTAAGACCAGCTTGGGATTCGAACCCACGCCTGGCAGTTGATTAAATAAAATTATTAAATTAAAAAAAAATTATATTTTCTATGTCGTGCTTGATTTTTAGTTCATCTCGAGATGTATTTTTATCGATTATTGTACTAAATAAAAAAAAAATGCATGGAATTTTAATTTGAATAGTAAAAGGTCGCTCGAAAAAATCTAAACTAATGCACTAATAAATTGAAAAAAATTATGAGCGACCTTTCAAAATTCAAATTTTGAACTGAAATTTTCAGAAACTTATTTTTTTTTAGTCTATAAAATTATACCGTAACGAGAAAAAAAAATAAAAAAAAAAAAAAATTCGAGTTTTGACGATTTTTGAAATTTAAAAAAATTTGGAGCGACATCTTAAAATTTTTTTTTTAAGCTGTCCTTTGGAGAGAGCTCTTAAGACATCAAAAACTAACATTTTTTCACTCGAGACTCAAAAAAAAAAAATAGTCGGTTTTTTTGCGCCACCCTAATATATATGTATATATGAAAAATATATAAAAATGCATGTGGGTACTCAAATGAAAGCTCTTGATAAGTGTAACATCGAGATGAGCTTAAATCTTAAAAAACATCAACAGTAAAAAAAGTACAGTGCAATTTAACAAAAATCATTATTTAATAAACCAAAATTTTATTTATAGTTTTTAATTAATCCAAAAACTTTTTTTTTCAAATAAAGTGCTTAAGCCCTTTTTGTTGTCAATTTTTTTTATCAGCGTAAAAAAATGATCAGCCATATTTTCAATTAAAACAACCTCTCAGCAATTAAAAACAAAAACTTTACATTTTATTCAATTTAAATACAAACTCTTCAACAGTCAGTGCATAAATTAACAGATCCACAAAAAAAAATAACTTTTAACCCTATAAACTTCATAAAAAATATAATCCTCCTAAAAGTTTTAAAAATCTCAAAAAAAACTCCTGAGAAGCCTCTAGATCTTTAGAATAAATAAAAATTTCAGAATTCTAACTTTTAGGATCGGTCTGTTGAGCCCTACTCAATAAAGGATCAAGGATCAAGCCGCGTAATTGGTATCTTACACTTGCACAGGGTAAATCGATCTTGATGTGTGTCGGAGCTCATTCCTCCATACATATTTATTTATTTATTTATTTATTTATTTATGTACTGTACACACACACAAGATTCACATTGTACGCCGAATCACACATAAACACGTGAGTAGCTGGTTAGTTATTCAGTAACCAAGTAACCAAGTACACTTGGTACTTATAAGTGAGTAAGTAAGTGAAGTTCGAGAAAATAATAAGAATAAGAATAAGAGACAAGGTAGGACGAAGTACTATATACTACATACTATCCCTTCGGTTATATTCTTGAGCTTGGAGCTTGGTTGATAGAATGCCGGATAGCGGCTGGTACAAAGCGACCTTCGGCCGAGCATATAACCGACATATCCCGTGCTTCGCGCTATAAGTCCTACCGGCCATGGACAAATTGATACACTGTACAGGTAGAACCAGGTAAGGAGTATAGAAGCACATACAGTAACTAAACTGGGAACGCAGTGTCCTGTCTCTTTTACACGTATGCTCGATCCCCGCGGTCCATACATGTTATATGTTATATGTTATATCTTATATGTTACGTTACGTTACGTTACGTGAAACTGCATGTGTACATACATGCACTTATTCTATTGAAAGACTCACTGGGGATATCCTCAGGCATTTCTGCATCCAGGAGCATCATTGTCTCTTCAAACTCCCTATAGTAAGACTATACCACACAATGATATATAATAATAATAAAAATTCTTATATTATATTATTTTATACGAGGATAAATAAGAATAATGGGACAACAAAATGCAAAGTCCCGGTAACTTGTCTTTCATCATTTTTAAAGGTCACTCACGGCAAATAACGATCTCTAAAAATTTAACAACGTACGGAGTACACGGAGCAAACGGAGTAAACGGAGTAGACGGAGTCCTGGTATTAAATGGGAATCTTTAATGACTGGTAGTACTCGCGGAAGTCATATATAACGTATAAACGTATAGTATTGCCGTTAAAAATATAGTTTTTAGAAGTTTACTGTTTAACGCGGATTCGTGTTACAGATTTTAATTCTTTAGTTTTAGAGTTTCAATGGTTGTTGGAAAGGATATTAAAGTTGATGAGTGAATTTTAATGTTTTTGAGAACTGAAATGTTGAAATTTTTTTTTTTATTTGAAATTTGGTTTCAGAAAAATTTAAATTGTTTTTTTAAGGCTGAATTTTGATCTTATATAAGGCCGCTATTCTTTGGTAAATTTTTAAATTGAAAGCTGAAAAATAATTAAAGAAAAAAATTTTGCCAAATGTATTTTTAATAAATTTGATGAACTGTTCTAAATAATATTAACTAGCAACCTTGCAGTCACTATGTGACTGCTGTGACTTGTGAACTATAAATAAATAAAATTAAGTAATGATTTTTGTTAAATTGCACTGGACTTTCTTAACTATTGACATTTTTAAAGATATAAGCTCATCCTGATGTTACACTCATCAAGACCTTTCATTTGATTACCCACATCAATTTTTTATATATTTATATATATTATATATATGTATATATGAAAAATATTTCAAAAATGCATGTGGGTACTTAAATGAAAGGTCTTGATGAGTGTAACATCGGGATGAGCTTATACCTTTAAAAATATCAATAGTTAACAAGATACAAGGTAGTTTCTTAATTATGTTAAATTGCATTGTACTTTTTTAACTTTTGACGTTTTTAAAGATATAAGCTCATCCCGATGTTACACTCATTAAGAGCTTTCATTTGAGTACCCACATTCATTTTTATATATTTTTCATATATACATATATATAATATATATAAATATATAAAAAATTGATGTGGGTAATCAAATGAAAGGTCTTGATGAGTATAACACGGCATGAGCTTATATCTTTAAAAATATCAATATTTAACAAGATACAAGGTAGTTTCTTAATTATGTTAAATTGCACTGTACTTTCTTAACTTTTGACGTTTTTAAAGATATAAGCTCATCCCGATATTACACTCATTAAGAGCTTTCATTTGAATACCCACATGCATTTTTGAAATATTTTTCATATATACATATATATAATATATATAAATATATAAAAAATTGATGTGGGTAATTAAATGAAAGGTCTTGATGAGTGTAACACCGGGATGAGCTTATATCTTTAAAAATGTCAATAGTTCACAAGATACAAGGTCATTTCTTTATTATGATAACGATACCAAATTCAACCAGAAAAACCCATTTTATCATATAAATACACTGGCCACAAAATTTTTCTTAATAATATAGATAATTAATACGCCATTATTAATTACTGAAATTTACTCATTTTCTTTAAAGTAATAATACATTTTTTTTTAAATAATAAGTTGAGTGGAATTGAAGAAAAAAGTTCTGACAAATGTATTTTTAAAACAATAATTACTTTTTTTTTAATTTGACAATTGGACTTGTTGAGAAAAATTTTAAGACTAATTAAAAACAATTAATGAATAAAACTAAAATATAATAAATAATTACATAAATATTCTATTTTATTAAAAATAAAAAGTTCAAAGCCCAACGGCTGACTCATTAAATGAATCATTAAATGAAATAAAATGAACTTATATAAATAATAGTTGTTGTTATTGTTAATGCTTTTAATATTAGTCGGATTTCGTCACAGTGAGAAAAATAATTGTCCGGAAATGCTACTGTGAGGTAAAGCCGGTATAGTGTATGTTATGTGATGAGCGAACGGTAAGTAAAGGTCTTTAAATATATTTTTAAAACGGACATAATCCTTTCTTAAAGATCCCCGGAGTTGCAGGTAGCGATTGTGTGACTTGAAATGAGGAAATTAAGGCGCTAAAGCTCTGTACTGTACACCAGTACTGTGTACTATTATAAAAATAACAACTAAATATATATATATATACATAGTGTGCAGTATAAAATAAATCGCGCTCGCCACGGGCAATCGCAATAATTACGAGACGAATTACGGTAATTGCTGTAATACAACAACGTGGTATTGTAAGAACCAAGGATCACCATGTCGTCGGCATCGATTATCACTCATGTAGATACATTATTTATTGTATATTATATATTATTATATATTGTATATATTTTACACTGATATTAAAGGAAAATAAAATAAAAAAAAAAATATTTAACATTGAACGCGTGATGGACGTGTATAACACCAGAGGATATTTATTTTCTTATGGATTTTATATGTAATATAAAATATATATAATGATGATCATGTTTAATGATGTCAATATTATATTACTACCGGCATACTTAATTATCTTATTATTTATATGGCGTTTTATTCGCACTCACTGTCCTTTTTTTAAATAAAATAAAATAAATTTTTTTTTGTTATTGTGATTCAAAAATTTATGAGAAAAAAAAATAAGCTGGGATAATTTTTGAATTTTGAACGGTCTAGTTTAAATTTGAAAGAGGTATAATTTTATTTAAAGAGAAAAAATAAATGCAGAGCGGTGAAAAATATAAAGATGAATTTTTTCCATGATACCGGAAACCACAAATGAATGGGATGTCACAATATTTAACGTCCGTGTCGTACAGGTCGAAAAGTTTCGATTTGTCAAAATGGAAAAAAGTAAACAGTCCTTAGGCTTAAATATACGGACAGCTTTATTTCTATAGTACTCCTATAGACTTATTATTTCGGATGTCTGGAGAAAATCAAATTTCACTTGACCAGAAATTAGTGGCGGTGAAAAACAAAGACTAGACTTTTTTTTCGGAGGGAGGTTTACATGCTACGAGACGGAAGCTAGCTTAGAAGACGGAACAGAGTATGTCATTAAAAAGATATTTTCAGTATTTATCTTGTCAAAATATTGTTATTAATTTTTTTTCTTTTTTAATTATTTATTGTGAAGTTTTGGGTGGTAAATTGAAATTTTGAAAAATTGGAATAATTATCTAACATTTTTTTTCACTATTAAGTTGAAATTTTGTTCAATAATTAAACAAAAAAAATTAAAGTAAGAAATTTCTCATTTTTATAAATAATTTATCAAATTTTATTTTAAATTAATTTATGCCGGAAATACTATTTAATAAATTTAAGAAGATCCACGCAAAGTAGTCAAATTTTTAAAACTTCTTGAAAATTTGTAAATTCAATCTACGTAGCCTAATAATTAATACACTGATAGAAGGATTTGTTTATATTTAAAAATATTTATTAATGTTTAACAAATAAATATTAAAGACCACTTTTTAGGCCTTAACAAATATTTCTTAGTATTTAAAAAGATTTATTAATATTTAATAAATAAATATCAGATTTATTAAATACTAACAAATCATTTTAAATACTAAGAAATATTTGTTTAATACTATAAAGTTGTCTCTAATAAATGATTTGTTAACTATTAACAAATATTATTTAATATAAATTAATCCTTCTATCAGTGTACTATACAAAAATTAAAAATAGTAGGTTTCCGGGATATTTAATGAAACAATTAGGTTTGAAAATTATAATTTTTACATCTAGGTAAATGGCGATTCTACCAGCCGTGTATTTGATTAAGAATTTAATGCAATTAACGATTTAAAAATAATTTTATTTTCATTGAATATTAATTGAAAAAATAGTAAGCTTTAGATTTAATCAATAAAAAATTAGGTTTCCGAACGTATTACGGAGATATTTTATATTTTTGATGAAAAATCACAAGGAATTTCCTTTTTTTAAAGTCTTGTATTTGAATTGGCAACACCGCTTGCGCAGTTACCCGGCGCATAAGTAGCTGCGGTTTTATAAATGCTGCGCACTGATAGAAGGATTAATTTATATTAAATAATATTTGTTAATAGTTAACAAATCATTTATTAGAGACAACTTTATAGTATTAAACAAATATTTCTTAGTATTTGAAATGATTTGTTTGTATTTAATAAATTTGATATTAAATTATTAAATATTAATAAATCTTTTTAAATACTAAGAAATATTTGTTACGGACTAAAAAATGGCTTCTAATAAATGATTATTTGTTAAATATTAACAAATATTTTTAACTATAAACAAATCCTTCTATCAGTGTAGATGATCTTAGCTGTTTTAGTTAAACAGTAAACATAAATAAATTTTAAGGTTAGGGAACTCTTGCAGTGTTGTCAAGTGTTTACCAGTAATTCAGAGTGCTATCCCTGTTTAAAAATATTCATTGAAAAAAATTCACTGTCATGAGATTTGAATTTTTTTCAATAATTTCAATTGATTTCAATTTCTAAGTATATATCTACAGATATATAATTTGCATAGAGCGAATTTTTTTAATTTTTTTTGAATGAATATTTTTAAACAGGGATATTTTTTACTAGTCAATTAATTGTTAATAATTATTTAATGAGCAAATTTTTCGAAAATTTCCTTAAAAATGTTATTAATTAATTTTAAAATGCATAACATCAGTATTTCTACGTATTATTTTTTTATAGACATTCTTTACACTCGGAGGGTACTTGGATCTCCTTAAGAATTAAACAAAAAAAAAAAAAAAGATTTATTTTTCATGTTATATAGACGTCGAAAATTCGTTTAGTAAAATTGTAGAAAAAAAAAAAAAACAATACCGTAAAAATGTAAGATAAAAAAATCTATTGTTTGTCAAAAATGAAAGATTATAAAACGAAAGATTCATCGCAATTAGCACACCAGAAATAATAGCTTAAAACCTAAACCAATATCTTCCTAATAAGTGAGGTGATGAAGCGTCAAAAATAAAATCCTGTGAAATTACCGATAATAACTCGGAAACTTTGATTTTCTTCCGATGCAGGTAGCCTTATTAATATGGTGTGAAAAATTACTATACTTTACACTGAAAATAATAGTAAGAGCTCCATAAAATAAATAAAGAGCTACTGCTCATCTCGTAACGGCAATTACGAAACAAAACCCTGAGAAAATTCCAATTAAAAAATTCCTCACCATTTTTCCGTTCCTCGAACCATCAAATTACGCATTATTCCCCATCATGTCTATAAAAAATCGCTCTATTTATATATACTCGATCCAAAAAAGCTAATCTGTAAAAAGTACATTGTACATACGATTGCGTTGTACGCTATAGGTATGTAAGTTAAGTCATAACTGGCATTCCTCGAAGATTGGACGAGATTTAACGGTGCTACGGCACGTGAATAGTTTTATTCTAAGTTAGTAACGACATTCATTTGACAGATTCACACCACCGCAATCATACAACACTCTACATGTGTTACGGTGCGGTGTGTCGTGTGTCATGTCCGGCACGTGTGCATACTCGAGAGCACTCAACGTCTATTACACATACCTGATTTATCGACGTGACGAGCGGTCAACACACAATTTTGCATTGTCACTGCGGCCAAGGGGATTCGTCTCACAGCTCTGTAATGGTACCCGAAGAGACGAACCGTATCCAGGAATTCCAGAGAAAAATGCGGAAGCTATCCTAAAAATAAAAAATGTAATACAGTTTGTTGCATTAAATGCTTAAAAATTTATATTATTTAGAGAATAAGAAAAATTTTGTGCCCAGTGTATTTAATATGATAAAATGGGTTTTTATGGTTAAATTTGGTATCGTTGGAAAAGTCTTGAACTGAAGTTGAGCATTTTCAAGGTTTCATATCATTTTCACCAATAGTCAATTTATGATAATAAGTATTTAGGCTGCATTCGAAAATGCCCTATTTCTAACTACAGAATTGAGAAATGACCTTGTATCTCGAGAACTATTGACATTTTTAAAGATATAAGCTCATCCCGATGTTATACTCATCAAGACCTTTCATTTAAGTACCCACATCAATTTTTCATATATTTTATATATTTATATATATTATAAATATGTATATGGGTGATTCTCTGTAAGGATGTCCTAAATCTGTACAAAATTGTCCGACCAAATTATTTTTGATTTTATTAGAAAAAAAATTAACAAGGGCTACAAAACTATCAGCTTAATTATAATAAATAAACAGCCGAATTAATTTTTGCTTTTTCGATATTTGTATATCTTTTGCCATATAACATGACAGGGGACTAACTCCCAGGGGACTGATTTTTTTTATCAAATTGAGAAAAATCAAGCAAACTATTTCAATGCATTCAACTTTTTAAGTTCTCAATGAATGTTTACATTAATTAGAATAATATTAAGACTTATGGATCCAATTTAATAAATAAATTATAAATAAAAATAGCTGCCAGGGGACTGAGTTTTGAAGTGGCCCAGACACATATTTCCAGCACAAACGGTACTTTGATACTAAATAAAATGGCGATAAAACGCTAACAGCCCTATGGTTATTAAATTAAGGCTAGTTAGATCCTTATAAACCTTACAAAAGGTAAAATAACACGCTGAATTTTTTTTTTTTTGGCTTTGAACTTCTGGCAGGGGACTGATCTTAAAATGCCTGGGACAAACTTTGGTTTAATGAATTTAACCCTTCAGCACTCTCGCAAAACGATTTACTATCATTACTCGCGCGATGAGAAAAACTCTCACGCCTTATGTGGAAGCACACGCATGCTTATAGTCCCTTTAATTTAAAAAATCTTAAATAAAATAAATTTCTTAAAACAAAAAAAAATTGACTTATTTAAAAATAATATTTAATAATAATACATCCAAACACAAATGCACTCTTACGGGAACCTCCGAACTGTATCGATCAGACCCGATTTTTTAAATTCTGACCCCCCTATTTTACTATTGCGATGAGAAAATATCTCACAGAGTTAATAAAATTTATTTTATTTTTTTATAGTATAGAACAATTAAAATAATAATATTGCAATCTGAAATAATATTAATTTTTTGGCAGATAGAAAAAAAATCACATAGTCATTCCATTTGAAATTTGAAAGAAAATTTGAGTTATTGATGAGCGTGAGAGAAAATCTCATAGCGAGAGTGCTGAAGGGTTAATGAAACAAACTAATTTTCGGTACTTTTTATTGAAGAAGATTGTTAGTTATCTAATTAAGTTTATAAACATTATGGACCAAATTATATATTATTGACAAATAACTTAAAATTTAATCTTAAAGTTTCAATTTTGGGAATGGGTCAGCCCAGGAGACTGACATTTCGGTGGTTTACGAATTTATAGCAAAAAAACCAAAATTTATTCCATTTTAGTTTTCAATGCTCCAAATAGAAATGTTTTTTTACTTTCTTAATAAATTTTTTTTAGTAATAAAATAACAATTTTTCTAATCAAAAAATGCCTGGGACAGCAAAAAACATCCTTACAGAGAATCACCCATTTATAAAAAATATATCAAAATGCATGTGGGTACTCAAATGAAAGCTCTTGATGAGTATAACATCGGGATCAGCTTATATCTTTAAAAATGTCACACATTGTGACTGCAAGGTTGCTAGTTTATTTTAATTTTTAAATTTTGGACTAAAAATTTGAATAAAAAATTTTTTACAATTAAAAATTATCAATTTTAATTTTAATTTGGATTTTTTCGAATTTTAGCCAAAAAATTTGGATAAATAAAAAAATTTTTTGAAAAATAAAAACTATGTTCAATTTTCAATTTTTGAAATTTAAATAAAAATTTTGAATAAATAAAAAATTGATTAAAAAATAAAAATTATTAATTGAAAATAGCTTAAAGATTTTGAGTTTCAAGTGTAGAAATATAGATGTTTGTTAAAAAAAAAAATGACTGGGAAAAAATATGTTTAAAAAGTTGAAACATGATAAATGAGAAGCGGCATCAGATCCCGTGCAACTGGGAGTAAACAACTCCTGAGGGGTTGCAACAACACCCGATTAGGCCAGTGAATTATGGCAAGTCGAAGAGAAGCCTCGACGCATATATGAAGAGGAAGAGAACCATAGATAAGATGACTGGGCCTTAGTATTATATTATATTAATATTAGTCTGGCGCTGTTCAGCCTTTGCCTTATCCTTATCCCGAGCGGTGGCAGATCAACAATCCGATTAAAAACTCCTCAGGCGATCGACAACCTCTCCTTTTTTTATATTCTTATTCATTAAAAATTGTGAAGGAAGAATGCCTACGATTGTTATATTTTTTTGCGCTCAAAAGTACCTGTAAAGAGCAAGTTTAATAAGTATTGCCCCGGGTATTAGTCAACCACTCATTTCACTAACGAACCCGGCGATTTATTACGCACGAAATCGTGTAAGTGGAACGATACACAATCGAATTCAACCCAGAAGGCTTCTTTTGAAAAAAAATCTTTTTTTTTTGTTAGAAGCATTATATTAAAAATTATTGGCCTATCTGGTGTTGAAACTTCACACCAAAATATTTTCGCTAAAAATTAGATTTATATTTTTTAAAACAATTTATTAAAATTTTCATAGAATTTTTTAAATACCAAATTTTCTTTAATTGCTTCCAAAGTTTTTTTTACTATTTCCTGTTTTTGATATCTAAAAATTTTTTTTCTAAAAAAAAAATGGACTTTCTGGCACGAGGATAAAATTGATTAGAAAAACTGACCTTTTAAGATTTGATTAATTTATCTTAAAATTTTTTTACAACTAAGTAAAAATTTTTTTTACAAATTTTAAACTAGAAATATTCCAACAAAGCGTTCAAAAATGTTTTAAATCCCAAATTTATTTTAATTTCCTTCTTCAAAGTTTTTTTTTACTATTTCCTGTTCTAAATATCTACCCAAAAAAAAATAAACTTCCCGGCACGGGAATAAAATTTATAAAAAAATTAAATTATCTTCCAAGCTCCTAATCGTCTAGACCTAGGTCTCCCCTAATTTTTATCCATTAAATACTACAAGGAAAAAAGAAAAAAAAAACATCCCAATTGTAATTAATCTCTTCGATAGTTCATCCGTTCAAACATGAATTCGTAACGCAATTTTCTCTAACTACATCCAGTAAATATGAATATATGAATATACGTTGACGAAGATATCAAATGTAATGAAAAAATGTAAAGTTTAAAGTAGAACAGCAGTTAGTCTTCTAAATGCGAATTAAACCCTTGAGGCCTCTGACAGATGTAGTAATTCACGGGTAATTAATTACACCGTGCATCACACACTCGCGTCATTATAATTCTCAGCGATTAGATTATATTCTAATAATAATTTAAGGAATACCTGGGAGCAGCAAACATAGCTGTTATTATCAACCGGTTATCACGATTGAAACCCGATATTTAGATTAGGTATAGAAATAGCCGCTAGTCTTTAACACACATAACAATCCGATTGATTCGATTGATTCTCCGATCACAGATAAATAATATATCTATCGATTTCATCGCCAGGATAATTGAACACTCGGAGAAATTCGCATCTGGATCTAGATTGCTTTCTCTTAAATTTTTAATTTATCTCCTGCATATTTAACAGTTTAAATTAATTTTTATTTTTATAGTTCCAGCAAAAATGAAAAATGATGAATTTTTTAATTTTGTGAAGAAAAAAATTAACATGCAAGACTAAATATTTTAAAAAATTGTCACGATAAGTAACGTTAGGTCAGTTTTTTAAATTAATTTGTACTAGCAATCTTGCAGTCACTATTTGACTGCCGTGACTTGTGAACTATAAATAAATAAAATTTTGCTTTATTAAATAATGAATTTTGTTAAATAGTACAGTACTTTTTTAACTATTGACGTTTTTTAAGATATAAGCTCATCCCGATGTTACACTCATCAAAAGCTTTCATTCGAGTACCCACATGCACTTTGATATATTTTTCATATATACATATATATAATATATATAAAATATATGAAAAGTTGATGTGGGTACTCAAATGAAAGGTCTCGATGAGTGTAACATCGAGATGAGCTTATATCTTCAGAAATATCATTAGTTGACAAGATAGCAAAGTCAGTTCTTAATTATTGATATTTTTTAAGATATAAGCTCATCCCGATGTTACACTCATCAAGAGCTTTCATTTGAGTACACACATGCACTTTGATATATTTTTCATATATACATATATATAATATACATAAAATATATGAAAAATTGATGTGGGTACTCAAATGAAAGGTCTCGATGAGTGTAACATCAGAATGAGCTTATATCTTCAGAAATATCATTAGTTGACAAGATAGCAAAGTCAGTTCTTAATTATTGACATTTTTTAAGATATAAGCTCATCCCGATATTACACTCATCAAGAGCTTTCATTTGAGTACACACATGCATTTTGATATATTTTTCATATATACATATATATAATATATATAAATATATGAAAAATTGATGTGGGTACTCAAATGAAAGGTCGACATTAAAAATGTCAATAGTTCACAAGATACACGGTCATTTCTTAATTATGTATCTAGAGATAAAACATTTTCGAATGCTGCCTAAATACTTTTTGCGAAAATGATATAAAACCTTGAAAAGGCACAAATTAAAATCAAGACCTTTACAACGACACTAAATTTAACTAAAAAAACCTATTTTATCATATGACTATCTTGGACACAAAATTTTTCTTATTCTCTTAATAATACAGATAATTTTTATTTTTTATTTATTTAAATTTTCAAGCTAAAAAAAAAATTGATAATTGAATTAAACAGACTGTAAAATTCACTCGGACATTATCGTGGGTCGTTAAAAATTGTCGTCCTTTGGAGCCAGAGCCTCGTGGCAAGACAGTATATTTAAAGCTTACTCACTTGTCGGTGATTATACTTACACGTGGTTACATCTACATGTAAGTATAAGTATAAGTATGTTATATACACCCAAAGAGAAAGAGGTGGCGAGCTGTAATCTGTAAGTAGGTAGGGGTCGAGGTAGATCGCGGGGCGTAACCTACGGAATCGAACAAGTCAATAACTCGTCCTGATCTTCCCCCGCAATGATAAATCGCCTGATTGGACAATGAATGTGGGTGCTCCGTTCCTTGGATCTACACATGCACATTAAATCTCGAGCTTGACTCCAACATGCTTACACTTGTTATGTATGTGTGAGTATGTTGCATACCGACACAATAAAAGGCTCACATAAAGTCAAGACAACAGAACAGCAATAATGTACGATTAACGAGCAAGAAGCTCAGCACACGTGGGCGCGTGGCGATGTCTTTATAAGCCCTACTTAGGCATACGTATATGTTTGCATGTATATTTACATGTATATATATGTCTTCTTGTTCCTGTTCTTATTAAATATATAACACCGGTTAATATTTGAGCAAACAAACAGAAGAAAAACTTCATTCTTTTTAACAAACTAGACTATTTAGCTCGCCAGAAGTATGAGAAGCAAAGTAGACTTAAAAATTACACTCTTAAGTAAATAAATATAATTCCTTACCGGTATTTTTATTTACGGCTTTTCCTGTAATTTTCTCTAATAGGTATCTGTCCAAGTTGGAGTCGGAGGCGGATAACTGGGGAGCCTGGGCCTACCGTACCTAATCAGGTTAAATTTGCACGGTAGCCAGTTCAAACTCTGCCGAAACTGAAATTATAAAAATATAATTATCCGGGATTAGTTCAACCGTATCCTTAATAATTATCAAGTGACTGTTTTTATTTTTTTGGCTGTTGGAAGAAACTTTTTACGGGAATAATCATTTTTAATTTGTTGTCAATAACATCGTTAACTTCTTCTCTGGGTTTTGAGGTGGGTTTAGATGTGGGCAATTTTTTTTTAACATCTAATTGGCTGACATTTATTTTTACAAATAAATTTTTGGTAAATATTTACAAGTGGAGTCGAAATTTTAATTTTAATTTTTTTGAACGAAATTTTTATTTTACTTTATTGATATATTTTTTTAAATACATAAAAAAAATGAAGAATTTAAAAAAAAAAAGATGATTATCACAATTTTAACAAATTTTCAAAAAAATTTATAAATTTTTTAGAAAATTGTGATATTTAATTTTTTTTTAAATTGTTCGTTTTTTTATGTACTTTAAACAAAAAATATATCAAAAACATCAAAAAAATATAAAATAGAAATTTTATCCAAAAACAAGAGAGTCAAAAGTTTTTCCAACTTTTGAAGGCAAAAAAAGCTATCGAAATCTTTATTTTTTCTTTCACGACATTATTTACACGTGGGGTGAATCATATTAATTTTCATTTTTTTTAACGAAATTTCTATTTGATTCTATTGATACATTTTTTTAAATACATAAAAAATGAACAAAAAAAAAAGGTTGATTATCAATTTTAACAAATTTTCAAAAAATTTATAAATTTTTAGAAAAATTGTGATATTTAATTTTTTTAAATTGTTCGTTTTTTTATGTACTTTAAACAAAAAATATATCAAAAACATCAAAAAAATATAAAATAGAAATTTTATCCAAAAACAAGAGAGTCAAAAGTTTTTCCAACTTTTAAAGGCAAAAAATCTATCAAAATCTTTATTTTTTTCTTTCACGACATTATTTAACATAAATGCGCCGTAAAAAACAAGCAGAATAAAAAAAAATTTGAAAATGTTAATTTTTCACCTAGATATGGCCAAAAATAGGTTTGACCGCACTTGTAAATAATTAGCATAATTTTTTTCTGTCTTGTAAATAATTTATTATGATAATTATAATTAATAATTAATAATCGACAATTAATGCACAAATTTTTTAATTTTCAATAGGAAAAATAAATTTGTTCTTAAAAAATTAACTTTTTTTCCTGCTTAATTTCTTTTTAATTTTTTTCACTGAATTATTCAAATTCGAAATTATTTAAAAATTATGAGAATAAATTTAGCATTTACGAAAAAATTTGAATTTAAAAAAAGATAACTATTTATTGTGTTATTATTTTATTTTTTTTTTTTTTTGAGATAATGAGGCGTGAAAAAAATGAGTAAATAATATTTTAACTGAAAAATGTATGTAAATAAATAGGAAGATATCTCTGGAGGTAAAAAATAAAAGAATCGGCGAAGGAGTGCGAGGAATAAATAAAAATTGAAGATGAGTAAAAATGAAAAGGCAACGCCACCCCGTAGCGTCTGTTATTTAGTTCCCCCTGATAGCTACACACGACATATAACATAATAGAAGACAACATAGATATTGTATTAGTATATGTAAAGATTACACAGATATAAGAGTAGAGATAGAGAAGAGAATAGCTGAGAGTCTGGACTTGTCCCGTTCGTCGGCCTCTGGGTTTCTCTCTATCTCTCGTGAGGCACGAGACAATAATCTCGGGTGGTAGTAGCCCTGAGGGTTCCACCGGGTCTCTTTTCAGTGCATTATGTGTGCGGGCGCGCGCTTCTAATCCACCGGCAATTTGCAACACCGCATCCATGACTATAGAAATAGGAGTCAAAAATAATAAAAAAATTGAAAAAATCAGAGCTATTCTGTGTCTAATCTCTATGCAAGTTTAACTATGCTGTATATACATACACACGTTTAGTTGTTTTGAATCGCGTGGCGGTCGAGCTCTTTTACTTTGGCCCAAAGCTCTAAGTAGAAACCGAGAACTCTAAGGAGACGAGGGCTGACGCCGGTGGACATGCAAATATATTTTTGTCTGTCTATGCTTCATTTTTTATTTTATTTTGTTATTATAACAATAACTATTCAAATTGCCGTGTGTTTTTCGGGCGAAAACATTTATTCGTGATTTTAAAATTTCAAATTATATGCGAAAATATTTTAAATCTAAATATTTTTAAATTTGCCACGTGTAAAAATATATCAATGTTTTTATTTTATTTTTTGTACACAAAAATTTTTAATTTTATCTTTCGTTGATTCATCATCAATTTTTGACTCAAGATTATTACACTGATAGAAGAATTTATTAACTATTAATAATTTAATTTATTTGATGGCAATTATTTAATTTATAAAATTTTAATAAATATTTTTTAATATTCAATAAATATTTATTTGGGAGGAAAGTATATTTATTAATAGTTAATAAGTATTGATTAATAGTTAATAAATATTTATTAACAGTTAATAAATATTTTGTTGAGTGAATTTGTTTCGCTTTCAATTTTAAATGATATGAAGATTGCTTATAAACAAAAATCATCTTTATAAATTATTTGCATTAATTATATTACATTATAATAACGTTTATTGTAAAATACCAAATTCTATCACAGCTCATAATTATCTTATATATTTTTAAATATTAAAAACGTTAATTTATTTAGTGAATTTAATTATTATTTAATTTATTTTATTTAAATAAACAAACCCAACAGCCAAGAGGCCATTAACAGGGTTAATAATACAACAGTTAGTATATAAAAAAACAATTTTTGATTTATAACAAGATGACTTACAGCTAGCATAGTGATTTCATATTTAATAGTATATTAATATTAATATTAATTATAAATTTAATAGATAGATTGCTAAATGAGTAGACCATTGATGTGTTAGTAATTGCAAACAAAAACAAAAAATAATAGTAATTGATAAAATAAAAAGAAAAAATAATAATATTAATAATAAAAATAATAATAATTATTATTATTATAAAATTTGTAGCAATTGCACGTAATTAACACCATTAAGTTGATAATTTGCCAAGTGATGCTGTTATACAGCCACTAAGTCAGTTTGACAGCACCAGGTCTAAATAATTATTTGATAGTTAGTAACAAGATTGTTCTGTTCAAATTAAAGCAAAATTATAATTATAATTATAATAAAGCAAAATAAATCTATAAAAGTCATTCAAGAGCGCAAATCTTGCATCATGTAATATGCGAGCCTGGTGCCTGATAAACATACATATAAGTATTGAAATCACCAGTTTTAACGATCTTACAGCTAATATCGCACTCAAACTCTCAGATAACATATCCAAAAAATTACTAAAAAAAAATACAAAAAAAAAATAATAATTCTAATAATACACTGTATAGATCACTAGTAGAGAATACTCTCAAGGATAGTTAATGATTTTTGTTCAGGCCCAGAACCGAAGTTCGGGCATTACATGCTGAACAATAATCTGTCGAGTCCCTCTGGTCGCTATCCACAAATTCTTCTCCCCCGCTGAGGTACGCCGCTTCATCTCTTCTTTCAGGGCCAGATATTCCTGCCTCTGCACCGGCGTTTGGTCTCGAGCAATTACTAGGTGTTGAAGTGATACTGGTAGCTCCTTCTGGACCTTGGATCTGATAAATGCTTGTAATACACTTTCAACCGAGTCAGGATCACTAAAAATTATTTTAATCGGACGTGGGGTCGTACTATTCATTAAGAATCTACCCACCCGGATACATTTAAATTTAATTTTTGTTTTAGCTATTGGTTTGTTTAATAGCTCAGAAAAACAATTAGTGATCCTGACATGCAGATTACCATCTTCAGATCCCGAAGAATCAACTTCAGGAAGACCATAAACCATGAGATTAGAACGCCTGCATAGTCTGTCATCGAATTCTTTCAATAGATCATAAGACGCCCCTGACATTGACGAGTCCCCAGAAATTGTTGACTCAATACTGTCAATTTTTTGTTTGAGTTCGACAATTGTCCTGTGCTCACTAATACCTTTTGTGGAGAAATTTTTCAAACAAGTATCCAAATTGTCAAGCCGAATTTCAACATTATCAAGCCGCCAGGCTAATGGCGTGATTTCATCCCTGAATTATCATTTATTCCAGCTGTAGGGTTTTAAAAAGTGTCAAAAGAAAATTGCTATTTTTGTTTTTTATTTTAAATAAATATTTGTTAACAGTTAACAAATATCCGAACAAAAACAGTTTCACTGTAAAAAAAAAATCGCGCCAAGTCCACGTTTATAAGACTATTAAGAAAAAAAAAATTTTTTTTTTTCTTTACAAATAGATATAAAATAGAAAAATTAAAAAATCCAAGTAACCGATATGATTGTATATGATTTTCGGAAATTAAAAAAAATTTTGTTGTAAATTTAAAAATTAAAAAAAAAATTTTGGAACGTATTTAGTGTGCGTGGTTGCAAAATATTTTACTTTTAATGAAATTCGTAAAATCTATTTACTAGGACTTTAAAAAAATTGAAATACACAATGACGCACACCAAGTACGTTCCAAAATTTTTTCTTAATTTTAAATTTACAACAAAATTTTTTAATTTCCGAAAATCATATGCAATCATATCCGTTACTTGGATTTTTTAATTTTTCTATTTTATATCTTTTTGTAAAGAAATAAAAATTTTTTTTCTTAATAGTCTTATGAACGTGGACTTGGCGCGATTTTTTTACAGTGAAACTGTTTTTGTTCGGATTTCAGTATTTTTTGTAATTATAATAAAAATTTGCAATTGGTACTAACTTAAATCTCAAGTTGGCTGCATTTTTTATAGCAAACTATCCCTTGAAGCTACAGTTTATGTAAAAATAATTGCAGCGCACCTTGGCGGGTGTAGATGCAAGCTGTGAAATTTATTTTTAACTGTAGTTTCCCATTTATTGGAGGATTACCATGCATTCTCGAATTACTTAGTCTGTGGCATGTCACTTTTTACATCGAAAAAAAGTCAGGATCGAAATTTTTGAGCTTGCTATAGTTTGTGCTGATAAAATTTAATAATTTCAAGTAAATTAATGGTTATAATTGAATATAATTAATTGATATCAGTAAAATAAAGTATGAATTACTGTTATAATATAAAATTTAGGAACAAGAAGTACCGTCGAATTAAATAAAATTTTGCAACCTCGAAATACCGTTCTGCTTACAGTAAACACACTCGGTAGTCTGGCGCTCCGTTTACAACGGATTTGAACGGAACTTGGCGCCAGATTCTACCGAATCTGTGGATTCATTAACCATTAATAAGCATTTATTAACAGTTAATAATTTGTACTTAATAAATTACTTATTAACTGTTAATAAATATTTGTTAACTGTTAACAAATATTTATTAACATTTAGTAAATCGTATTTAATAAATAATTTATTAACTGTTAATAAATATTTATTAAATCCTATGATGTTAAAAAATCATTTATTAACATTTAATAAAGTTTATTAAATATAAACAATTCCTTCTATCAGTGTAAAAGATTATTAAAAAATCCCAGCGACCCATCTGACATTATTATGAAAGACAAACTTACAGATTACTTTATTTTAATTAAATAAAAAATATCATAATTAATTTTACAAGAAAATATATTCTCAATAATATATGTCCTTGTCAAAAAAATTTTTTTGAGTAAAAAAATTTAGTTCTCAAACGAAGAATTTTTTTTTTCTGTAGAAGAAAATTAAAAATAAAAAGTCAAGACAATTTACTTTTTGAAAATAGGGCGTTGAAATAATTATAGCAGTTGCTTAAAAAATTAGGAAAACGGTTGACCCTAAAGGCCATCCCTGCAACTTCCGCTAATTCCGTTAATACCTGGCCGCTTTTTGAGCTCTTCGAGCTCAAAAGTACAATCTGTGTGTTGTTTTAAGCTCTCCGAGCTCAAAAAGATACCTTTTCTATGCTTTTGAGCTCTTTGAGCTCAAAAGTCTGATAGAAGTTTCATGGAACACTATTTTTGGAATTTTCAAATCTCAATAAATTTTGAATAAATCAACCGATTTTTACGTGGCTGGCGGCATTCGACGCAGTTTTTAAGCCTTATAAATAATTTCTAAGTTTCAATTGGTCAAACTAGAAATTTCGGAGTAACTCTGAAAAACACTTTTCGGTTTTCTTTCGTTCACGATATCTCTCGAACGAATCAACCGATTTTGACCAGCTTGGTGGAAAGCGACGTGGTTTTATTATGTTATGAGCTGATTAGTTTTGGAATCGATCGGTAGAGCTGTTTGAAAGTTATTCCAAAAATGTCGAAGTTATGTTGAAAAATCCTTATTTCCAAATATTTCGTGGAGGATATCTCTCGAACTAATCAACCGATTTCCACGTTTTTGGCGGCAATCGACGCGGTTTTAACTTCTGAAATTATTCTATATCATCAAAAACGATCCGAGAAGAAATGACGAAGTTATGTGAAAAAACACTTTTCGGTTTTTTCGGTTTTCTTTCGTTCACGCTATCTCGAACGAATCAACCGATTTTGATCGGGTTGACGCCGATCGGCGTGGTTTTCAAGCTTAAGGGCAGATTAGTTTTGAAGTTGATCGATAGAGCCGTTTAAAAGATATTCCAAAAACTACTTTCAAAAATGATTTTTTCTTATTTTTTAAGATTTTTCAAGATTTCTTAAAATCTATCGGTCCGAATCGGTTCAAATTCTCAGGAAATCTAAGTTCAGCGTAGCCCTTTCGAATGGCACCAACCGCGATGAAATCGGTTCAACCGTTCAAAAGTTATAAGCGAGTCACATAGTCACACACACACACACACACACACACACACACACACACACACACACACACACACACACACACACACACACACACACACACACACACACACACACACACACACACACACATACATACAGACATAGTGACAACATCGCGGGGGTAGTCAGGGAAGCTTCCTGTGACCTTCAAACGTCGAGATTTGATGAAAACTCGATTTTTGCCAAACAGGGTAAAACAATAACTTCCCGATTTTTGAAAATCTGAGATTTTTAGCGGGAAGTTAAAAATAAATTTTAAAAGTATTCAAATCAGCACCTAAGAATATCAATAAGATAAAAAATTGAAGAGATGGTTATTTCTCAAAAGATTATTAAATTATCCGACACTCAGGGTGCACCTCAAGGGTTAACTTGCGGGTAATGCACCTATTAAGTTGTTAACGATGAATTATTTTAAGCTTTAACTGTAATCTTTCGCGGTAGCTGATTAAATCCGTTGTTTCTGCAAAACCCCGACAGCGAATAGCAAATACGATAGGAGGTAAGCAAAGTACAAGGCTAATGCCTTGTATTATGTGTATTTGAGGAAAGGAATGACATGAAAGGAATGACGTGTCCTTCGGGCTAGTCTATACCCAAGTAGACGGTTTCGGGTCTGCAGCGGTTCCACGAAAATGCATCTCGTGTAGCAAACCTTTAACTCGCTCCTTTCTCCATTATCGATGAGCACACAGACAATCAGTAGTCGTGTCGGTCCTCGCCCCGAGTCACCGAATTTGTGTTATAATCTTCACAAGACCACTCTCTACTCTAGCATTAGAAAATGGCTATCCGCAAAATTCTTCGCCGTTAGTGTGCAGTGTGTCGGCTTAATATTTAACCCGCGGGCTTTTTTAAAACTCCTCTTTTTTTACATTTTTAAAGTTAAATATATATTCATAAAATTTTTATATTATTATATTTATCCTATTTTGTTCACAATTTCAATTTCAATCGCTAAATTATTTTTAAATAATATTTACTAGCAACCTTGCAGTCACTATGTGACTGCTCTTACTTGTGAACTATAAATAAATGAAATTTTGCTTTATTAAATAATAACTTTTGCTAAATTTCACTGTACTTTTTTAACTATTGACATTTTTTATGATATAAGATCATCTCGATGTTACACTCATCAAAAGCTTTCATTTGAGTACCCACATGCATTTTAATATATTTTTCATATATACATATAAATAATATATGTAAATATATGAAAAATTGATTTGGGTACTCAAATGAAAGGTCTTGACGAGTGTGGTATTGGGATGAGCTTATAACTTAAAAAATGTCAATAGTTAACAAGATATAAGATAGTTTCTTAATTATGTTAAATTGCACTGTACTTTTTCAACTATTGACTTTTTTAAAGATATAAGCTCATCCCGATGTTACACTCATCAAGAGCTTTCATTTGAGTACCCACATCAATTTTTCATATATACATATATATAGTATATATAAATATATGAAAAATTAATGTGGGTACTTAAATGATAGGTCTTGATGAGTGTAATATCGAGATGAGCTTATATCTTCAAAAATATCATTAGTTGACAAGATAGCAAAGTTAGTTCTTAATTATTGACATTTTTAAAAATATAAGCTCATCCCGATGTTACACCCATCAAGAGCTTTCATTTGAGTACCCACATGCATTTTGATATATTTTTCATATATACATATATATAATATATATAAATATATGAAAAAATGATGTGTGTACTTAAATGTAAGGTCTTGATGAGAGTAACATCAGGACGAGCCTATTTCTTTAAAAATGTCAATAGTTCACAAGATACAAGGTCATTTCTTAATTATGTATCTAGAGAAAGAGCATTTTCGAATGCAGCCTACACTGATAGAAGGATTTGTTTATAGTTAAAAAGATTTGTTAATATTTAACAAATCATTTATTAGAAGCCATTTGTTAGTCCTTAACAAATATTTCTTAGTATTTAAAAAGATTTATTAATATTTAATAAATGAATATCAGATTTATTAAATAAAAACAAATCATTTTAAATACTAAGAAATATTTATTTAATATTAAAAAGTGGTCTCTAATAAATGATTTGTTAACTAATAACAAATATTAATTAATACAAATAAATCCTTCTATCAGTGTAAATACTTATCATCATAAATTGAATATTGGTGAAAATAATATGAAACCACAAAAAGACACAACTCCAGGTCAAAACTTTTCCAAAGATACCAAATTTAACCATAAAAACCTATTTTATCATATAAATACACTGGCCACAAAATTTTGCTTATTCTCTTAATAATATATATTATTGAGCCAAAAAAAATTTGTCTGGACAAAAATGATTTTATCTCAGAGTAAAATATTCAATTTTTAATGAAAAAAAATCAATGTTTTTAAATATTAAATTTAAACGCCGAGTCTGGGCCCATAACCTGTTGCTACATTTACACCATAATTAATATTAAAAAAAACATATCTCATAAAAATTTAATTTTCAAACAAACAATAACTTTGTATTTAAAACTACCATAAATTTTCCCACGAGAAAAAAGCTAAAAAATAAAAGCAGACGAACCCGAGACTGAACCTGGACTCTCGAGTGAAAAGAGATAACAATCACTTGAGACTTAAACTCATCCAGGCGATCTGGAGTCTAAGAGCGTGCACGCGTCCTCATACCACAACTATCTAATCTCGCAATTAACCTAGCACAAATCTTACATTATACACTATTTTAAATCTCTTCCTCCGTGACCCTCATCCACCACTAGCCATACATATTCTATATTGTATCCAGTCTCCAACAATAAGTAGAGGCACATTATCCATATTACAATTGCAATACTTAATATTATTATTTATAATCTTTCTCTCGGGAAAAAATGATTATTACCGTACATCTAAGATCCTTAGGGTCTCGTTAATCATTTTCATTGAAATGAAAAGCTTCTTATTACGGTGACAGCGATGATTTCACCTTGGCAATGATCCAGGAAACGCACTGTGTAACCAGTATGCACCGAGAGTCGCTGCTGGACAAAGATCTTTAATGTACACTCTGTTGGATCCACATACACATCTACATACCTACTTCAAATGTATGTCTACATACATATACAAACATTATCTCAAGTACAGACGTTTCTATCCTTCTTTGTCCACAAACACACATATATTTGATTCGTTTGTGCCAGTTCCGGAGGCCGTTATTGTGTGAAATGTGAAAGAGACAACCACTTCTTATATTTTATTTTATTTTTTTTTGCTATTAACGTTACTTACAGGTATTTTATTTTATTTATAAATTTATTCATCTGTGTCTTAGTAGTGTCCTTACAATTATATACTGGACCAATCGCGGTTCTTACGCACACATTTGCATGTTTAACTAGCAGGATAACATCAAGAATAGACGTGGATTTATCGTGCGCCACAAGATTAGTCTTGCAGAAGACAACTAAAAGAATCGACGACAATTTGTCCGATTATTTTTATGCATACGTTTTTTTAATGTCATCTCTATTTATTTGTTTACTTATTTTGAATTACAGTAATTTCAAATTTTTTTAATCTATATTATTAAGAGAATAAGCAAAATTTTATGGCCAGATAATTTATATATTAGAATGGGTTTTAATGGTTAAATTTGGTATCGTTGGAAAAATCTTGACCTGGAGTTGACATTGTATCTTGTGAACTATTGACATTTTTAAAGATATAAGCCCATCCCGATGTTACACTCATCGAGACCTTTAATTTAAGTACCCACATCAATTTTTCATATATTTATATATATTATATATATGTATATATGAAAAATATATCAAAATGCATGTGGGTACTCAAATAAAAGCTCTTAATGCGTGTAACATCAGAATGAGCTTATATCTTAAATAATGTCAATAATTAAGAACTGACTTTGCTATCTTGTCAACAAATGATATTTTATAAGAAATAAGCTAATCTCGATATTAGACTCATCAAGACCTTTCATTTAAGTACCCACATTAATTTTTCTTATATTTATATATATTATATATATTTGTATATATGAAAAATATATCGAAATGCATGTGGGTAGTCAAATGAAAGCTCTTAATGAGTGTAACATCAGGATGAGCTTATATGTTAAAAAATGTCAATAATTAAGAACTGACTTTGCTATCTTGTGAACTATTAACATTTTTTAAGATATAAGCTCATCTTGATATCACACTCATCGAGAGCTTTCATTTCAGTACCCACATCAATTTTTCATATATTTATATATATTATATATATATATGTATATATGAAAAATATATCAAAATGCATGTGGGTACTCAAATGAAAGCTCTTGGTGAGTGTAACATTGGGATGACCTTATAACTTAAAAAACATCAATAGTTAAAAAAGTACAGTGCAATTTAACAAAACTCATTATTTAATAAAGCAAAATTTTATTTATTTATAGTTCATAAATCACGGCAGTCACATAGTAACTGCAAGATTGCTGGTATTATTATATTTCTTTTAATAGATGAAAAAAACAACTTTTTTGTTTTTATATCTTCAATTATAAATGAAATTTTCTATTAAGTTATTTACCAGAGTAAAAAAATTTAGAGGGTAAATTGATTTTTTATCTAAGAAAAATTATTTCTGTGTTCTAAAATGAGACAGTGAAATTTTTTTAAATAAAATTCCTCGAAATTTTTTACTCTAAACTATTTTAGCAAGTGACATTTCGGAAAAAATAAAGAAGAAATGAACACAATAGTTGTTATTATTTTTGTTTGACTGAATACAGAACGACAAATTGCAATTAGGGCAAGTGAAATGAAGCGGAAGGATACTTTTTGAGAATAAGAAAAGACAAACATTTAATAAGAGTCTTTCACTTGTCGAGTTCATTGAAAATTATAAAATATTTTAGTGTGTGAGTGCGTGGACGCGGGGGAATTTTGTTTTACTGGCCAATGAGAAACTCGGATGGCACAAAACCGGAAGGATATTACATAAGCGGATATACATACAGGGAAGATGGCATTGTTTATCCTTCGACCATTGAAATATGCACCTGAAGACCGCATTGAGAAGTTTTTGCGATCGGATGTGTGCGGAGTCAATGTAGAATGGAAAGGATGTTGAAAATTACAAGGCTAGATGTGCGTATACTGTACTTGATTCTTTGATATATGTATGTATATTTCATTTATCCATTCGGTAAACTTTTTACTTCTTTACAAATTAACTTGTGTATGTGGAGTCGGGTGGGAGTTAGTTATAATGAAAATTCAAATGAGTAAGAAAGAAAATAACGACTTGTAACGAGAGTATTGTTCTCTGGTCGCATTATGACAATGTATCACAATGTTAGATATTGGATTATATACAGGCAGTTTTTTAGCTGGTTACAATTTATTTTATTACGGGGTTGATGGATGAAGAGTACGCTGGTGACCGACAGATGGCATATTGTTGATTTTTTTAGGGAGGAACGGAGAAATTTATATTTGGTTTGTTTGACAAAATAATGATGAGTATTATAATCAAATTTACTGTTAGTTCTGTGGAAATTCTTCAAATTTTTGAATCTTTATAAAAAATTAATTCTATTATACACTGAAAAATTTTTTTATGTTTAATGTAATTTATAATATTTATTCTGTTAATAAATTATTTTTTAATATCAAAAAATTTTAATAATGTTTATTAATTAGTTAATAAAAATTTATTTAAACCTTTATATAAAAAGCGGGAGTAAAAATTATATTTTTATTTTTGTAACTGAAAAATTTTAATTGATTAGATAAACTAATGTTTTTTTTTCATAAAAAAATTTGAAGTAGATATGATTTCCTCCTCAGAAAAATATTTATCGAAAGCTAATAAATAATTTTTTATACTTAATAAATTAAAAAATTTTTTCTAAATAAATCTATATTATTAAGAGAATAGGCAAAATTTTGTGGCCAGTGTATTTATATCGAAGAATAGGTTTTTATGGTTAAATTTAGTATCGTTGGAAAAGTCTTGACCTGGAGTTGTGCCTTTTCAAGGATTCATATCATTCTCACCAATCTTGTGAACTATTGATATTTTTAAAGATGTAAGCTCATCCCGATGTTACACTCATCAAGACCTTTCATTTGAGTACCCACATCAATTTTTCATATATTTTATATATTTATATATATGTATATATGAATATATACATATATTACAGCATATATATATATATATATATATATATATATATATATATATATATATATATATATATATATATATGCTATATATATATATATATTATATATATATATGTATATATATATATATATATACATATATATATATATATACAGCAGCAACCAGCAGCATATATATAGCATATATATGCTATATATTATATATGGCATATATATATATATTATATATATATATATATATATATGTTATATATATATATATATATATATATATACATATATATAAGAATGTATATATGGAAAATATATCAAAATGCATGTGGGTACTCAAATGAAAGCTCTTGATAAGTGTAACATCGGGATGAGCTTATTTCTTAAAAAATGTCAATAATTAAGAACTGACTTTGCTATCTTGTCAACTAATTATATTTTTAAAGATATAAGCTCACCCCGACATTACACTCATCAAGACCTTTCATTTGAGTACCCACATAAATTTTTCATATATTTTTTATATTTATATATATTATATACTAGCGGACCCGACAGACTTTGTCCTGTACACACGTCTTAAATTTAGAAATTTTAGGAATGAGCTTGTATAGTTAAAAACATCGTTAGTTAACAATATGCAATGGGCATTCCTCTATAATTAACGTTTTCATAAATATAAGCTCATTCTGATTTTATACTCATCGAGAGCTTTTATTTGAGTACCCACATGAATTTTTTCATATATCTTATACATATGATATTTATAAAATATATGAAAAGTGCATGTGGGTACTCAAGGTCAACAACAATTTATAAATAAAAAATCTATTAAATAAACATTTTCCCGTGGACTGAATTGTGAATCTAAACCATTCTGGAATCCACCGGAAGACACACAAAAAATTTCATTAAAATCGGTCTAGCCGTTTAGGAGGAGTTCAGTAACAAACACACGCACAGAAGAAATATATATATAAAGATGTAAGAAAATTCAGATAGCTCGGACTGGGATTCAAACCCAGAACCTCCCGATTACATGTTGGCTGCACTTTAATTTTTAATTTTTCTATTTTTTAATATTTACGATTTTTTTTTAAATGTTTTTTTTTTTATAAACCATTTTTTAACTATAACGTACAAAGGAAAAGTATCAAAATCGGTCCAATAATTCATTTTTATAAATATAGATATAGATTTTATACGGTGATTGAGTATTCTTAATTTTTCTAATTTCCCGCGCAATTTTCTTAATTTTTTCTTTCATAAGAACCTTCTCCTGACAATAACAAACTCATCAAAAAAAGAATTAGTGAAATCGGTCCAGCCGTTAACGCGTGATGGCATGACCAAGGGAAATAGGGATTCATTTTTATATATATAGATATATAGATAGATATGTATATATATTATATATATGTATATATGAAAAATATATCAAAATGCATGTGGGTACTCAAATGAAAGCTCTTGATGAGTGTAACATCGAGAGGAGCTCATATCTTTAAAAACGTCAATGGTTAAGAAATGACATTGTATCTTGTGAACTATTGACATTTTTTAAGATATAAGCTCATGTCGGTATTACACTCATTGAGACCTTTCATTTGAGTACCCACATCAATTTTTCATATATTTATATATATTATATATTATATATATGTGTATATGAAAAATATATCAAAATGCATGTGGGTACTCAAATGAAAGCTCTTGATGAGTGTAACATCGAAATGGGCTTATATCTTCAAAAAAGTCAATGTTCAAGAAAGTACAGTGTAATTCGACAAAAATCATTATTTAATAAAGCAAAATTTTATTTATTTTTATAGTTCATAAGTCCTGGCAGTCACATAGTGACTGCAAGATTGCTAGTCTTTATTAATTAGTTAATAAATATTTATTTAAACCTTTATATAAAAAGCAGGTGTAAAAATTCTAACTTGACAATTTTTATAACTCAATAATTTTAATTTAAAAAATTTTAATTGATTAGGTAAACTAATGTTTTTTTTTTTTTTTTTTTTTTTTCATAACAGAAATATAGTAAACAAAAAAATTAACATATCAAAAGTTGAATAATGATTTTTTATACTTAATAAATTAAAAAATTGTTTTTAAATAAATAAATTATTAAAGGGATAAATTATTGTAAATTAATGCAAGAAAATTAAATTAAAACGAAAAAAAAATCTCATGAAAAATTGATTACAAGCTTTGAAAAATACTCTTATATAATTCCAATAAATTTTTTTCTTTGTAATATTCCGAAAAATTTAAGCAGTATTCAACTATCGATTTAATTTCAAAAATAAAAATCCTTGTTCCAGGCATTTAAAAGCCACTTTACATAAAACACGTGTAAACAAAAATATTATAATTATGTAACCAGTATGTTCGCGTAAAATCTCGCTCACTAACATCCATATGGCGACACTTCATTTCGTGATGATGTTAAAACACTTTTGATTTTTTCTTCTCACTTTTTACCGAGCGCAATTAGAATTACAGCGGTCAGTATGGAACAGAGCGTACATCATAAATACATGTTCTTATCAATAATTATATTACCAGCCGAAGTAGCTGCTTCAAAATATTAATCACGCGATCCTTACCAAACGTAGATCCGCTTCGCGCGAATATTGCCCCCGATAAGTTCGTCGACCGCTCAAATTTTGAATTTATAATTTACCGTTTTTGACATAACGCATCCAATAATTTCTTGGTCTACGTTCACCCGTAACCCTGCTGATCCAAGCCTGGACCCCTTTGGAAGATTATTAACACGGTTAAACTCGATATTTTTTACACTTTGTCCGGTGAGCCCCACTTAGCTTCCGCGTGTATTTTTTTAATATCCAACCGACAATTAAACTCAGAACATTAACCAGCTAATTTTTGCGTGCAACCCTTCGTACGTATACTTTTATTTTTGTTAATGTCAAGAAGCACACACAATCATTAGCATGTACCCGAGGAAACTTCATGCCTCATGTCGCCAAAAAAAAACAATTAAGTACCGTTAAAATTAGACTAATTATTAAAAATTATCTCGAGTAACATTTGCGCTTCGACACTTGACGACATACGTTTATTATTTATTAATCATAATCATATTTCATAATAAGTACATGAAAAAAAGTAAACTAAAATTCACTCGGGTGTTCGTTAATTTTTATAGTTTCAACCAGTATAGTGGATATCGGGATGGCACAAATTTTAATGTAGAAAATGTAAAAGCCACAATTTATAATTTAATATCGAAAATGTGATTAGTAGCTGTCACTATAGTAAATAACAACTCTCTTATCTTTTATATAATAACCTAATAACAACTTAAAAAATTACAGTTTCAAACAGTAAAAATTGCTGTTTCAATATATAGTCTATACTATGAGGAGAAGGGAAAGGTCTCACACTCGGAAAATTTAACATTTGAAACAGTAAAAATTCTACTCTTAAAATATATATTTTACCAGTCCAAGCAAATCAATAATTATAGTTTGATTGTTAGCGTTGCGTCTAAAATTTACCAGTTTACTTTGTAAATATTGACGTTGCTTGTATAGAAATTTAGTAACCGTAGTTTATATTTTTTACATATCATGCGATCATTTTTTAGGTACGAAATGATAAATATCAAAATCTGAATTCTTAATTATTATACTTTAACATTTTAGACATTTACATAGCGAATATTACTGTTTAAAATAGTATTTTCTTCCATGTAAATAATAAATTGTAGCATTTAAATGATAAATATTATAGTGATTGTTAAAGTCACGATTTTACTGTTTAAAATGGTAATTTTTTCCAGTTCAGCATTACTTATTATATATAAATCGACTATTACACAGAAAAAAGTAAGCTATAAAATTCACTTGGATTCCGGTTAATTTTTATATTTTCAAACAGTACAGCGGACATCGCGGTGGCACTAATGTAAATATTACAAAACTTAATGTGGAAAATGTAAAAGCCACAATTTATAATTTAATATCGAAAATGTGATTAATAGCTGTCACTATAGTAAATAACGACTCTCTTATCTTAAAAAATTACAGTTTCAAACAGTAAAAATTGCCGTTTCAATATATAGTCTATACTATGAGGAGAAGGGGAAGGTCTCACACTCGGAAAATTTAGCATTTGAAACAGTAAAAATTCTACTCTTAAAATATATATTTTACCAGTCCAAGCAAATCAATAATTATAGTTTGATTGTTAGCGTTGCGTCTAAAATTTACCATTTTACTTTGTAAATATTGACGTTGCTTGTATAGAAATTTAGTAACTTTATTTTATATTTTTAACATATCATGCGATCATTTTTTAGATACGAAATAATAAATATCAAAGTCAAAATTCTTAATTATTATACTTTAACATTTTGGACTTTCACATAGCGAATATTACTGTTTGGAATAGTATTTTCTTCCATGTAAATAATAAATTGTAGCATTTAAATGATAAATATTATAGTGATTGTTAAAATCACGATTTTACTGTTTAAAATGGTAATTTTTTCCAGTTGATCATTACTTATTATAAATCGACTATTATTTATTACAGTTTACTTTTTTCCGTGTAAAATTGATAATTTTTTTGTATAAAAAATTAAAAATGAAAGCATCGATATATTTTTACACGTGACAAATTTAAAAATATTTTCGCATATAATTTGAAAATTTTAAATCACGAATAAATTTTTTCGCCCGAAAAATATACGACAATTTAAATAGTTATTGTTATAATAACAAAATAAAATAAAAAAATGAAACATAAACAGACAAAAATATATTTGCATATAAATTGCAGCAGTTAAATGATAAATATAATAAAATGATTGTTAAAATCACGATTTTACTGTTTGAAATGGTAATTTTTTCCAGTTGATCATTATTCATTACTTATTATAAATCAACTATTATTTTTTACAGTTAACTTTTTTACGAATGCAAACACACCCATAAAATTCTAAAAATATAAAATGGATATAAAGAGTCAAATTCTTTAAATCATCAGCACAAAATTTTTATTGAACATGGATCTAAAAGTGAATTATGGACCACGCCTCCTCATTTTCATTTAACCACCGCGCGTATTCACTGAGTAATTAGCAATTGCCTTTAACAATTACGATTATCATCCTCATACACTTAATTGCTCCGAAGATTTAGGAGTCGTTGAGATATCTAGATTAGCCGTGAGTTGATGCAGAAAGAGTATAACTCCTTCCTATAATAATATTTTATTTATTATCATATTTTTCTCTCCACAAATGTCGCAATAAAATTTTAATTTATATTTAAATTCAATTTATTAAAAAAAAATCCGCCGACCAACTAAGTCGATTAGTTTTTAAATTACAGTTAATGTGTAACTTTGATTTTTCTTCTTAGGTGGTCTGGGTTTATCGAGAAAAATTATTTTTTCTACAGAAAAATACTAAATAAATTCAACGTGTTTGATGCGAATAAAACGAGGAGGAATCTCGGATCAACTTTGTGATTTTTTTATAACTTTTAATTTTAATAACTATAATTTAAGATATTAAAGCATAATTCGTAAGGATGATTATTGAAAGCATAAAGTACACAGATATTGTTAGCCGGTCGTTTCGTCTCATCATTAGCACGTCGTTGTGTGTAAACGCTTGGTAAAAAAAGTTTGTGTGAGTTTATGGTCAACAACTTTTCAGTGCTGGATATAATCACCCATTGATTGCCCATAAGAAAATGACATATGTATCTGTATGTCATACACTTTGATACCCGGCTTTAAAATGGATAATTTATTTAAATTTTTATCCCCTTAGGCTCTGAGGTCATACTTCCATCAATCATAACAGTATCAACAGAGTAAACTCTACTGCTTTTTCCTTCCAGCGATACTTTTATTACTCTGCAGTTCGTTAGGAGGAACTTGCATTGATAAAAAAATTTTTCTTTTAAATGTAATGTCATAATAAAATTTTTGAATAGTTCAATGGTTATTTCTACTCAGAAATTTTATTTTATAAATTCTAGTTTATCTTAACTAAAATTTCAAAATAAATTTTAATCTAATAAAAATTTAACTTGATTAGAGTAAAATTCTTGACCCAAAAAAATAATATTTTTATTCTGAATCAAGAAAAAAATTTTGAAATCAATAAAAAATTCTGGTAATTATTTATGAGTTGGGCCATAACTAGGTAAAAAATTAACATTTTTTAGTTTTTTATTATTCTGCTTGTTTTTACGGCGAATTTATGATAAAAAATGTCGTTAAAGAAAAAAATAAACATTTCGATAACTTTTTTGACTTCAAAAGTTGAAAAAAATTTTGGCTCTTATGTTGTTGGATAAAATTTCTATTTTATCTTTTTTTGATGATTTTGGTACATTTTAAACAAACAATTTAAAAAAAATAATTGAATATCAAAATTTTCTAAAAAGTTTATAAACTCTTGTGAAAATTTTTTTATTTGTTGAAATTGTGATAATCAACTTTTTTTTATTTTAAATTGTTCATTTTTTTATGTAATTTTCAAAAAAAAAATATTTCAATAAAACCATATGGAAATTTCGTTCAAAAAAATGAAAATTAAAATGGTTGACCCTATTTTGGGCCATAACTAGGTGAAAAATTGACATTTTCAATTTTTTTTTTTAACTCTGCTTGTTTTTACGTCGCATTTATTATAAAAAATGTCGTGAAAAAAAAAAAATTAGATTTTGATAGCTTTTTTGCCTTCAAAAGTTGGAAAAAATTTTGGCTCACATTTTTTTGGATAAAATTTCTATTTTATCTTTTTTTGATGTTTTTGATATATATTTTTTTAAAATACATAAAAAAACGAACAATATGAAAAAAAAGAAGTTAAATATCACAATTTACTAAAAAATTTATATATTTTTTAAAAAATTTGTTAAAATTGTGATAATTAACTTTTTTCTCTAAATTGTTCATTTTTTAATTTATTTTTAAAAAATCAATAGAATAGAAATTTCGTTCAAAAAACGAAAATTAAAATGGTTGTAAATATTTACCAAAATTCTGCTTGATTCAAAACATCAAAATAATATTTTTAGTTGACGAATTTTTTTTTCAAAACTTTTACTTTTGATTCTTAATAAAATATTCAAATCTCACAAAATAAAATCCTAAATAAAAATTTTTCCTATAAAATAAAATTATTTGGAAAATTTCTTATCAAATTTACAGCTATCACAAAAATTTTTCACACTGGCGATGAAAAATAATAGGTTATAAAAAAGAAATAAAATTTAATGGTTATAAAAAATGATTGTGGTTTTATCAAAAGAATAAAAATAAAAATAACTTATCATTTCGAATTAGGTGGTCTGGTAAAGGAATAAAATAATGAAGTTTATAAAATAAAAGTGTATTATAGAGAAAATAAAAAGATGTTTTAAAGAATTATGAACAAAGGTAGCAGCCACGGTAGCCACGGGAAACAAGGAATTCATATAAAAGCGGCAAGTAGAAACGATTGATCGCGCGCGGTGGGCTGCTATTCTATATTCCAATATTCTTATACAAAATATCGGATTTTCCTAGCAGTAGGAGGTGGCCCGATTTATTTTCCGTCCTTCTCAACCTTTCTTTTGCTCAACTTTTATTTTATTTTTACCCTATTATTTTTTACCTAAAACCGAAAAGCAATAATTTCAATCAATTCTATTATTGTTTACCTGAAGAGAATCCACCCTGATGTCATTGTAATCCCGGCGCTCACTCCTTCGTGTGCCAGGGGTCCAATCGAAAGTGTGACAAATCGGAATGACTCGGGGATCGCCTGAAGAAATGGAATAAAAAGAAAATAAATAATAACATACAATAAAAAATAATATCAAGGATGTTAATAAATAATAAAAAAATGTAATATTTAGCCCTTAAAACTAACTAAGAAAAATTATACACAGAGATTTCAAAAGATCACGCCTCTACTTTTTTATTTCACCGGATTTCCGTGTGTTTGATTTTAAAAGTCTGCGCTCGAGGCCACGCTTTTCTAAAAATTTTTCGTTATATTATATATTATATCCCATAATTATCTTCTATATATTGATAATTTAGTTTTTTTTTTTTTTTATGAGTTTCAGAGTCAAATAAAAAATCTTTTGTATAAATCACGCAGATTTTTATTTTTTAAATATTTTATTTACTTTAGGATTCTTAATTAGATTTTTTTTTAATTATTTTAAACTAACATATCCACATAAATTAATTAAAACAAACATCTTATAGTTTTTAAATTAATTTAATCTAACTAAAAAATATATGCCTGCTGTTTTTGTCGCGATAAAACTAACTGAGATAAATTGCCAAAATCATATTAAAAATTAGTCGTAAAAATACTTTATCTAAATTACTATATTATCAAAAGAATAAGGAAAACTTTGTATTCAGGATAGTCTTATGATAAAATCGGTTATTTTTAGTGAAATTAAGTGTAATTGCAAAAGCCTTGACTGGAATTTATGCCTTTTCAAGGTTTCATATCATTCTCATCGATAGTCAATTTATTATAATAATTATTTAAACTGCATTCGAAAATTCTCTCTAGATACATAATTAAAAAATGACCTTGTATCTTGTGAAATATTGACATTTTTCAAGATATAAGCTTATCCTGATGTTACACTCATCGAGACCTTTCATTTGAGTACCCACATCAATTTTTCATATATTTATATATATTATAATATATATTTATATTTGTATTTATATAATATATATTTATATTTATATAATATATATTTATATTTATATAATATATAATTATATATTTATACATATGAAAAATATATCAAAATGCATGTAGGTACTCAAATGAAAGCTCTAGATGAGTATAACATCGGGATGAGCTTATATCTTAAAAAATGTCAATAATTAAGAACTGACTGCTATCTTGTCAACTAATGATATTTTTGAAGATATAACCTCATCATGATATTACACTCATCAAGACCTTTCATTTGAGTACCCACATCAATTTTTCATATATATATATATATATATATATATATATATATATATATATATATATATATATATATATATATATATATATTATATATGTATATATGAAAAATATATAAAAATGCATGTGGGTACTCAAATGAAAGCTCCTGATGAGTATAACATCAAGATGATCTTATATCATTAAAAATGTCACTAACTAAGAAATTACATCGTATTTTGTCAACTGATGATATTTTTTAAGATATAAGCTCATCTTGATATTACCCTCATCGAAACCTTTTATTTGAGTACCCACATCAATTTTTCATATATTTCATATATTTATATATATAGTATATATATATGTATATATGAAAAATATATAAAAATCCATGTGGGTACTCAAATGAAAGCTCCTGATGAGTGTAACATCAAGATGATCTTATATCATTAAAAATGTCACTAACTAAGAAATTACATCGTATTTTGTCAACTGATGATATTTTTAACGATATAAGCTCATTTTGATGTTGTACTCATCGAGACCTTTCATTTGAATAACTACATGAATTTTTCATATATTTTATATAGTATATATATGTATGAATGAAAAATATATCACAATGCATGTGGGTACTCAAATAAAAGCTCTTGATCAGTGTAACATCGAAATGAGCTTATATTTTTAAAATCTTCAATATTTAAGAAAGTACAGTGCAATTTAATAAAAGTCATTATTTAATAGCAAAATTTTATTTATTTATAATTCACGACACGGCGGTCACATAGTAACTGTAAGGTTGCTGGTAATAAAAATAAAAAAATAAATATTTAACAAAATTGATGCACAGTGACATAAAAATAACCGAGACAGGGACAATATATCTTGAGATGTGGATGTAGCGGAAGGATAAAAATTACCTGAGAGATATACGACGTTGTTACGAGGATTGGAACTAATTACCACCCAGAAGCGACTTCGTATCCCTACTGTAAGCTTCTCCGAGCGGTAATAGTGAATCAACGGTAGGGTTGACCTCCTATCGTCGGTGCTCATAGTAAAAGCCCCGACCTCGCCTCGTCTCGGCTCCCGCCGATTTATTCGCCTGCAACGAGCCGCGGGAAAAAGATAAGGATTAAAAATAAAAAGTCGAGGCAGGTAGAGAGAATAAACACAGTGTTGTGTGTTGTAGACGTAGACTATGGGCGTTTGTAATGTAGAGACTGAATATTCAGCCGGTCTACATGAGTGAAGTGACGATACAAGACACAAGTGAAGAGTCAACAGTGTTATTGTAGAACAATATAAGATAAAAATAAAATAGTAAATTTGTAACCTCACTCAAGGCGATTATGTTCCTGGTCGTCGTCCTCATCATCATCATCATCATCGTCGCCATCATTATTATTATTACTATCATTATCATCTTTCATCGACTCTCACCACGATGCTAATTGTGAAAGATGTCATTTATAGTCTCATCTTGGATTTTATTTTCTAATACCTGGAATCACCAGTCAATATATTATTAGAATATTTGTAATGCTAATTATTTATTTTTATTGTACTCAAGCTTGCCTTTTCGATTTACGATTCGAATTGCAGTAATTCAAATTTATTTTATTGTTAATAAATTTATTATAAATATACCGTAGTAGCGGAGAGATGCTGTAAGAGATCAAATACACGGGGTCAATGATGTTAAACGTGCCTCGCCCATTGTTAAACGATCCACAAATACCAACAACAAATCCCGTACCGAGTTATATTGAGGATAATCAAATACGGAAATTAATGATGTTATTATTTTTATTATATATATTTATACTGTGTGGTTTCTTTAACTACATACCGGTCTTATGGTTTTGTTTTTTGAGCGCTCAAATATTTCAGCTAATTATGAAATTAGCTCAAGTATTTTGGGTTTAATTAAAAATTTTTTACCGCATCAAATAATTTTATAAAATTATAAATTGACATTTTTTTTTACTTATTTAATTTTCTAAAAAATTGAGTAATAAAATGTTTAAAAAAAAAAATTTTTGAATCTACTTGTAGATTATTTAATCAATTAATTATCTAATTGTGGTCAATTCATTATAAGTATTTAGGCTGCATTCGAAAATTCTCTATTTAGAGATAACTCTAGATACATAATTAAGAAATGGCCTTGTATTTTGTGAACTATTGACATTTTCAAAGATATAAGCTCATTTTGATGTTACACTCATCAAGACTTTTCATTTGAGTACCCACATCAATTTTTCATATATTTATATATTTACATATATTCTATATATGTAAGTATGAAAAATATATCAAAATTCATGTGGGTACTCAAATGAAAGCTCTTGGTAAGTGTAACATCAGGATCAACTTATATCTTAAAAAATGTCAATAATTAAGAACTGACTGCTATCTTGTTAACTAATGATATTTTTAAAGATATAAACTCACCTCGATATTACACTCAACGAGACCTTTCATTTGAGTACCCACATCAATTTTTCATATATTTTATATATTTATATATATTTATATATGAAAAATATATAAAAATGCATGTGGGTACTCAAATGAAAGCTCTTGATAAGTGTAACATCGGGATCAGCGTATATCTTAAAAAATGTCAATAATTAAGAAATTACATCGTATTTTGTCCACTAATGATATTTTTAACGATATAAGCTCATTTTGACGTTGTACTCATCGAGACCTTTCATTTGAATACCTACATGAATTTTTCATATATTTTATATATTTATATATATATATGTATATATGAAAAATATATCAAAATGCATGTGGGTACTTAAATGAAAGCTCTTGACGAATGTAACATCGAGATGAGCTTATATCTTTAAAAACGTCAATATTTAAGAAAGTACAGTGCAATTTAACAAAAGTCATTATTTAATGAAGCAAAATTTTATTTATTTCTAGTTTAAAAATCACGGCAGTCACATAGTAACTCAAGGTTGCTAGTCTTTATAAATTAAAAAAAAAAAATTTTTAAGTAAATTTTTGATAGAATGAAGATTGAATAAAATAGAAGCAGTCACACAAGAGATGCATCTATTCGGAGAGATAGCATCGATAAGAAGTAGAGAAAGGGCGCAATGTTAGAGTTGGGTCGTATATGAATACAGGCAGCGGCATGTCGGTTGTCCGCGAATACGTGCCAGGAGTAGTTTCCTCGGTGTTTGATTGTCGTAGTGCTTTGTAAGCTGCCGTCTATACATATATACTGAGTCTCTCTTTCTTGGCCAGGTTTTTCAAGGTACCGCGCTTGCCGGGGCTCGTTGGGGCGAGTCCCGCGGGGCGGGAGGGATGCCTGATTGCGCGGGATTCCCGCTTTGAAGTGGCACCGCCGATGTTTCTGAGCATCTCGACTCGTTACCACTCCGCTGAGATCGGGACTTGGTCGCCGCCACCTATCAGTACGCCGCGACTACCACGGTGCGTACATACTGAATACACCGCACTACACATTTATATTTACATTTATATGTACATACCTATATATATATATATATATATATATATATATATATATATATATATATATATATATATATATATATATATATATAAATGTGTAAATATATAACATGTCGCTGCGAGACTCACGGGAGCCAGAGGATAATGCCAAAAGGCTGTTGCTGTTTGTCGCTGGATCGCAACGCACGTCAAAGTCTTTTTAAAAATATTTTTTGACTTCATGGAATATTTCTACATGCACTTTGTCCTCTCCGCGATTAAATTCTAATCGATCTTTTTATTTTATCTCATTATTATTTTTATAAATTAAAAAAAAAAATTGTTCTGTAAAAATTATTATTCACCAGAAAAAAATCGAGTTTAATTTTAAAATTATAAAAAATTTTTTTTTTTATACAGACCGTGCCATCATAAATCTTATTAATTTTTTTTTAATTCCACTTATGAATAGTGTCGATGTTGTGACTGCGACAGGATTTATCCATCCAATTGGAATGAGTTTAATTAAGCAGGACGTTTTGGTTGACAGCCACTTTTCAATTTCTCACCCCGTGATGCGTCCACGCATAAGTGCCGTGAGATCTGAAAGATGCTCAGTCCGCCAGTCCTTTCAGAGCCGGCAAAAAATTTTATCACCTTCTGCGTGCGTCCGGAGGACTCTCGTCAATTTTTACTCTATTATTTACTTGTCAATAAAAATCCTCTCTGAAAAAGTTAAAAAAAAAATTGAAACAAACCCCATTATTTGTTAATGTAATTTTTTTTATCCAAACAATTATTCGCATTAATGCACCCCAGTCAATCATTTTGACGTAACATCGTCTTCGTAATACTCGTGTACTTAACAATTATAATTAAACTTTTATAAAAATACATGCTGAAATTATACGACGTACGATGTACGGCAGACTGTTGAATAGCTTATACAGAAAAAAAAATTAACCTGAATCAAGTGGAAATTTTTAGAACCAAAAAAATAATTTTTGAATTTCATTGTCTTGGATAAAGATAAAAAATTCTTGAATCAAGTAAAATTTCTTAGTTTAAGAATTTTTCTACTCAAATCAAGGAGAATTAAGTTCTTCAAAATTATTTACTTGATTAAAGTTAATTTTTTTTTTCTGTGTACATGCATAAAAAATTCATGCTTAGAAAAAAATATTGAGTATAATTCTATTACAAAACTAAGGTAATTATTTACAAGCGGGGTCAAATCTATTTTTGGCCATACCTAGGTAAAAAATTAACTTTTTCATTCTGCTTGTTTTTACGGCGCATGATAAAAAATGATAAAAAATATAATAAAATATGATAAAAAATATCGTGAAAGAAAAAATAAAGATTTCGATAGCTTTTTTGCCTTCAAAAGTTCGAAAAAATTTTGGCTCTCATGTTTTTGGATAAAAATTCTATTTTATCTTTTTTTGATATATTTTTTTTTGAAAATCACATAAAAAAACGGACAATTTAAAAAAAAAGTTGAATATTATGATATTAATTTTTAATTGTGCACAATTTTCTAAAAAATTTATAAATTTTTTTGAAAATTTGTTAAAATTGTGATAATCAATTTTTTTTTAATTGTTCATTTTTTATGTATTTAAAAAAAAGTATATCAATAAAATCAAATAGAAATTTCGTTCAAAAAAATGAAAATTAAAATAGTTGTAAATATTTATCAAAATTTCTTAGTTCAAAAATTTTTCTACTCAAATCAAGAAGATTAAGTTCTTCAAAATTATATACTTGATTCAAGTAAATTTTTTTTTCCGTATGCATACATAAAAAATCACATAAAAAAACGGACAATATAAAAAAAAAGTTGAATATCATGATATTCTTTTTTAATTGTGCACAATTTTCTAAAAAATTTATAAATTTTTTTGAAAATTTGTGAAATTTGTTAAAATTGTGATAATCAATTTTTTTTCAATTGTTCATTTTTTTATGTATTTAAAAAAAAGTATATCAATAAAATCAAATAGAAATTTCGTTCAAAAAAATTAAAATTAAAATGGTTGTAAATATTTACCAAAATTTCTAAGTTTAAGAATATTTCTACTCAAATCAAGAAGATTTTCTTCGAAATTATTTATATGATTCAAGTAAATTTTTTTTTCCGTATACATACATCAAAAATTCATCCTCAGAAAAATATATTAAATATAATTCTATTACAAAACAAATTTTCAATCTTGACTTTAAAATAAAATATCAGTCAATTGCGTTAAAATTTTTTTACAAGTATAAAATAAAAATTTAATTATATTTATTTGTTGGAAGTAAAAGTTTTATTATGATTGCGATAGTTTAAAAAGCCATAACGACCGCGGTGATTATTGTTTATTTGTGAATAAAGTATCATTAATACCAAAACAAACTTGTTATTTTCTCAAGTGTCTAAACCCCAAGAATGTAAGTCTGAAATAATTACACTTTACTTGTGATCGGTGTGCAGTGTCTTCCATAAATGTATCGATCCTTGGTAGTCTTGGCGGTTGTTGTTATTGTTGTTGTTGTCATTGTCACCCTCAGGAAAGTTGTTGTGGTGGTGTCCTTTCTTCCTCGACTTAACCGATTAAGCCGGCGTTGTTATTCGCTCCTTGTTTCACACGGTGAGACCGAGACCAAGTTGGTCTTTGGTACTCAACTCGATTACATCTCCCGCACAGATCTTTTTCTTCATCCTCTTCTTCTTAGTCTTCTTCACCTCGAGAGTACTCAATGCGTTACTCTTTATACTATCACTCTATAATACCACAGAGTGCCGATACACACTACGTGATGCTGCGACAACTATTTCAAGCAAAGTTTACGTCAAAGGAAACTTCATTGACCGCAACTTCATCCGTACCGTTTGTTATTAATTTTTTACTAGCACTACGTGACTGCCGTGACTTGTGAAATTAAATAAATAAAATTTTGCTCTATTAAATAATGACTTTTGTTAAATTGCACTGCAGTTTCTTAAATATTGACGTTTTTAAAGATATAAGCTCATCTTGATGTTACACTCATCAAGAGCTTTCAATTGAGTACCCACATGCATTTTGATATATTTTTCATATATACATATATATATATAAATATATAAAATATATGAAAAATTCATGTAGGTATTCAATTGAAAGGCTTCGATGACTATAACGTCAAAATGAGCTTATATCGTTAAAAATATCATTAGTGGACAAAATACGATGTAATTTCTTAGTTATTGACATTTTTAATGATATAAGCTCATACCGATGTTACACTCATCAAGAGCTTTCATTTGACTACCCACATGTATTTTTATATATTTTTCATAAATACATATATAGAAAATATATGAAAAATTCATGTAGGTATTTAAATGAAAGGTCTCGATGAGTACAACGTCAAAATGAGCTTATATCGTTAAAAATATCATCAGTGGACAAAATACGATATAATTTCTTAGTTGTTGACATTTTTTAAGATATAAGCTCATCCCGATTTTACATTCATCAAAAGCTTTCATTTGAGTACCCACATGCATTTTGATATATATATATATATACATATATATATATATATATATATAATATATAAATATATGAAAAATTGATGTGGGTACTTAAATGAAAGGTCTCGATGAGTATAATGTCAGGATGAGCTTATATCTTTAAAAATATCATTAGTTGACAAAATAGCAGTCAGTTCTTAATTATTGACATTTTTTAGGATATAAGCTCATCCTGATGTTACACTCATCAAGAGCTTTCATTTGAGTACCCACATGCAATTTTGATATATTTTTCATATATACATATATATAATATATATAAATATATGAAAAATTGATGTGGGTACTCAAATGAAAGGTCTCGATGAGTGTAATGTCGAGATGAGCTTATATCTTTAAAAATGTTAATAGTTCACCAGATACAAGGTCATTTCTGAATTATGTATCTAGAGATAGAGCATTTTCGAATACAGCCTAATTACTTATCATAATAAATTGACTATTGGTGAGAATGATATGAAACATTGAAAAAGCACAACTCCAGGTCAAGACTTTTCCAACGATACCAAATTTAACTATAAAAACCCATTTTATCATATAAATACACTGGCAAAATTTAGCTTATTCTCTCAATAATATAGATTATCAAGAATTAAAGATTTGTCTTATTAGGTGTGTGTCGGCGACCCAGGAAGAGCAAAGGCTAATACAAAAATATAATTAATGTAAAAAAAAGAAAAAAATTGAAATTCCGGGATAAAGTTTGTCGAAAGAATGTTTGGCGGATGGAATTAATGGAGTGACTGGAAATGACTCGAGTTAAAAGGTAAAGTCACTGTTTTATGTTGGGAATTTTGGCTGCAGTGACCGCGGCGACGATTATCCAGGGTCGAATATCCCGCTCGCGCCAATGCAATATAAATATACCAAATACGAAGTTAAGAGTTAAGTTAACTGTGGCCCGAAATAATGTGTAGTAAGAGGAAGAGTAGTACGAACAGAGGATAAACTGAGTGACGGAGAAGGACCGGAGGAAAGAGCAACGGGCAATTACATTGGAGAACAATTACAGGTTGGCACGTCCACCTCTCGGTGTAATCGTCGGCTTTTTCTGGCCCAGGATTCCGCCGGTAAAAGAAATAAAGAAACGGCTTAAGTATCATCGTCTCGCACTCACCAAGCTGTATTAAATAACTACCGCCGATTGAACTTTAAACAACTGGACTTGTCTCACGTCGATACTCATTTTCAATCAACATTTTTATACTGGATTTCCTTTTTAATTGAACGTGCTATTTATCTGTATCAACTTGAAGGAAATCCGCGTCGTTTAGCTCCAGAATCTGCACTGATAGATGGATTTATTTACTATTAATAATTTAATTTATTTGAAGACAATTATTTAATTTATTAAATTTTAATAAATATTTTTTAACATTCAATAAATATTTTTTTGGGAGGAAAGTATATTTATTAATAGTTAATAAATATTTATTAATAGTTAACAAATATTTATTAACAGTTAATAAATATTTTGTTGGATAAAATTTCTCTCATGTTTTTGAATAAAATTTCTATTTTATTTTTTTTTGATATTTTTGATATATTTTTTTTGAAAAGTAAAAAAAAACGAATAATTTAAAAACAAAAAGTTGAAATTTACAATTTTCCAAAAAATTCATAATTTGTTTTTTGAAAATTTGTAAAATGTATTAAAATTGTGATAATCAACTTTTTTTTTTAATTGTTGATTTTTTTTATGTATATTTAAAAAAAAATATATCAATAAAATGAAATAGAAATTTTATTCAAAAGAATTAAAATTAAAATGATTGATCCTACTTGTAAATATTTACAGAAAAAAATTGTAATTATTAAGGTAAAAGACCCTATTAGTGGCACCTTTAACCCCTATTAGTGGCACTTTTTCTTTCAATCAAAAAATGTTCTACTTGGAATAAAAATTAAAAAATTCTTTGATCTAAAGGTCTTAAAGATTACAAATAATATATTCATTATTGAAATTAATGATTTTATTAATTGAATAAGTACCAAAATCAAAGAAAGTGTCAGTAATGGGATCCCCGCCACTAATGGGGTCTTTTACCCTAAGTATTTTAAATTAAAGTTCAATAAACTAAAAAGATAAAAAAAATTATTAATATATAAATTATAAGGAATATTGCTTTTCATAATATTGCAAAATTAAAGAGTTAAAATAAATTGTGATTAAAAAAATAATAATAATAAAATTATATGGTAAGATGATTATAGTTTTGATAGTTTAAAAAATAAATAAAGGTAAAATCGTCACCATTTCCTACTTGAAATTACACTATTACTTCATAGAATTCTTAGTAGTCACGCCTAAGACATAATAATGCTTTTTATTAAACTAAACCATAGAGTTTAAGTTAAATATATTTAGAGCGAGGATCAAAAGAAAGTGGCGGCGTAATTTAATAAAAAATAAATATTTAATTGTCTCGCCATGTTGTGGAAATGATTAAAATTAATGGGAAGAATAGTGTGAAGAAATTATAGATAAATTTATGAGAAGAAAAATGGTGAAGCGCGTAATATAAGTAATACCGAACAATGTAATGATAAGGTGAAAGTATAAAGAAATTATATCCGATGGGGTGTCGGTATTGTTTATTAAGGTAAGTTACAAATCAAGGCAACACCTGTAAATACTTGTAATTTGGTAATAGTCGATAACAACTTAATTTTACGGTGGTGAGTGGACCCGATCAAACAAAGCGTAACCATCATATTCGATTGAGTTAATAAGCGTGTGCAAAAAAAGAAGTTAAAAAAAAGGGTGAAGAACGGACAACAACGAACACTTTTGGAGGTGCGAAATAACAACAAGAAAGGCCACGGCCCCGATCAAGAATCTGAGGAACAAGAGAGCACGGCTGAGTCTGATGCTCACATCAACCTCTTCCTATCCGGTCTTTTTGGCAAACACGATAATAATATTGCAGTTTAAATTTTTAAAACTCAACTCAACTCACGGCCCGAGTACTACACGTCCCACCACATGTGGTCTATATGCTTACACACAAATATCTACCCGACATGTACCAATTTGTAATTTATATATTTTTTAACACCATTATACGCTAGATATCAAAAGTTATTAAGTCTTGATATACAAATAACAATTTTTGTTGATGATACACATTTAGATTGGGAGGGTAAAAAACCGACGTAATATGAGATCTTATAAATCTTTGGCTACGAATTAACAAATTAAACTTTGATTATGGGTTGCAGTTCCAGTGTCTGTCTGAATTAAATATCAGAAGTGTATACATCCGAATTTCTTGCTCTTTTGTTCTCGATTGGAAAAATTTCTTATTTTGACGTCGGGTCAACCCTATTTTGCCCTATGTTTGGCCATAGAAAATTTTTTTGATCAATTTTTTTTTCAATTGTTCATTTTTTTATCTATTTTTCAAAAAAATAAAATAGAAATTTTATCCAAAAACATGAAAGTCAATATTTTTTCTAACTTTTAAAGACAAAAAAGGTATCGAAATCTTTATATTTTCCTTTCACGGCATTTTTTATCATCATAAATTCGTCATAAAAACAAGCAGAATCAAGAAAAAAATTTTTAAATGTTCATTTTTTAGGTATTTATGGCCCAAAATAGGGTTGACCCCACTTGTAAATAATTATCAAATTCGGTAAATATTTACAAGTTGGATCAACCGTTTTAATTTTCATTTTTTTTCGAACAAAATTTTTATTTGATTTTATTGATATAATTTTTTTGAAAAATAGATAAAAAAAATGAACAATTAAAAAAAAAAAGTTGATTATCATAATTTTAACAAATTTTCTAAAAAATTTATAAATTTTTTAGAAAATTGTGATATTCAACTTTTTTTTATTTAATTGTTCGTTTTTTTATGTACTTTTCAAAAAAATATATATCCAAAGCATCAAAAAAAGATATAATAGACATTTTATTCAAAAACATGAGAGTCAAAATTTTTTCCAACTTTTGAAAGCAAAAAAGCTATCGAAACTTTTATTTTTTCTTTTACATTTTTTGTCATAAATATGCCGTATAAACAAGCAGAATAAAAAAAAATAAAAAAATGTTAATTTTTCACCTAGATATGGCACAAAATGGGTTTGACCCCACTTATAAATAATTACAAAAATTTTGCGAATATAGAATAAAAAAATTATGGTCAGTAAAATCATTATTTTTAGTTTTGATAATAAAGGACTTATGCAAAAATATATGTATGAATAAAATATAAAATATTTTTGTCCCAAAACAATCGTTTTAAAAAAATGCTTTTAAACCCGTGATGGCGTTGACTAAAAAAATTAATCGACTGAAATGTACATCAAAGCAGCGCATAACTATTAACCCGCGGCCAAATGCATCCTTTCATATATTATATCACGCTATTGTAATTTTTCGGCTTTACAATTCTTATAATAGCATTTTAAATCGTCACGTCAACAACTTAGCTCATCATTTTGGTAACGTATTTTTCCTAAAATTAAATAAAATGAAGTCTGTTAGTAAACTTCAGTGAAGTTATTGATAGATTGAAGTCAAATAAAATTACATTAATAATAAAATTCTATAAAATATAAAACAAAAAAAAATTAAGTACATATTATTAAATAACTTAATGAATATAATCAAAAAAAGAATAATACACACTCTATTCTGAACAGATGTTAAACTATTTTTAAATAATCATGGTCAAGTGAATATTAACCGTCTGCGGTTTAATATCTAAAAAATAAAATGAAGAGAGTCCTTTTCTAAAATATCGAAGACAAGACAAGACACTATTATTTATTTGTTCGCTATCCTTTCTCTGTGGGTCTTTGAAAAAATTATCATACACGAAATTCATTGTGCCCGGTCTGTCTCCCCCTAAATGAGAAGCGAGCTGACGAAAATTGGTCGATTGAAAGCTTAAGAAAAAATAACAAACAATCGAATTAGCAATAAGACTAAAAAATCTACTAATACAACATAAGTGCAACTAAATAGATACAGTATATATAAAATTAGCAGGCACGGCGCCCGGTATCTAATTTTTGAGGTTTTACCCTACTGGGCGCCTCGCTAGCGTTATTTGTTAAACAAGTTAAGGGTGAGAAAAAAATAAATAGTAAAGTTGAATAGCTTTCGCCATTCTATTCAATTTCTTCAAATTTATGCCGATACTTTTACATAAATAAAAACCTACTACCATTACCATTATATCATAGCACCATCATCATCACCACCACAATCATGACAACCACGAGAGGAACCGGCCGGCCGTTGAAGAAGAAGAAGAAGAAGAATCATCTAAGCAAACCAAAGCACCCGTTCTTTTTCTCCTTCTTCTTCATCTTGTCCTTTCTAATTACTAAATCGTCGCGATCCCAATTCACTGTTTACTGTTGAGTCTGATACTCCAGACGGTCAGTCGATAGCCGGGTAAAAAGTAGAAAAAGTCTAACAATTCCAGTATAGTATAGTAAACTATAGACCAGACCTTTGCTACAAAACCGGGCGCCGCACGTGGTGTGTACGCATGTCGTGTGAGACACATAAATAAACCACCATGATATAAACATATATAAAAACTCTTCTACTCACTGATGCGTGTGTTTTTAGGATCATTAGATAAAAATAATGATTAACTCAATTCAACATTTCTTCACCTCGGGCTATCACCAGAACCATCAAATTGAAATAGAGACCAAATCAACGCTCTCGCCTGATAATGAGGACCTTTTTGTTTACGTTCTTAACAATAGAATCCGGAGTAACATCCAGTTACTAAACTATATACTGTATATTCTCGACTACCCATACGTATATTATTCTCAGCGCTCTGTATCTCTGCTAGTATAATCCTTAACAAAAATAAAAATTATAAAAATAACGACGACCATGCGAAGGATTGAATAAAGCGCGAGTTAAATTATAGGGTTTGCGTAATAATTGTGCGGTGTTCAATGATAATCACGTATCACGTATTTTATACAACACGAAAGGCTTTAGATTTACAATAGCTGGTTCAGTCACTATCAGTGCTTGCTTGCAAGTGTAATCGTTTTGCCATTTGGTTATTTAATTATAACTAGCAACTTTGCAGTCGCTATGTGACTGCCGTGACTTGTGAACTATAAATAAATTTTTGATTTATTAGATAATGACTTTTGTTAAATTGCACTGTACTTTCTTAAATATTGAAGTTTTTTAAAATATAAGCTCATCTTGATGTTATACTCATCAAGAGCTTTCATTTGAGTACCCACATGCATTTTTGATATATTTTTCATATATACATATATGTAATATATATAAATATATAAAATATATGAAAAATTGCTGTGGGTACTCAAATGAAAGGTCTCGATGAGTGTAATACCAAGATGAACTTATATCTTCAAAAATATCATTAGTTGACAAGATAGCAAAGTCAGTTCTTAATTATTGAAATTTTTTAAGATATAAGCTTATCTTGATGTTACCTTCATCAAGAGCTTTCATTTGAGTACCCACATGCATTTTGATATATTTTTTATACATACATATATGTAATATATATAAATATATGAAAAATTGATGTGGGTACTCAAATGTAAGGTCTCGATGAGTTTAACATCGGGATGAGCTTATATCTTAAAAAATATCATTAGTTGACAAGATAGCAGTCGGTTCTTAAGTATTGACATTTTTTAAAATATAAGGTCATCCCAATGTTACTCTCATCAAGAGCTTTCATTTGAGTACCCACATACATTTTGATATATTTTTTCATATATATTATATATTTATATATAAATATATAAAATATATGAAAAATTGATGTGGATACTTAAATGAAAGGTCTCGATGAGTGTAATATTGAGATGAACTTATATCTTCAAAAATATCATTAGTTGACAAGATAGCAAAGTCAGTTCTTAATTATTGAAATTTTTTAAGATATAAGCTCATCTTGATGTTACCTTCATCAAGAGCTTTCATTTGAGTACCCACATGCATTTTGATATATTTTTTATACATACATATATGTAATATATATAAATATATGAAAAATTGATGTGGGTACTCAAATGTAAGGTCTCGATGAGTTTAACATCGGGATGAGCTTATATCTTAAAAAATATCATTAGTTGACAAGATAGCAGTCGGTTCTTAAGTATTGACATTTTTTAAAATATAAGGTCATCCCAATGTTACTCTCATCAAGAGCTTTCATTTGAGTACCCACATACATTTTGATATATTTTTTCATATATATTATATATTTATATATAAATATATAAAATATATGAAAAATTGATGTGGATACTTAAATGAAAGGTCTCGATGAGTGTAATATTGAGATGAGCTTATATCTTCAAAAATATCATCAGTTGACAAGATAGCAGTCAGTTCTTAATTATTGACATTTTTTAAGATATAAGCTGATCCCGATGTTACACTTATTAAGAGCTTTCATTTGAGTACTCACATGCATTTTGATATATTTTTCATATATTCATATATATAAATATATAAAATATATAAAAAATTGATATGGGTACTCAAATGAAAGATCTTGATGAGTGTAACATCGGGATGAGCTTATATCTTTGAAAATGTCAATAGTTCACAAGATACAAGGTCATTTCTTAATTATGTATCTATAGATAATTTTCAAATACAACCTAAATACTTATCATAATAAATTGACTATCGGTAAAAATGATATGAAACCTTGAAAATGCACAAATTCAAGTCAAGACCTTCGCAATGACACTAAATTTCACTAAAAAAACCGATTTTATCATATGGCTATCCTGGACACATAATTTTTTTTATTCTCTTAACAATATAGATTATAAGTAATGAACATTTAGAAATTAGTATGCTGGAAAATAACATAATAACGTGATGTACATTCTTATTTTAAATGCAATCTATCTTATATATTTTATTAATACTTCAAAATTTATTGTACTTATTTGAACAATATCTATGTATATAAAATTTGCCATTCGGCTCAACGCCTTGGCATTAAAACTGAATAAATAAATAAAAAATAAATAATTATAATTTTAAATCTCGGTTGTGAAATTTAATAACAAAACTGTCTATTTAAATAATTAATGGTGAATAAATATTGCGTAAAAATCTAATAAATAATTGAGAAATATTGCAAGTTACTAGTTACTTACTTTTAATACATCTCAATGACCGGTATAAAGATAAACGCGCAATGATCGAGTATATTAAATCGTCAGATGGAGACGACCACGACAATCTTATATATTCGATTGCACATGAGACAAACCGATGAATTATTTAGAGTGAGTGGAACGAGGGAAGAAACGAGTCCAGATCCAGAGAAGGATCAACACACAAATAAATATATAATATAAAATAAAAAAAAAAATAAAAATGAGATATAAAACGCGACGGATGTATTATAAAAGGTTGTATCTGTATTAAGACCCGTCGGGTTTTCGACTTCATTTCTCTCTGGATAAGGAAATGGAGACGTCGTCGACGTCGTTCGGGCAGTAGTATCTTATTCAGAGACATCACAAAAAGTCAAGAACATTATAATCAAGTCGACTCATTGAATAAACTAAATGTCATATTCTCCTGTTATGTACGAGTAAGGTATTAATTTTCCGAGACCCGAACCTGCTTTACAATTCACTGGTTGAATAATAATCAGTAATAATTGTTCTCTAATTGACCGAAAATATATTTGCAGTGGAAAAAGAGTAGTTTAAATTATTTATACGTATTTAATTATTATTACATATAAAGATATTTATATTTATATATTTATCATTGTTGTCAAACAGTAGGATGGATAGAATAAAAGGATAGAGTGGGAATCGCAATAAAGACTCGAGAGAGCGTACAAGTAGATTCTTTGGTTTATAACTTGATGTATGATCAAGGTAGAAATGGCTGTCCACGTAAGAGTGCGTCCCGATAAATCTCTCGGGTTTTTTCGTGGCTGAGGCGCCCCGAGGCCAGGCTGCACTGAAGCATCAACCGTGAAGCATCAGCACAGCCACCGATATAATACACGACCGATGACGATGGGAAAGGACCAAGGAGATAGAGATGAAGATGAAGATGAAGATGAAGATGAGGTGGAGATCTGATGACGTTCAATGCCGTATCAGGCATCGAGGAAGAGCTGAGAATGAGGTGAAGGTGGATCTTAACGAGAAAGGGAAACTTATCCGGGGGTACACAGAAAGAAAAATTTCTTGACTGGAGAACAAAATTTTTGGCTCAAGAAAATTTTCGGGTGCCTGAAAGAAGACCGAAGTTGTGTTGGCCGAAGAAAAAATTTTTCTTGAAATTTTATTCTTGGTAGAAGTAATTTTTTCTTAATTCAAACTATCATAAATATTTGATACAATAAATTTTTATATTTGATCAAGATTTTTAGATACTTTAAGGAAGCAGCGCCACCTACTTCAGCTGAGAAAGAAATTTTCTCACCTTGAGAAAATTTTTCTCTTGAATATTTGATACCCATTTTATATTATTTTAGCGTGCAATTATACATATTGAATGAAAAAAAATGATGAAATATTATTTGATCTTCCCATTTGACATGTTAATCAATAAAAATACTAATGGAAATTTACTTCTATCGAGATATTTAATTTTTTGGAGCAAGAGAGAAATTTTCTCAAGACAAGACAATTTACTTCTATCAAGAACTAAATTTTTTGGAGCACAAAGGCTGAATTTTCTCAAAACAACAAGATTTTCTTGACTTAAATACATTTTCTCGGATCAAGATATGTTTTTCTTGAAATTCTATTCTTGGTGGAAGTCATTTTTTCTTGATTCAAATTATCATAAATATTTGATACAATAAATTTTTATATTTGATCAAGATTTTTAGATACTTTAGGGAAGCAGCGCCACCTACTTCAGCTGAGAAAGAAATTTTCTCACCTTGAGAAAATTTTTCTCTTGAATATTTGATACCCATTTTATATTATTTTAACGTGCAATTATACATATTGAATGAAAAAAAATGATGAAATATTATTTGATCTTGCCATTTGACATGTTGATCAATAAAAATATTAATGAAAATTCACTTCTATCTTTATATTTAATTTTTTGGAGCAAGAGAGAAATTTTCTCAAGACAAGAAAATTTACTTCTATGAAGAACTAAATTTTTCTGGAGCAAGAGGCTGAATTTTCTTAAAACAACAAGATTTTCTTGACTTAAATAAGTTTTCTTGGATCAAGATACGTATTTCTTAAAGCAAGAGAATTAATTTTGTTGAAATAAGTGAAATTTCTTCTCAAAAAAAAATTTTTTTTTGCTCAAGAAAATATTTTCTTGGCTCGTGAACCTTTTTTTCTGAGTAAGAGTTGTTGCGAGTATAAATATATATAAGAAAAAATATTTTCTATTTATCGAAAACAGAAGCTAGGGTTGAAGGGAAGCTTATCAAGATTAAGAAAGTTTATAAAGACATATCCATTACTATATAGTGTATAAAGTACGCTTTATATATTTAACTCACCAGCATTGAGAGTAAGCTCGCTTGTAAACCGCTAAAATGAAGAATAAGTCACGGTTGTCTACCGTAAAGAAATTCTCGAGGAATCACGTCTGTCACAGGAACACCCAGGAGCTTGTAACCTGCAAGAAAATGTCCAGACTGAGAAATATATATGTATATGTTATCATGAAAGTACTATTCCGTACAGTAATTTACTGTAACAATCGGGACTACCCACAAGTTGGTCGTTAGCTAGGAAGAATCATCATACTGATTCTTACCATTTACATTTAACATTTACTGCATCCCTTGTCTATGCTCAGTGCTGGCTCGGTATCTTCGAGTCAACTGGTTGCATGCTAAATAATTCCATCCAGAAATTTAAAAGCGATTTCCATCTATGGAATTTACCCCGAGTAGAGATATGTGGCCGGTATGGAGCAACAAGTGGTTAACCCTCAGGATTCTGGGCTCCGGATCTCAGAATCTCAAACCGAACACACAATCGTACTCTGAATCAATGGCGTTCATTGTAATGTTGATCTTGATTCCTTAGATGATTCCTCAACTTACTTACTTACTTACTTACTTACTTAGTTGGTTATTTATTTATTTTTATTTCATTTATTCACTTAAGCTCGGTGACTCTTTCTTATCCTTGCTTACACTCTGAACGACGGAGTCTACACTTAACTTAGTGACATACTCACTCGCTCGCTCTTAACTCTATCGCAATATATCTCTCTTGACTTTATTTATCCTTCGCTGGGAAATAAATAAAAGTCAATTTTTTGAGCCGAACCGGTTCGGATATACGACGGCCGACGGCGTTCCCTCAAACGTGACCGTAAGCGCCTGGACGCGCGCGCGATCAGAATTATTTAGCGGTTTATTCAGCTAATTTAATAGCCAGCGAAATTGTTTTCAACGGATCACCGCCGGGAGATTAAGAATTGGAGAGGTATCGATGAAAAAGTAAACTAAGGCAAATGTCTTAGCAGCGTGAGTCGAATGGCCCATCATCATTGATTCGTATTAACTCGTTCAGTCTGACTGGATGAGGACGAGGCTAAGGACCCCCCGATATCATTGACGACGATTACGATGCGAGCGATCGCTTCGACGGGAATGTTTTCTTCTAAGGGGAGTTAAGGACGCGGCCCTTTATTCGATTTAGTCCCCTAATGATTTCGTCAACTGAACCTGCCAACATTCCACCAGCCAGACTTTCTCCATTCGAATTTGGCGTTACCAAGACCATCCACTAATCTTTTTGCTATGAAAATTAAATTAGCCGATATCTCAAAATTTTTATGGTTTATTTTAGTGAAAAATTATTAAGGAAATTTTCACTTGGAGAAAATTTTTAAAATTATAAGTGCAATTTTTTAGAAAAAAAATTTTTTAGTTCTAATTTAATTAATCAAAAAATCAAATTGTTGAATGTCGGCTAATTTTAGATAATACTAAAGTTAGCCGATGATTTTTTTAATATTTTGATTTTTTTTTAATAGTTAAATTAGAACAAAAAAATATTTTTAAAAAATTGCACTTACAGTTTTAAAAATTTTTTTATTTTTTTTAAATCATTTTTTTAATAAAAAAAATTCTAAAAATTTTTAAATGTCGGCTAACTTAATTTTTATTAAATTAGAACAAAAAAATATTTTTCAAAAATTGCACTTACAGTTTTTAAAATTTTTTACAAGTGAAATTTTTTTTTTATTTTTTTTAATCATTTTTCCAATAAAAAAAAAATTATAAAAATTTTTAAATGTCGGCTAACTTAATTTTCATCAATTTTAGTATGAAAATTAATTTAGCAGATACTTAATAATTTTAAGAAGTTCTTTAACAAATAAATTATGGCGAAAAAAATTGACATGTAGAAACTTTTTAAAATTATAAGTGCAATTTTTTAAAAATGTTTTTTAATTCTAATTTAATTTAATAAAAAAAATCAAAAATTTTTAAACGTCGGTTAATTTAAGTGTGAAAATTAATTTAGCAGATATTTAATAATTTTTTTAACAACTAAATTATGGCAAAAAAATTGACATGTAGAAATTTTAAAAAGTTAAAAATGCAATTTTTTTTTAATATTTTTTTTGTAAAAAAAAATTAAAAAATGGTCAAGACTGCTAACTTTAGTTTTATAATTTTAGTATTAATTTTATGACATTAAAGTTAGCTATCACTTGACAAATTTATAATTTTATTTAACAATTAAATTAATCATAAAAAATTATTTTTAAATAATTAAATTTTTTTAATTTCTACATGCCAATTTTTTTCTTATTTTTTTTGCCATAATTTATTTTTTAACAAAAGTTCTAAAAATTTGTAAATATCTGCTAAATTAATTTTTATATTAATTTTTGTTGCATTTATCTTTATGTCTCTTTGAGATTACAACTTTATATCTTTCGCCACTAACCTATTCAGCGCAAATTTTTTCATACATTATTATAAATATTAATTTTTAATCCTTACAATTTTATTATTGTAATATTTATTACAATTTTTAGTATTTATTTCTCACTTGGTCAATGTTAATCTCTTCTCCCGCTTGTCATCGTCGAACACTGTCGCCATCTTTGATTTCTTGAGTCAACTGCGTTTCAATTTAGCCTACTCATTCGATTCCGCGCATCTGCGCGCGCATCGGCGGCAAATTTAGAAACTACTATCAATACCGCGGTTTTCAATAATCGATAAGTTTAATTTCGAAATTTACAACAGACAACATGGCCGCGAATTCTAAAAATAAATTTTATAAAAAAGTTTTTTAAATTATTATTGCAATTTTAACTAAACAAAAATTAAAATTATTATAAAAAATTAAATAAAAAAAAAGAAATCAAAATTTGTACTTTGAAAAAAATTAAAAATACAATTTTATAAGAATAATTTTTCAGAAATGATTTATATAAAAATTAATTTAGCATATATTTAATAATTTTAAAAATTTTATAACAAATAAATTATGACAAAAAAATTAACATGTAGAAATTTTAAAAAATGAAAAATGAAATTTTTTAAAAATAATTTTTCGGAACAAATTTGTTTGTTAAACAAAATTGAAAAATTGTTAAGTGACTGCTAGCTTTACTGTCATAATTTTTTTAATGATAATTTATTTGTTATAAAAATAAAAAAAATTAACAGATATCTTTTAATTTTAGTATTTTAAAATGAAAGATCTGTCAGATGTTTTTAAAATTTAAATCTCATTAAATTTCAAAACTTTTTTTAAATATTTCCAATATTTTTATTAGAAATATAATTAATATTAATATAAACAATTTTATAAATCTAATGACATTAAAGTTAGCAATAATTTGACCATTTTTTGATTTTTTTTAACAAACAAATTTTCTCCAAAAAATTATTTTTAAGGAATTGCATTTTTTATTTTTGTAAATTTCTACATGTCAATTTTTTTTGCTCCAATTTATTTTTTTTTTAATTATTAAAATATTGAAATATCTGCTAAATTAATTTATAATCATAAAGTCAGCCGACATTTTCGATTTTTTTATTTTGCTTAATTTATTAAATTAGAACTAAAAAATATTTTTAAAAAATTGCACTTATAGTTGAAGTTTTTAACAAATAAAAAATTTTTTTTTATTTTCTTTGTAATAATTCTTTAATAAAAAAAAAAAAAATCATAAAAATTTTTAGATATCGGCTAACTTTATTTTCTTATTTAATTTTCGGATAAATCTAAATAGATTAATAAATTAAATTCAAAAAAATAAAATAAAAATTCGAAGGGGTCATCTGAGTGATCCGAACGGAAATGTAGCCAATGTAATAATTGTAAAGGGATTCAAAAAGTAACTTGCTTTCTAACAAGTTATATACATTTAACACTTCATATATAACACTAAATAGAGGTCAAATAATAGTAAATCCTATGTAATAAAATACACACATTAAAACATTTAAATACCATATTTGTGGAAAAATTTAACTGTAAGCAATGAAACTTTACAAAACAACGACAATTATGATCTGTCTTCTAAATCATAAGTAAGAAATTAGCTGTCGGTAAGGTAAGTTTTGTTAGGTAACTGGCGGTAGAGTAAATTCAAATTATATAGTTAAATTTAAACACAACCTTTTATTACTAAATAAGAATATTTCTTGGTGAAAATATTTATTTTTTTTATTTATTACAATATGTAAGGATTGATTATTGAAATATAACAACTAATCGTTTATTTAATTGATATAAATAAATTACATAATGGTCTAAGTTTGAAATAAATAAAAATTTATTAATATCATTTAAATTTAATAATTCTATAAAATGAAAATAAACTATGTCCTGTAATCTTTCAAACACTCTGATTTTACTATTATATAATTAAAAAAAAAAAATTATTTTACAAAGAAAAATAAATAATTTCAAATTAAATAAGCAATTAGTTATTTTATTTCAATAATCAATCCTTACATATTGTAATAAATAAAAAAAATAAATATTTCAACAAGAATTATTCTTATTTAGTAATAAAAACTTGTGTTTAAATTTAACTACCCTGATAGCCACAGTTTCAGACCAACCAAGTTGGTGTCAGATAGTTGCCACCAACTTAGCGACAACTTGCGGTCAACTTCCGAATTTGTAACTGTTGGCGCCAAGTTGGCTACAAGTTTCTGAGAAAAAAGAGACCAATCTACTGCCGCAATATGTCGCCAAATTTCTTGAGAAACTTATCGTCAACTTGGTGTGAAAAAGTTTCAGAGCAACTTTTGCCGACAACTTGGTGAACAAGTTGACACCAACCGAGTTACTTTCCAAGAGTTGCCGCCAAGTTGGTGACAAGTTGCGGCAGTAGATTGACAGAAAGTTGCGGCCAACTTGGCTATCAGGGTTATTGCTTACCGTTAAATTTTTTCACAAATATGGTAAGGTAAAAGCCCCAATAGATGATCATGTACCAGTATATGATCACTCCATGTATTTGTATACCTATATTTGTAAATATAGATATACAAATACATGGAGTGATCTTATACTGGTACGTGATCATCTATTGGGGCTTTTACCTTATTTAAATGTTTTAATGTGTGTATTTTATTACATAGGATTAACTATTATTTATTATTGAAAGATAAATATATTAATAATTCACTACCAAAATTTCAGATCAATTGACCGCACCGTTTTTGAGTAATTAATTTTCGAAATTGTATCTTTTACACGTAGAGGTATAGAGAGATGGTAAAGTTAGTATGAAATCTTCCATACCACTCGAGTGGGCCGAAGATTTCATACTAACTTTATCATCTCTCTATACCGCTACGTGTAAAAGATGCAACTTCAAAAATTAATTACTCAAAAACGGTGCGGTCAATTGATCTGAAATTTTGGTAGTGAATTATTAATATATTTATCTTTCAATAAAAAAAATTTCATAATTTTCTGTTGAAATGCCTATCACGCTACAACTACCTTAAGTGTTATATATGAAGTGTTAAATGTATATGACTTGTAAGAAAGCAAGTTACTTTTTGAATTCCTTTACAATTATTACAACGGCTACATTTCCGTTCGGATCACTCAGATGACCCCAATTCGAACCGAACGTAGCCAAGCTGCATCTCCATCAGCAGATATTTCCAACCACCAGATGTCAGTAAGTGTACCTTGAACTCACCAATGACTGGCTTTCTTTTTCCACTATATAGCAAAACTAGTTGCTATACTATATTGTACTCCGATCGTCATTCGTCTCCCACCCAAAAACTTTCTTTATCTATTATTTTGCTTACTCTGTCGAACGCTCTGGCCGGGCGATCGACTTGTCGCTCCGTCTTTGTCAGGTGGTCCCTCTCTGTACTAACATCAGAGCTGCACCTCGAGCCAGCTCTCACGTCGAGTAAAGCTAAAGATTCTCAAGAATCGCAAGTGACCGAAGTAGCTGTCTAGTGTTCGGATGTCGCGTGTCAATTTTTAACTCTAGCTTATATATTTACTGTCAAAACAAATTACTCAACACTGATATATAAAGTTACCAAGTGCCCAGTGCCCAGCATCATCTGTGTCAACCTGTCTTGTGATTTATTACATTTATTACTATACCCAGCAGTGTAACTAAAATACTGAAATCGCAATCACCGTCAAAATAGACAGAGTCTACAACAATGATACAAGTGTGTACTTTTAAAATAATGTTAATATTCAAGATAATTTTCGTCTAATCCCTCAGTTGTCTTCTTTCAGAGGTACTTTTACTTGGAATGGACGGAACAGAAGTCAGCCGCAACAATATCTGGATAATAAACAAAAATAATATTGACGTTCATATAAACAGCGACTCTTTTTATTTTATCGCTCATCGGCAACACACCTATTATTTATTTATGTGCGGATTTGTGACTGTTGATGATGCACGCTTGAACTTTGGGCGGGCAGCTAAGTCATTACCTTCATGGACAACTCAAACTGAGGTGAGTGTACGATCAACATTACAATACAGTAATATTTTGTTTCATTATCACTCCAATATTTATCTTGGAGCTAAACCGCACTCCAACCTATTTAACACTTTCCTCTTCCTCTACATACATCAAATTTCTCTGACACTAAAGTTAGCAGTCACTTTATTATTTTTTAATAAATAAGTTATTTTTTAAAAAATGCATTTTTTATTTTTACATGTCAATTTTTTTTTCTATTTTTTTTTTTGCCATAATTTATTTTTTACACAATTTTTTAAACTTATTAAATATCTACTGAATTAATTTTTATTAAATTGACATTAAAATTAGCAGTCACTTTATTATTTTTTAACAAATAAATTATTTTTTAAAAAATGCATTTTTAATTTTTACATGTCAATTTTTTTTTCTATTTTTTTTGCCATAATTTATTTTTTACACAATTTTTTAAACTTATTAAATATATACTGAATTAATTTTTATTAAATTGACATTAAAATTAGCAGTCACTTTATTATTTTATAACAAATAAATTATTTTTTAACAAATAAATTATTTTTTAAAAAATAAATTATTTTTTAAAAAATGCATTTTTAATTTTTACAAGTCAATTTTTTTTTCTATTTTTTTTTTGCCATAATATTTTTTTACAAAATTTTTTAAACTTATTAAATATCTACTGAATTAATTTTTATTAAATTGACATTAAAATTAGTAGTCACTTTATTATTTTTTAACAAATAAATTATTTTTTAAAAAATGCATTTTTAATTTTTACAAGTCAATTTTTTTTCTATTTTTTTTTTGCCATAATATTTTTTTACAAAATTTTTTAAACTTATTAAATATCTACTGGATTAATTTTCATGAAATTATGACATTAAAGTTAGCAGTCACTAAACTACTTTTTTTTTTTTAAATAAATTATTTTTAAAAAAATGTATTTTTAATTTTTACATGTCAATTTTTTTTTCTATTTTTTTTTGCCATAATTTATTTTTACAAAATTTCTTAAAATTATCAAATATCTGCTAAATTAATTTTCATGAAATTTTGCCATGAAAATTAATTTAGCAGGTAATAATTTAAAAAATTTTTTTAACAAATAATTATGGCAAAAAAAATTAAAAACTGCAATTTCTTAAACCAATTTTATTTGTTAAAAAAAAATAAATAAATAATCTAGTGGCTGTTAACTTTAACGTCATAATTTCTCCTCAACGCACCAACAAAATATAACACTGATATATACCCACACTATTAAAAAAATAAACATGACATTCAAGAAAAATAGTTAACATTCCTCTCTTTTTTGAGGTCTAGTGTATTAGTATGTACTGTCTGACAAATGACTATTTATTTATTAACTTTCACGCTCTGCTTAAATAACCATGCAATGAATTTCATTTCCGTAGTTTTTATCTCATAAGTTTTTTTTTTAATTAAAAAAAAAACGTGCATTTAAAATTTATTTAAATGAATAATTATTGAGTTGTAATTGAACGGCTGATAAAATAGACATATAATAATTTCCTTTGTGTCTCATGCCTCGATGACTCTAGAATATAATTTTCTCTTGCATTATATATTATATAGTACGTGATATTATGGTACACTGGTACAAGCACACATGTATGTCTATAAAAGTTTAGATATATATAAATATATATAGATGGATAGGAGTCATGTGTGAGATACAAAGCTTGTCAATGTATGCATAAATAATTTGTAATCTCAATGAATCATCAGTTTAAAAGATTGCTCTGGAGCTCCAGAGGTGATAACTATTTGTGATACGTAATACTCTTATGATAATATAATTTATATGATATGAGTATTTATTATGTTGTTATTTTTATTTAAATAACTTCATTCATTGGCAGATATAATAGTGCCTTTATTCATTACTATTAATATAATTATTAGTCATTGTTTATTATTAATAGTTATATAATTATTAATATGGTGATTCATTGAAAGCATGGGAAAATTTTATTGAGAACTTGGAATTCTTTAAGGACTATAGAAATTAATTATATAAATTTTAAATTAATTATTTATACACAGAAAAATTAAACAATTTTATTTGAATCAAGTAAATAAATTTGGTAATTATTTACAAGTGGGGTCAGCCCCATTTTGGACCATAACTAGGTGAAAAATTAACATTTTCAAATTTTTTTTATCTTGCTTGTTTTTACGGCGTATTTATGATAAAAATGTAGTGAAAGAAAAAAATAACGATTTCGATAGCTTTTTTGCCTTCAAAAGTTGGAAAAAATTTTGGCTCTCATGTTTTTGGATAAAATTTCTATTTTTGATGTTTTTGATATATTTTTTTTTGAAAAATACATGAAAAAAAAAAAACAATTAAAAAAAAAAGTTGAATATCACAATTTTCTAAAAAAAATATAAATTTTTTTGAAAATTTGTAAAATTTGTTAAAATTGTGATAATCAACTTTTTTTTTTTTTAATTGTTCATTTTTTTATGTATTTTTCAAAAAAAAAAATGTATCAATAAAATCAAATAGAAATTTCGTTCAAAAAAATAAAAATTGAAATAGTTGACCCCACTTGTAAATATTTACCATAAATTTGAAGGAATTCATCTTCTTGATTTGAGTTAAAAAATTCTTGAATTAAAAAATTAACTATGCTAAAAATTTCAGATAAAAATTTTATATAAAATTTTTAGTATTTAATTTACAAATGATTTATTATGAAAAAAAAAATTTTTACACTTTTATGCTCATAAAAAAAATTATTTAATTACTACTAACATTTCGCATATTAAAAATAGCTTAATAAAATATTTGCTCAGTAGAAAAAAAAATATCAAACTTAAAAAATAAAAGCTCCAAAATTGCAATTTAATTGAAATTTTATTTAAATTGAAGATAAAATTAAATATCATTGTATATATTCACACATCCATATGAATAATTTATTTTGAATGCAGATTAATTTTATGCATCGATTCTCAAAAGCGATCGGGTCAATTAGTTCGTCTTAAAGAGGGTGATGGCTAGTTTGACAGTCACGACGTCAAGTAAAAATAGTTCTCGTGGTAATTCACCGAACAGAGGAAATATACTAACTCACCATCGACAATCATCCGCTAACCTGGAGCACGTGCCAAAGATATGTAATACTGCAGTGTAAGCTATTTAAACTAATACGTAATTAAAAGCAATGTGCTTCGTTAAAACATCAATTATAATAATCAATAGTCATAACCATAACAAATATTCATTTATAAGTAACAAAATAACACTAACTATTTATAATTAAAATAGACTATTTAAAAGGCCGCTTTCAGTCAGCTTGTATGTTAATTATTATTTACTGTTATAACATAAATTAATAATCCGATAATGACCCAGAGCTTTAAATACTTTGAACTAGATAATTATTCATGTAGAATTGATGTTTTATGTAATTGGCATTTAATTATTTTTAAAATTTTTTTAAATTAGTGGCCAAACTGGAGAAGGTAGTACTGGAAGCGCAGGAAGCAGTGTCTGTGGAGCTACGGCTATGAAGAGTAGTGCGAGACAAAGATCACCCGGTGCAATGGCGCGATCCGGTGATACTTTGGACGAAACAAACCAAACAAATCCGTCCAACGTTGAGTCCGAGGATTTTGTATCCAACATTCATCCGCCGACCGATGACGAAGGAGTGAGTTCAGAAATGTCAATTTATATCTATATTCAATCAATAGTCAATTTATTATGATAAGTATTTAGGCTGCATTCTAAAATGATCTATCTCTAGATGCATAATTAAGAAATGACCTTGTATCTTGTGAACTATTGACATTTCAAAAGATATAAGCTCATCTTGATATTACACTCATCAAGAGCTTTCATTTGAGTATCCACATCAATTTTTCATATATTTATATATATTATATATATGTATATATAAAAAATATATCAAAATGCATGTGGGTACTCGAATGAAAGCTCTTGATGAGTGTAACATCAAGATGAGCTTATATCTTAAAAAATGTCAATAATTAAGAACTGACTTTGCTTTCTTTTCAACTAATGATATTTTTGAAGATATAAGCTCATCCTGACATTACACTTATCGAGACCTTTCATTTAAGTACCGACATCAACTTTTTATATATTTTATATATTTATATATATTATATATATGAATATATTGAAAATATATCAAAATGCATGTGGGTACTCAAATGAAAGCTCTTGATGAGTGTAACATCGGGATGAGCTTATATCATAAGAAATTTCAATAATTAAGAACTGACTTTGCTATCTTGTGAACTGTTGACATTTTTAAAGATATAAGCTCATTTTGATATTACACTCATCAAGACCTTTCATTTGAGTACCCACATCAATTTTTCATATATTTATATATATATTACATACAGAGTGTCCCAGAAGTAACGGACGCCATTGTAGCATCTGATAAACAAAATAATTCTGAGACGAAAAGTCCTTAGCCATTTTTTAATCAGACGCATAGATAATTATCTATTAATTAAAATAATGTCCTTTTATGCGTTAGAGAGAGAGCACCAGTGTCCAGTCAAGTGCGTTCCAAACGAAGACGCTTGCACGTGTGAATGTGTAAGTAAATGTATGTGACTACGTTAGCTATAGTAGCTAGTTAGTCATACAGTTAGTTGTGTCTTTGTTTGCCACATACTTTACTGGACACTGACGCTCTCTCTCTAACACATAAAGCGACGTTACTTTAATTAATAATTAATTATCTATGCGTCTAATTAAAAAATGGCTAAGAACTTTTCGTCTCAGAATTATTTTTTTCATCAGATGCTACAATGGCGTCCGTGACTTTTGGGACACCCTGTATATGTATATATGAAAAATATATAAAAATGCATGTGGGTACTCAAATGAAAGCTCTTAATGGGTGTAACATCGGGATCAGCTTATATCTAAAAAATGTCAATAATTAAGAATTGACTTTGATATCTTGTCAACTAATGATATTTTTTGAAGATATAAGCTCACCCTGACATTACATTTATCGAGACCTTTCATTTGAGTACTCACATCAACTTTTTATATATTTTATATATTTATATATATTATATATATATATGAATATATGAAAAATATATCAAAATGCATGTGCGTACTCAAATGAAAGCTCTTGACGAGTGTAACATCAAGATGAGCTTATATCTTAAAAAATGTCAATAATTAAGAACTGACTGCTATCTTGTAAACTAATGATATTTTTGAAGAAATAAGCTCATCTTGATATTATACTCATCAAGACCTTTCATTTGAGTACCCACATCAACTTTTCATATATTTTATATATTTATTATATATATTATATATATGAATGTATGAAAAATATATCAAAATGCATGTGGGTACTCAAATGAAAGCTCTTGATGAATATAACATCGGGATGAGCTTATATCCTCAAAATCGTCAATAGTTAAGAAAGTACAGTGCAATTTGACAAAATTCATTATTTAACAAAGTAAAATTTTATTTATTCATAGTTCACAAGTCACATAGTGACTGCAAGGTTGCCATATATACATTGACATATAGATAAATGAAATGGAATGTAACATAATAGATAGACTTGCAGACAGACAGACAGATAAAGAACTAATCGGCATAAATTAAGCAATGCAAAGAATTATTATTTATCTGTGACATTTGATAAGTTGAAAAATTTTATTCGTGAGACCGTGAATTAAGGACGGACATCGGCACTCGTCTGATGTAGATAACTACTTGTACGTGCAGGGTCACAGGTCACAACAATGGACAATTTAATTTGCATAATTTATAATTCTTCAAGTAGAACTGACAATGAAATTCTACTTGTTAGCTTTCGAATTATTAAATTACAAATAATTTTTTTTAATTTTTTTATTATTGATTTATTTAATATTTAAATTAAGTTTATTTTTCAGGAAACATTTCATACTACAGCACAGTCGTTCTTATCGAACGGTTCGTCGGAATTAATAGGCGAAGATGTTGACTCGAGTGGAGCTAGAGTTCGCCAGGCGATAGAACAAACGCAAAATAAAATAACAAAAACTCGAGAGCTAATACGTACGGAACAAAAAACACGAGATGGTAAGTTTTATTTTATCGCGAGTAATTTGACCGTTAATAATATAAATATGACAATTTTATTTATTAAATAAATATATACTTGTGTGACATTATCGGTGTAATTTAATACTCGGGTGGAAAAAAAATGCGGATAATAAATTTTATTTAGTAAAAAATATTTATTGTCTTATTAATTTATCGGTTGCGTGTTGTAGAAAATGTCAATGAGTATCTTAAACTCGCTGCGAATGCAGACAAGCAGCAATTGGCGAGAATAAAGACGGTATTTGAGAAGAAGAATCAAAAGTCTGCTCACAATATTGCTCAGCTGCAGAAGAAATTGGATAGTTATACGAAAAAATTGAGAAATTATGAGATGAACGGCGCGCCGACGAGTCATCGCCAGCCCCGAGAGGTTCTTCGAGACATGGGTCAAGGATTAAAGTAAACGTTCACTTTTATTTTTTCCTATACTGTATCAGATGCCTTTTATTTATTTTTACTCCTATCTCTATCAAGCGGAGATGGATTACTCTGAGAAGTAGACCTAGACTCAACTCCTGGCTATAAATATACCTTAAATACATGTAATGCCACATTCAAATGAATGTAAATGCAATTTATAAATAGCTCACAATGTTAAGGCCGTAAATGTAGCTCTGTAGATACATGTATAAAAAAATTTATCCGTCTAATTTAAGATTGTCTTCCAGAAACGTGGGCGGTAACATTAGGGACGGAATAAGCGGATTTTCGGGGTAAGTTTTATACTAAAATAGATCAATCATTTTCATTAATCTAAAGCTAAAACTAAAAGTTAATAAACCAATTTATTTTTATTTATTGCTTTCATTTGAGCACGCACATGACCCTCTTATATATTTTATATATATGATATTTGTGAAGTATATAAAAAATTGATGTGGGTACTCAAATGAAAATTCTTGATGAGTAGAACGTCAGGATGAGCTTATATCGTTAAAAATATCATCAGTGGACAAAATACAACGTCATTTCTTAACTCTTGATATTTTTTAAGATATAAGCTCATCCTGATGTTAGGCTCATCGAGACCTTTCATTTGAGTACGCACACGATTTTTTTCATATATTTTATATATATGATATTTCTCATATTTGTGGAATATATAAAATATATCAAAAATTCATGTGGGTATTCAAATGAAAGGTCTCGATGAGTACAACATCAGGATGAGCTTATATCGTCAAAAATATCATCAGGAGATAAAATACGATGTAATTTATTAATTATTGACATTTTTGAAGATATAAGCTCATCCTGGAGTTATACCCATCAAGAGCTGTCATTTGAGTACCCACATGCATTTTGATATATTTTTCATATATACATATATATAATATATAAAATATATGAAAAATTCTTGTGGGTATTCAAATGAAAGGTCTCGATGAGTATAATATCGAGATGAGCTTATATCTTAAAAAATATCATCAGTGGACAAAATATGATGTAATTTATTAATTATTGACATTTTTAGAGATATAAGCTCATCCTGATGTTACACTCATCGAGACCTTTCATTTGAGTACGCACACGATTTTTTCATATATTTTAAATATATTATATTTCTTATATTTGTGAAATATATCAAAAATTCATGTGGGTATTCAAATGAAAGGTCTCGATGAGTATGACTTCAGGATAAGCTTATATCGTTGAAAATATCATCAGTGGACAAAATACAATGCAATTTCTTAATTACGGATATTTTTAAAGATATAAGCTCATCCCGATGTTACACTCATCAAGAGCTTTGATTTGAGTACCCACATGCATTTTGATATATTTTTCATATATACATATATATAATATATAAAATATATGAAAAATTCATATGGGTATTCAAATGAAAGGTCTCGATGAGTATAATATCGAGATGAGCTTATATCTTAAAAAATATCATCAGTGGACAAAATATGATGTAATTTATTAATTATTGACATTTTTAGAGATATAAGCTCATCCTGATGTTACACTCATCGAGACCTTTCATTTGAGTACGCACACGATTTTTTCATATATTTTAAATATATTATATTTCTCATATTTGTGAAATATATCAAAAATTCATGTGGGTATTCAAATGAAAGGTCTCGATGAGTATGACTTCAAGATAAGCTTATATCGTTGAAAATATCATCAGTGGATAAAATACAATGCAATTTCTTAATTACGGATATTTTTAAAGATATAAGCTCATCCCGATGTTACGCTCATCAAAACCTTTCATTTGAGTACGCACATGGATTTTTCATATATTTTATAAATATGATATTTATAAAATATATAAAAATTCAACTTTCCATTACCATTTATTATTTTTATTTTCTTTGTTTTATTTATGAGCGAGCATTAATAAAAAATAATATTACAGAAGTGTCATGTCCAAACCCAGGGAGTTCGCGCACTTGATAAAAAATAAATTCGGCAGTGCCGACAATATAAATACCCTATCACGTAAGTAAATCCTCCGAGAATTAAAATTGCTTGGTATGGTAATACAAAAAAAAAAAAAAAAAAAAAAAAAAAAACTTGCTAACATTTCACAACACCGCAATCTTTTAATAAATCATAACTCACAAGCAAATTTATTTTTTGGAATGAATAATGCTACTTGGAACTAAAAAACATCGATAAATCTTACTGTTTTTTTTTGTTGCGCTGCCACGACAGTTGACAGTAGTAAGTAACAGAAAATTAACATGTGCATTACATTTCTTTTAACGAATGATAGAATTATTTTATTATAAATAATAATTTTATAATAATTTTATTAAAGCAACATAACTCTGCTAGTACATTACTCAAGTTGTTATTGCTACTGCTTCTATTTTTATCCTATTCCATATTTTACATTCACTTTTATTCGAGCTTAATCATATATACACCTATTATTATTTGGTCTCTTAACTTTTCTCAGCGTTAAAGATCTGCTTCCTCATTTAATTCAAGCTTTACAAATATTAACTCAAATTCCCTTTCCGCCTCTGTACTAGACGTGCTTATAATGAAATAACCTTTTTATTACTAACTTTTTTTTTGTACTTAATCTACAATCTGCAATTTATAAATCTCGTTTTACAATTAAGTGACTCACGTCGCTTAATCATTCCTGTCACTCCTCAAACCCACAACTAGTTATCCAATACTAACGAATTTTAGTTTTTTACCAACAGAATCGTGTCGTTTAAATTTCGTTTATTTTTGGATGCTCTGTTATTAATTTATTAATGGTACTTTATTGAATGAATGTACATGTTGATTAGTTCAATTTTATTATTATATTATTTATTTATAATGGTGTCATGTCTCAATAATTAAATGCAAAGTATTTCATTTATTTTCAAATTTATTTATTTTTTTTTATTTTTAGTATTTATTTAAATTTGATAATTTATTTATTTAAATAAATCATCTGGTTATATAATTTATAATAATTGTTTTACTTTAGAAAGTAAAGTGGAGTAATTATTTATGAAATAAAAAAATTTATATTAAATTACCGGGTAATTTTTTTAACTTTGTTGAATTAATAAATAATATTTTTAATAATAACATTGTGGGAAAGTAAATAACAATGAGATTATTTTTAAATTAAATATCGGTGACTAATAAATGAATTATATAATCGGATATTAAAGTTAAAAAATTTAATATCGGATATTTATGATACTGGAATTAGGAGACATCTACAAATTTTTGAAATTTTTATTTTAATTAAATTGTTATTAAGAATGTTCTACATTTAGAATTTAAAAAAGAAATTATGAGTGCGAATTTAATCATAATAATAATTGTCAACCTTGCAGTCACTACGTGACTGCCGTGACTTTTAAACTATAAATAAATAAAATTTTGCTTTATTAAATAATGGCTTTTGTTAAATTGCACTTTACTTTCTTAACTATTAATGTTTCTAAATATATAAGCTCATCTAGATGTTACATTCATCAAGAGCTTTTATTTGAGTACCCACATGCATTTTCATATATTTTTCATATATACATATATATATTATATATAAATATACAAAATATATGAAAAATTGATGTGGGTACTCAAATGAAAGGTATCGATGAGTGTAATATCGAGATGAGCTTATATCTTCAAAAATGTCATTAGTTGACAAAACACCAAAGTCAATTCTTAATTATTGACATTTTTTAAGATGTAAGCTCATTATGATGTTACACTCATCGAGACCTTTCATTTGAGTACCCATATGGAATTTGATATATTTTTCATATGAGAACGGACGCCATTGTAGCATCTGATGAAAAAATAATTCTGAGACGAAAAGTCCTTAGCCATTTTTAATTAACCTAATAGATAATTAATTATTAATTAAAAATAACGTCTCTTTATTTGTTAGAGAAAGAGCGCCAGTGTCCAGTAAAGTACGTGCCAAACAAAGACACAACTAACTGTATGACTAACTAGCTTCTATAGCTAACGTAGTCACTCATATTTACTTACACATTCACACGTGCAAGCGTCTTCGTTTTGAACGCACTTGACTGGACACTAGTGCTCTCTCTCTAACGCATAAAAGACGTTATTTTAATTAATAATTAATTATCTATACGTCTGATTGAAAAATAGCTAAGGAATTTGCGTCTCAGAATTATTTTGTTTATCAGATGCTACAATGGCGTCCGTTACTTCTGGGACACCCTGTATAATATATATAAATATATGAAAAATTGATGTGGGTATTCAAATGAGAGGTCTCGATGAGTGTAATGTCTGGATGAACTTATATCTTTAAAAATCTCAATATTTCACAAGATACAAGGTCATTTCTTAATTATGTATCTAGAGATAGAGAGTTTTTGAATGCAGCCTAAATACTTATCATTATAAATTGACTATTGATGAGAATGATATGAAACCTTGATTTTTTAATTATTATTATTATTAGTATTATTTCGGAATATTTATTTTAAAAAAATTTTTTTTATCATAATTAAATTTAAAAAAAAAATTCAACCGAATTATTTGACGTCTGCTTATTCTAGAATTATATTTAACATTCAATATTGAGACACAAAACCATAAAATTTCTGTAGAATTTAGAGTTTAGCTACTTGCAATTAGAAATTTAGATGAATTCAAAAAGAACAAACATAAAAACTCGTGTTTTATTGTTTGGGGCACGAGAACTAAACCCGAAATTGGTATTGGATAGCCGAGTCATCTAATGCACAGCATTGTCTATTCCATTCAGATGGATCTACTTTTTATGTAAACGATCCACCACGTGCAGGTACCGGCGACAATGGGAGCATCGAGGAAGAGAAAACCCACCACGGCTCGGCGACGTTGCCGGGTGGTTGTAGTTTAGGTTCAACCCACAGCGCTGCGCCGGTCAAATTTCCCTCAGAAGAGGGCTCGGAGTGCTCGAGCGTCACCAGCGAAAGCGGCCCCGGGAGCAGAGGTCAAGCGCACGCTTGTCACAGTAATAATGCCGCTTTCAGCTTGAAGTCCATCTTCGTTGAGCTGCAGGAGCACCGGGAGAACTTCGAGCGTATGCGGGAAAAATTGGAAACGCTCAAGGTGAGTTAATTAATTAATTAAAAAAAAACTAGCAACCTTGCAGTCACTATGGGACTGCCGTAATTTGTGAATCATAAACAAATAAAATTTTGTTTTATTAAATAATGACTTTTGTTAAATTGCACTGTACTTTTTCAACTATGGATGTTTTTAAAGATATAAGCTCATCCCGAAGTTACACTCATCAAGACCTTTCATTTGAGTACACACATGCATTTTGATATATTTTTCATGTATACATATATATGATATATATAAATATATGAAAAATTGATGTGGGTACTCAAATGAAAGGTCTCGATGAGTGTAACATCGGGATGAACTTATATCTTAAAAAATATCATTAGTTGACAAGATAACAAAGTCAGTTCTTAATTATTGACATTTTTTAAGATATGAGCTCATCCCGATGTTACACTTATCAAGAGCTTTCATTTGAGTACCCACATGCATTTTGATATATTTTTCATATATACATATATATATATATATATATATATATATATATATATATATATATATATATATAATATATATAAATATATGAAAAATTGATGTGGGTACTCAAATGAAAGGTCTCGATGAGTTTAACATCGGGATGAATTTATATCTTAAAAAATATCATTAGTTGACAAGATAGCAAAGTCAGTTCTTAATTATTGACATTTTTTAAGAATTAAGCTCATCCCGATGTTACACTCATCAAGAGCTTTCATTTGAGTACCCACATGCATTTTGATATATTTTTCATATATACATATATATAATATATATAAATATATGAAAAATTGATGTGGGTACTCAAATGAAAGGTCTCAATGAGTGTAACGTCGGGATGAACTTATATCTTAAAAAATATCATTAGTTGACAAGATAACAAAGTCAGTTCTTAATTATTGACATTTTTTAAGATATGAGCTCATCCCGATGTTACACTCATCAAGAGCTTTCGTTTGAGTACCCACATGCATTTTGGTATATTTTTCATATATACATATATATAATATAAATAAATATATAAAATATATGAAAAATTGATGTGGGTTCTTAAATAAAAGGTCTTGGTGAGTGTAACATCGGGATGAGCTTATATCTTCAAAAATGTCAACAGTTCACAAGATACAAGGTCATTTCTTAATTATGTATCTAGAGACAGATCATTTTTAAATGCAGCCTAAATACTTATCATCATAAAATTTTGCTTATTTTGTTAATAATATAAATAATTGCTAATTTTCTAATTTTTGATTCGCCAGACACTTCAACAAGAAGTAACATTTTTATCAAACGCACTGCAAGAAGAACGCTTTCGGTGCGAGAGACTCGAGGAGCAAATGAACGACTTGACCGAGTTGCATCAAAATGAAGTTGAAAATTTGAAGCAGACGATAACAGACATGGAAGAGAAGGTCCAGTACCAGAGTGAAGACCGCTTAAGGGACATTCACGAGATGCTGGAGAACTGTCAGACCAAAATATGGAAAATGGAGCACCAGCAGCAGCAGCACCAGCAATACGTAACGCTGGAGGGCCTGGACAATAGTAACGCGCGAGCGTTGGTTGTTAAATTAATCAACGTTGTGCTAACTGTTTTACAAGTCATTTTGTTGCTTGTAGCCACGGGCGCGGGTATAATGATGCCCTTTTTGAGAACGAGGTACTTTAGTAGCTATTATCGACTTCATTAACTAACTCTTATCTTTAAAAGTAGCCGCTTTAATCTCCAGCCTCTGAGTGGAAATTTTTTTCTATAATAAAAATAATATTTGGTAATTCTTTACAAGTGCGGTCCATTTTTAGCCATATCTAAGTGAAAAATTAACATTTTCAAATTTTTATTTGATTCTGCTTATTTTTACGACGTATTTATAGTAAAAAATGTCGTAAAAAAAAATAAAGATTTCGATAGCTTTTTTGCCTTCAAAAGTTGGAAAAATTTTTGGCTTTCATGTTTTTGGATAAAATTTATATATTTTTTTTTTTTTAAGTACATACAAAAACGAATAATTAAAAAAATAAGTTAAATATCATCAATTTTCTAAAAAATATATAAATTTTTTTGAAAATTTGTAACATTTGTTAAAATTGTAATAATCAACTTTTTTTTTTTAAATTGTTGATGAAAATTAAAATAGTTGACCCCACTTGTAAATATTTACCTAATTTTTTTCTGTCTTGTAAATAGTTTACTGTGATAATTCTAATTATAATTAATAATTAATAATCAAAAATTAATGCACACACTATGTTGTAAAACTATATTATTTTTTGTTTTATCACATCATCGATCATCAGGGTAAACTGGAGAAAAAATGATAATGCACTTGGGGTTTCACATGCTCATCATTTTTGTTTTTTGTTTCACACGTTTGTTTCAGCTGTACTAAGCCTCATTGTTTCATGTGCAGGGTGCGCATATTGACGACAACTTTGGTCGTCCTGGGTATTATCTTTGTCCTCAAGCAGTGGCCCGAGGTCCACGATGTTGGGAGCCATTTGATGAGACACCTCAAGCAAACACTTGCCGTTAAGTAGCATTGTAAGATTTTTTTATTTTTATTTTTTTATTATTTATTTTTCTATTTTTTTACTAGCAACTTTGCAGTCACTATGTGACTGCCGTGACTTGTAAACTATAAATAAATAAAATTTTGCTTTATTACATAATGACTTTTGTTAAATTGCACTGTACTTTCTTGAATATTGACGTTTTTAAAGATATAAGCTCATCCCGATGTTACACTCATCAGGAGCTTTCATTTGAGTATCCACATTCATTTTGATATATTTTTCATATATACATATATATAATATATATAAATATATGAAAAATTGATGTGGGTACTCAAATGAAAGGTCTCGATGAGTGTAATGTCGGGGTGAGCTTATATTTTTAAAAATATCAATAGTTGACAAAATAGCAAAGTCAGTTCTGAATTATTGACATTTTTTAAGATATAAGCTGATCCTGATGTTACACTCATCAAGAGCTTTCATTTGAGTACCCACATGCATTTTGATGTATTTTTCATATATACATATATATAATATATATAAATATATGAAAAATTGATGTGGGTACTCAAATGAAAAGTCTCGATGAGTGTAACATCGAGATGAGCTTATATCTTTAAAAATGTCAATAGTTAAGAAATTACATCGTGTTTTGTCCACTGATTATATTTCTAATGACATAAGCTCATCTTGAAGTTATACTCATCGAGAGCTTTCATTTGAGTACCCACATGCATTTTGATGTATTTTTCATATATACATATATATAATATATATAAATATATGAAAAAATGATGTGGGTACTCAAATGAAAGGTCTCGATGAGTGTAACATCGGGATGAGCTTATATCTTTAAAAATGTCAATAGTTTACAAGATACAAGGTCATTTCTTAATTATGTATCCAGAGATAGAGAATTTTTGAATGCAGCCTAAATACTTATCATAATAAATTGAATATCGGTGAGAACGATATGAAACCTTGAAAAGGTACAAATTCAAATCAAAACCTTTGCAATGACACTAAATTTCACTAATAAAACTGATTTTATCAAATGACTATCCTGAATAAAAAATTTTTCTTATTCTTTTAATAATATAGATTATTTATTTATAAACGTTTTATTGATTATTGAACCTTGCACACTTTCTAAGTTTTGTTACAGTAATTGAACTTCCAAGTAAACTTCCTATGCATGCAACAAATCAATACTTCATTTAAAATTCTATTTTATTTTTTAATCAATGGATTTTATTTTTTTATTTATTTATTCTTTATTTTTTAGGGTTTGGGTAAGTAGCCGCAGAATAATTACCTGGCTACAAACGGACCATCAATGAAACATCAACTTTTAAAAAATAATTAAAATTGAACCGGATTGAAAGACAAAAATAAATTTGAAGTCGCTTAATATTTGTTAGTAGGTAAATATAAACAGTTAAGATTTTATTTATATATACATAAATATTATTATTATTATAATTATTAATATTAATATTATTATTATAAATGTATTGGATGTAGATGAATTATTGTAACATATTGTTTAGTCAGTAAGGTATGTGATAATTAACATGAATTTTAAAAAAATATCGAGAGACAACGGGAGAGTAACGGTAATACGTAGCAGTCAAAATTTTTAATAATAAATAGTAATAATAATTATTATTATTGTTTATTAACAAATAAAATTTAGTAATTTAGTGACATAAAATAGAATTTTTTATGTGGTAAATTATGGGTGTAAATATAACAAAAGTCTTAAAATTTTTTAAAATTGAAAACTGTTTCTGCCCGTGTAAAAAAAAATTATATTGAAAATGTCATTTGTTTAAAATCTTAATTAAACGTGACACAAACGAAGACTGTTTTAAAACGCCAAAAAAAAAATTCCGAGAGCAGATTTTTAAAATTTGGTTTTTAAATTTGTCATGAAAATTAATTTTTAGATATTTTTTAGACCATTTTGCGAGTTTTTAAACACAAAATTTTTGAGTAAGCTCTTTCAAATTAAATTGGACATGTTGAATTTTTAAAAAATTATTATCCGACAATTTTAAGACTATTTTAAAGACAGAGCTCCGGAAAATTATAGAGCGTCTTTAAATAGACTTAAAATAATCGTTAAAAATTTTTTTAAGACTATTTTAAGATTTTCTGAAGAATATTTAAAGACGCTCTATAATAATTTTCCGGAGCTCTGTTGCTGTGAGCTCATCTTAAAAAATTTTTTAAAGACAGAGCTCCGGAAAATTATAGAGCGTCTTTAAATAGTCTAAAAAAAATCTCAAAATAGTCTTTGAAAATTAAGTTAATGTTATTTTAAGACTATTTTAAAATTTTCTTAAGACTATTTAAAGACGCTCTATAATAATTTTCCGGAGCTCTATCGCTCTGAGCTTATCTCAAAATAGTTTTAAAAAAATTTTAAAAACAGAGCTCCGGAAAATTATTATAGAGCGTCTTTAAATAGTCTTAAAAAATTTTTTTTTTTATTTTTTAAGACTATTTTAAGATGAGCTCACAGCGACAAAGCTCCGAAAAATTAAAATCGAGTCGTCTTAAAATTATCTAAGAATAATTTTTCAGCAATTTCAAATTTAATTTAAAAACAGCGGTCAAAAAATTTTGTGGTGAAAAAATTCGCAAAATCGTCTTAAAAATATCTAAAAATTAATTTTCATAACAAATTTTAAAAATCTGCAATCGGAATTTTTTTTTGCGTCTTAAAACAATCTTAGTTTGTATCACGTTTAAGATCTTAAACAAACACTTTTAAGACGTTTTTTTTTTTTTTTTTTTTTTTACACGGGCGTTATATTTACGCTTATTTAATATTATAAATAATAATAACAATAACAATAATTGAAGATTACATGACATAGTCGAAGTGAGACTAAGGCTGAATTTAACTGATTGAATCAGCTATTTTCTTTTATTTATAGCTTTACAGCTTCGATATTAATTAAGATTGATAAAAAATTGATAATAATAGTAATACCTCAAAAAAAAAAATATTTTAAAAATTTTTAGTGAAATTTTTCGTACTGCTAAATTAAATGTTTGATATTTTGATACTGACAAATAATTAAATTTTTTTTTTTCAAGCTATTGTTAAGTAATGCACAAATTCAGTATTAAGAGTACACAGCGATAATTGTAAATTAATTTTGTTACTAACGTATCTATTATTATTCTTTAATTATTGAGATATTTTAGAATAATTAAATAATAACTACGCTTAATTATTTTTACATCTAAAATCTGTAATTTTAATTAATAATATTAATAATTATGTTTAATTATTATGAGGATAATTAAAAAAAAAAAATCAGTAGTAATTATAAGTTGCTAAGTTGCTCTCTCGTATTTTTTAAAATTGCTGTGACTAAGTTCAAATTAAATTGGTAATTTAATAATTAATAATTTCTGGGATCAAACTAAAAAAAAAAAAATAATAATAATAAATTATTATTATATCTAACAATATTTAAAATATTGCTGACAACTGCTGGATATCTGCCAAAATATTTTTAATTAACAAAAACTTTTTATCACGCTTACAGACAGATATTATTTTAAATGTCGGATGCATAAAAATGAAACATATTTCAAATTGACTTTTTATTAGAATTATTTTATCTAAATTGACTTATTTATTAATAAAAATTAATTAATTTTTATTATTATGATAACTGTATCGTTAAAAAATCTATATATATATATATATATATATATATATATATATATATATATATATATATATATATATATATATACATGTATGTATATATAGTAATTGTCTGTATATGAGGTTCTGTGTACATAAATTCTAAATTAGAAATTAAAGTAAAAATAAAATAAGAAAATATTATCATAAATAATAATTTAAAAATTTCACAACATTAAAAAATTAGTAATTTAAAAAAAATCATGTCCATCGTAGTTTATTAAAATTACTAAATAAAATCAGAATTTAAAAAAAAATGCTGTTAGTATGCTAATAGAGTATGTAATTAGGAATTAGCATCAAGCATTCCTCGACAGGCTTTATGAAAATTAGTAATGCTAATTATATCTCATTTTATTTTAAGCACAAATTATCAAGAATTTAAATGAGAAAAATTTTGTTAGAAAAATTTATTAATTTTTAATAAGAAAAGTTGGTAATTATTTACAAGTGGGGTCCATCATTTTAATTCTTATTTTTTTTGAAAAATACATAAAAAAAACAATTAAAAAAAAAGAAGTTGATTACCACAATTAAAAAAAATATAAATTTTTTAGAAAATTGTGATATTCAATTTTTTTAAATTTGTTCATTTTTTATGTATTTAAAAAAAGTATATCAAAAACATTAAAAAAAGATAAAATAGAAATTTTATCCTTTTAAGGCAAAAAAGCTATCGAAATCTTTATTTTTTTCTTTCACGATATTTTTTATGATAAATGCGCCGCAAAAACAAGCAGAGAAAAAAAAATTGTTAATTTTTCACCTAGATATGGTCAAAATAAGGTTGATCATTTTAATTTTCATTTTTTTTTTTAACGAAATTTCTATTTGATTATATTGATATTTTTTTTTTTTTTGAAAAATACATAAAAAAATGAACAATTTAAAAAATAAATTTTGATTATCACAATTCTAACAAATTCTACAAATTTTCAAAAGAATTTATAAATATTTTAGAAAATTGTGATATTCAACATTCATTTTTTTCATCAAAAAAAGATAAAATCGAAATTTTAGCCAAAAACATGAACCAAAATTTTTTCCAACTTTTGAAAGCAAAAAACCTAAAAAAAAAAATTTTTAAATGTTAATTTTTCACCTACATATGTCCAAAAATGAAGCCCACTTGTAAATAATTATCCAAAAATTAACTATAAATTACATAAATCTATACGTAGATTTGGTGCTTTGTATTATACTTTAAACAAAAAATTATTGCATATAATTATTTATCAGAGTTCCCGTACTTAAACAGCCAAAACGCTTACAACAAATAAAAATTATTAAATCTAAATTATAATTAAAGAAAATTTTGTACTTTGTCAATAATACAATTTGTAAAAACGGATTAAATTTTATATACATTTTATACACCAAAATTAAAAGAATAAATTACGGGGACTCTAGTTGATTTATTGTACGCATAAAAAATAATTAAATATATTATTATCAATAATACTGTCATTGATGCCTTGCTTAGATAATTATGGTTAAAAGTATACAGAAAGATATGGGAAAAAAAATATTTGTCAATTTATAACGAAATAGTTGGTAATTCTGTGCAATTATTGGTTTATTAAATAAATACTACGTGCACTTGCGTATACTTAAAGCTCTCTCACACTTTAACTCTATCTCTGGGATATAAGTCTCTCTTTATCCGATAAAAATAAAACCATATTATCAATTTTTTTAACTACTATCACTGCAACTACTCGTTTAATTAAGCAACTATACAGAAAGAACAACATGACACTGGATATCATCCCAGATTATACTCAGTGATATGTGTGGTAAAAAAAATTTCAGATAGCTAAAAAATGTCAATAGTTCACAAAACACAAACTCATTTGTTAATTATTGACATTTTTAAAGATATAAGCTCATCCCGATATTACACTCATTAAGAGCTTTCATTTGAGTACCCACATGCATTTTCATATATTTTTCATATATACATATATGTAATATATATAAATATATGAAAAATTGATGTGGGTACTCAAATGAAAAGTGTCGATGAGTGTAACATCGAGACGAGCTTATATCTTTAAAAATGTCAATAGTTCACAAGATGAAAGGTCAGTTCGTAATTATTGAAATTTTTTAAAATATAAGCTCATCCCGACGTTACACTCATTAAGAGCTTTCATTTGAGTACCCACATGCATTTTCATATATTTTTCATATATACATATATGTAATATATATAAATATATAAATATATGAAAAATTGATGTGGGTACTCAAATAAAAGGTCTCGATTAGTGTAACATCGAGATGAGCTTATATCCTCAAAAATATCGTTAGTTGACAAGATAGCAAAGTCAGTTCTTAATTATTGACATTTTTAAAGATATAAGCTCATCCCGATATTACACTCATTTAGAGCTTTCATTTGAGTACCCACATGCATTTTCATATATTTTTCATATATACATATATGTAATATATATAAATATATGAAAAATTGATGTGGGTACTCAAATGAAAAGTCTCGATGAGTGTAACATCGAGACGAGCTTATATCTTTAAAAATGTCAATAGTTCACAAGATGAAAGGTCAGTTCGTAATTATTGAAATTTTTTAAAATATAAGCTCATCCCGACGTTACACTCATTAAGAGCTTTCATTTGAGTACCCACATGCATTTTCATATATTTTTCATATATACATATATGTAATATATATAAATATATAAATATATGAAAAATTGATGTGGGTACTCAAATAAAAGGTCTCGATTAGTGTAACATCGAGATGAGCTTATATCCTCAAAAATATCGTTAGTTGACAAGATAGCAAAGTCAGTTCTTAATTATTGACATTTTTAAAGATATAAGCTCATCCCGATGTTACACTCATCAAGAGCTTTCATTTGAGTACCCACATGCATTTTCATATATACATATATATAATATATATAAATATATGAAAAATTGATGTGGGTACTCAAATGAAAGGTCTTGATGAGTGTAATGCCGAGGTGAGCTTATTTTAAAAGCTCAAAAAATCCAGATTATACTGAGTGATATCTGGATTATACTAGCTACTATCTGAAATTTTTTTTTCACTTAGTATAATCTGGGATTATATTCAGTGTCATCTTGTTCTTTCCGTGTACAATTGTCAAATATTTTTTTTAAATTGTGAAAATTATAAATTTATTATTCCATTAACAATTGTATGGATTGTATGTTTATTTTATTAGTTTTAGATTCTAAAAATCGGATTATTGTTTATTATTATTATAAATAAAGAGCATTTTTTAGTAAAAAAAATTTATTAATAATTTTTCCTAAAAATAATTAATTACAATTACAAAACAATGTATTAAGAAATTTTTTTTATTAATTCAAAAAATAATAATTAACTGATACACATATTAATAAATATTATTAATGGTAGTAATAAGTGACAATGATAATTATTATAATTGTTTATAAGAATAATTAATAGATACATATTATTATGTACTACAAGATTATAAAATATACAATTGATTAAATTACAGTCAATTTAAAAAATACTCAAAATTTTTAATAAAAAAAATAACATTTTTTGTTCAGACTAATTGTACGAAAAAATTAATTATAATATTAATTATTATTATAATCTTATAGTACATAAAATAAAATTTAATCAACGCGTAATATTACATGAACGTAATTTTAATTTTTTATAATTAACTATTCACTCAAAACATATTTACACTTATAATATTTTAATATATAATATATACTTTTTTTTTACATATTACATTATCAAGAATTCAATATTATTTTTGTTTAATATTAATAATTTTTTATTTTAATTATAAACAAAAATTGAAATTGATTAAATGCAAATATTAATTTTTTTTGTCGATATGAATTTAAGACTAAAAATTTTTATATTGTTAAAAAATACACTATTAGGACTGTAAAAAATTTTATTTACTTATCTATTAATGTATCGAACTTTTTCCTGGCTATTTATTTATTGATTTTAATCAATTCAACGCTGCGGTTAATAAAGTAGAAGTTAAAAAGTTTTTCAGTCTTAAATAAATATAAAGTTTTTGATTTAGTAGACCAAAAAATTTTTTTAGATAAATTTGAATATCTATAGGGCTGTAAAAATATGATTTCAGAGGACAAGTGTGTCAAAATAAGATAATATAAGGTTATTATTGATTATTTAAAAAATTAATAAATCAAAAATTACAATTGCTTTCAATTAAAATTTTAGTGAGTGAAAAATTGACATTTTTTTTTTTAATAAAGTTAATCAAACTTTGAAATTTTATATTTCACTGCAAGTTATTAAAGAAATTATGACACTGAAGTTGACATTAAAAATTTCTTAATAATTTTATATCAATTAAATTTTTATTATATAACTAAGAAATGACCTTGTATCTTGTGAACGATTGACATTTTTGAAGATATAATAAGCTCATCCCGATGCTATACTCATCGAGACCTTTCATTTGAGTAGCTACATCATTTTTTCATATATTTATATATATTACATATGTGTATACATGAAAAATATATCAAAATGCATGTGGGTACTCAAATGAAAGCTCTTGATAAATGTAACATCAGGATGAGCTTATATCTTAAAAAATGTCAATTATTAAGAAATGACCTTGTATCTTGTGAACTATTGACATTTTTAAAGATATAAGCTCATCTTGATATTACACTCATCGAGACCTTTCATTTGAGTACCCACATCAATTTTTCATATATTTATATATATTACATATATGTATACATGAAAAATGTATCAAAATGCATGTGGGTACTCAAATGAAAGGTCTTGATAAATGTAACATCAGGATGAGCTTATATCTTAAAAAATGTCAATTATTAAGAAATGACCTTGTATCTTGTGAACTATTGACATTTTTCAAAATATAAGCTCCTCCCGACATTACACTCATCTAGACCTTTCATTTGAGTACCCACATCAATTTTTCATATATTTATATATATTTTATATATGTATATATAAAAAATATATGAAAATGCATGTGGGTACTCAAATGAAAGCTCTTGACGAGTGTAACATCAAAATGAGCTTATATCTTAAAAAACATCAATATTTAAGAAAGTACATTGCAATTTAACAAAAGTCATTATTTAATAAAAATTTTATTTATTTATAGTTCACAAGTCACTGCAGTCACGTAGTGACTGCAAACTCTAATTTATTATAAGAATAAAAAAAATTCATCTTACTCGTGTCACAAATTTTTTCTCAAGATATTCAAATTTACAAAAAAACCCTTATCTCAGTCCCAAAACTTTCTAAATCGCATCTAACAAAGAAAAATTAACCCAAAAATCAGTCTGTTTGACGATCCGCGCACTCAGTAACCTCAGCACTCCCAACATTAGATCCCTCCTCATTCCCAGTGTCTTTATCCCCCAACTCATCGCTCAACCTATGCTTCTTCCTGTGGCACATCATCGTCGACTTAGAAACAAAAGTCTTCCTACAAACATCACACTCATAGGGCCTTTCTCCCGTATGAAGTCTCTTGTGAATGGTCATAGGACTAAACTGGGTGAAAGTTTTCCCACAAACATCGCACCTGTAGGGCCTTTCTCCAGTATGAGACCTTCTGTGGCACCTGAGAGCGGCTCTTCTTGCAAAAACCTTATTACAAATTTCACACTTAAAGCTCTTCTCACCTGTATGCATAGTGGAGTGAATGCGCAAGTCCACTCTTGTTAAAAATCCTTTACCACAGACCTCGCACAAGTACGGCTTTTCTCCGGTATGAATCCTCAGGTGTGTATTTAAGTAACTTTTACTCACAAACATTTTATTACAAACCTGACAAGGGTACTGACGATTGTCAGTACCCGAGTGAATTTTCTGATGGCTCTTGCATAAGCCCTTAGTTATAAAACTCCTTCCGCAAATTTCACACACGTAGGGCTTAACACCTAGATGTCTATTTTGGTGGTCCAGCAGCGACTGCTTTGTTTTGAAGCTCTGCCCGCAAGTATCGCAAGAGTATGGCTTTAAATCGGAGTGCACTCGCTGGTGGACTATCAAGTAACTCTTGCACTGGAAACCTTTCCCGCAGGTTGAGCAGCTGTAGTCAAACTGGCCAGTGTGCGTCGCTGTGTGTTGAGCCAAGCCAATTTTACTGCGAAAAGCTTTCTCGCATAATTTACACTGGAATGGTTTTTCTCCAGTGTGCTTACGCATGTGCTCTTGTAATTTATAATTAGTACGATATTGCTTTCCACATTGAGTACAAATTTTAGGTGTCCATTTTGGTCTTACGCCTGATTGTAATTTTTCATTTTCTCCAGCTTCATTTTCATTATTAATGCAGCTAACTTCGTTAGCTGACTCAGAAATAGAATTTAAAACAGAAATAGAAGTTGAAGATTCATCATCAAGATTGTCATTGGCAATAGAAGATTTTGAGTCGCTGGAAAAAGGACACTGCTGTTCGTGGGTATTAAAATCTTCTAGGCTGACAAAATTAAGCCCGCAGGGACAAGAGCAGAAATGCTGGTCGTAATGATCGAGAAGACTGGAGGGCTCGTTGGTCATTTCGCTGCAAAAAGGACATATGTACCACTTAGCACCGGCCTGGTCAATCGAAGGATTGCTTATCACGTTCTCGATTAAAGTGTCTTTGGACTCCTTGGTGTACTCCACAGGGTCCGGCTTGGAAGCTTCCTGGCTTGTAGAGGGTAATTCGGGGGAAGGTATCTGGGAGTTTAGAGCGGTATCAGTGGACTCGACTGTGGCGACGAAAGTTTCTGAGCTTGACTCGATTGAGTGGGACGGAGGAACTTCGGAAAGTTGCAGTCTTTGATACTCCTCTTTCACGTCCACTCCTTCGTACTTCACGTTCTCGCAGTAGTGCAGGATTTGCTCGTCTTCGGTTTGCTGCTCTGGGACGATTGCTGTTACGTAGTTTATTCCCAGGTGGTTGTTTACGGTCAGGTTGCCTACTACTGTCATGTCGCCGTCTAAGTGGATTGCGATTTGGTGGTTTGATACCTGGAATTTTTTTTTTTTTTTAGTTTGTTTGTTGGAGAAAAATTTGAGGGATTTTTTTGGAGCATTTTTTTTAATTTAATAAACACTAAAAAAAAAAAAATAAATACTTGATTGCTTTTTTAGGAAATAAATTATGCCTGAGAATTAAAAAAAAATTTACTTGTAGAATTTTAGAAATATTCTCAGGACAGTTTTTTAAAAATATTTTCTTATTGGTTTTTAAATAAAAGCAAAAAATTATTAATTTTAGGATAAAAAATAATTATGCTGGATTTAACAGAATCTAATAATTTCTTTTTTATTGTATAATAATTAAATTTGGTGGTTTAATACCTGGAATTTTGTTTTTTTTTTTTTAGTTAGTTTGTTAGAAAAAAAGTTTAGGGATTTTTTGGAGCATTTTTTTTATTAATCTAATAAATTTTTAATAAATACTAAAAAAAAAATAAATACTTGATTTTTATTAGATTTTTTTTTTTTAAGAAATAAATTATGTCTGGGAATTAAAAAAAAAATCCACTTGTAGAATTTTAGAAATATTTTCAAGACAATTTTTCAAAATTATTTTCTTATTAATTTTTAAATAAAAGCAAAAAATGATCAATTTTTGGATAAAAAAATGATGCTGAATTTAACTGAATCTAATAATTTCTTTTTAATTGTATAATAATAAAATTACAATGAAAAAAAAATTCCACATATCGACGGTCTAATTAGCAATTGGTCTAACTCCTTATTTTTTAGAGGGTTATTTTTTAACATTTTGATGTAGCAATAGTCCAATTATAAATTACTAGCCGTTACCCGCCCGCTTCGCGTGGCGTACAATATACGTGTATTTATATATCTATATTCACAAATATAGGTATACAAATACATAGAGTGATCATATAATGGTACATGATCATCTATTAGGGCTTTTACCTTATATAAAAATTTTTAATTTTTTTTATATTTAATGCCTTCTTATTATCCTTTAGGAATTGAATTTTATAATTTTTTAATTAACGCCCACGCAAGGATTTGTGAGGGTGGCATTTCATAAAATTCATTCTTTACAGCTCAAAAACTCCAAAAAAATCAATCTGGCCAAGTTTCAATCCTTCAGCTGCTATAGATTAAAAGGTACAATTTCTTTTAATTTTACGCCCACGCACGGACATGTGGGGGTAGAATTTAATGAAATTTATTCTTAACAGCTCAAAAACGCCAAAAAAGCATTCTGGCCATGTTTCAAAGTATTAATAGCTATAGATTGAAATTTACGAATTTTTTCTTAATTTGACGCCCACGCACGGGCACGCCAGGGGGGTGGAATGTCACAGAATTCGTTTTTAAAAAATTTCTAAATGTAATTTGAAACATTCTGACCAAGTTTTGAACTATTAAAAGCCATAATTGAAAAATATGAATTTTTTTTCGTGAACACCCCCGCAACCCCCCTTGTGGGTGGAATTTCGTGAAATCCGTTCTTAGCTGACCTCTACTTGGCAAAAGGAATATTCCTGCCAAATTTCAAGTCTCTAGGTCTTATAGTTCCAGAGATATCGTGATGAGTGACTATCTATATCTATAGAAAGTCTCCTATATATATATAGATTACCCTTTTTTTCAACAAGAAGATTACTGTGAAAAATTTTTTATTTCTTCAGCTAAAGTATTATTCAGTACAAATTAATTTTTGATTACAAAATTGCTCATTTTTTTTTCAAAATAAATTTTTCTTCTCAATATAGCTTCATTTTTTGATACAATATTTTTGTATAAATCATGATTTATTTACACTGCACTCAATATTTAAATTATGCACACGGCCTTTAGTAAACACTTGTTGATTTACATAATTATAAGTATTTAATAAATCAAAGATAGTTAATATTATAAGCCAGCTACCCGATCCAAATTGTTGGAGAATGACTAATTTTTCATTATTAATTGTTCACCATAATATTTTATCGGTATGAAGAAGTCTCAATACCATCAGAGAAAATTTAGGTGACGATAACAATTAAAATTTGTTTAGACAATTATTATTAAAGAAAGATGTAATTTTTTTTGTTGTAATAATAATATAATAATAATAAAAAAGTTACACTGAGTAAAAAATTACATCTTTCTCTAATAATAATTGTCTAAACAAATTTGAATTGTTATCGTCACCTAAATTTTCTCTGATGGTATTGAGACTTCATACCGATAAAATATTATGGTGAACAATTAATAATGAAAAATTAGTCATTCTCCAACAATTTGGATTGGGTAGCTGGCTTATAATATTAACTATCTTTGATTTATTAAATTTAAAACACCGATCTTTATATATCAAATATACATTATAAGTATTGTTATTATTATTTTATTTTATTTTTTTTCTCTTTTTATTTTTGTTAATTCCTATTATTTTCTTGAGTTGCGATTGTTAACACATCATACATATTATATTGAGTTTATCTAATCTATAGTAATTTAATAATAAATATAGTATTACATACGCCAGAGTCAAACACCTGTCATCTATAACTTATATTTTGTTAATATTTTTCTTTTTTTTTATTTACTTATTGCAACATGTGTAAAACACTTTACAACATATATTAATGTATCTTTTTGTAACCTCATAACTGGCCATACAGGCTGTCAGGTTTTGTTAATAAAGAAATAAATAAATAAATAAATTAGTCTTTTCATTTAGCAATTTTAATATTGAATTACTATGCTAGCTATAAGTCATCTTGTTATACATCAAAAAATTTTTTATGTACTAACTGTTGATGGCTTAGACTGATGGGTTTATTTATTTATTTAAATAAATAAAATAGAGTTAGACAATTTGCTAATTAGAACGTCGATATAGAAATTAAAAAAAAAAATTTTTTTTTTATAATTCAATGCATTTATGTCAAATATTAAAAAATAATTGCTCAATCACATAAAAATTATTATTATGGTCTTTTTCTCGTTTTTCTTTCATTAAATTCTAATTAATTTTCTTAATTAATGTTATTTAATTTTATATATTTTCTTTTTACGTATATTGCCGATGTATGTTGATAAATAAATAAATAAATGAATAATTAATTTATAAAAATTTTAAGAATTTTTAAATGTCTACTAATTTAATTATCATTAAAAACAAATTGTAATTTTTCTTAAAATAAAATTAATAAAAATAAATAATAGTTTAAAAAACTAAAACTACGCTTTTTATAGAAAACCAAACCAAAAATAGAAAATAAATTTAAATTAAGAATATGTTAAGAAATTTCAATATAAATTAATAATAGTGTAAATAAAAAATGTATTTTATTTTTAAAAAAGCGTGGGGTGCTTTTTAAGATATTATCAAAATGATAATCACTCTACTCATATCTGTCAATAAAATATTTATAACTATTGACACCATGCACCCCACGCTTTTTTTAAAATAAAATACATTTTTTTTATTTACACTATTATTAATTTATATTTATTGAAATTTTAACATTATTCTTAATTTAAATTTATTAAAATTTATTTTCTATTTTTAGTTTGGTTTTCTATGTAAAGCGTGTTTTAGTTTTTAAACTATTATTTATTTTTACTTTTTAGTTTGGTTTATTTATAAAAGCGTGATTTTTTAGTTTTTTAAACTATTATTTGTTGATTATCAAAAATATTCAGGCGCGCAAATTACCCACGGAGAGTTACATACTGGACATACTGACAAACTGACATACAAGTGAAGCTAATATAAAGCGTGTAAAAACTTACTTCGTGGATATGCTCATCTATCCCAACAGTTTCGCCATTCAAACACTCAATCCCAGTGACTTCAATAGTCTCCTGATCAGGAATTTCCTCCTGACTGACAACCTGTTCTCCACCGGCGAGCTCCATGTCGTCCATAACCCTCATAGTGTGCAAACTCCCAGTATCACCCGGGACTTCATCATTACCCACGCAGTCTTGGCTCCTCAGCTCATCAACAATGCCATTCTGCATGTCACCAATATCATGATGATGCTGGTTGTGGAGATGGTTGTGGTTGTGACTGTGATTATGATTATGGATACCGCGAATGTCTGCCTGCATAACATTGGGTATCTCGTCAACCCCCGTGAGGGTGTTATCAATAGTGATAGCTTCATTTTTGAGCTCCTCTTTCAGCATCTCGATGAATAATTCCTCAGTGTGCAAACATTTCTCGCGGAAGTCAAACATCTCGTCTAATTTGTAAGCACATGGCTGGCAAATTACTTTAGGCAGGTCGTCGCATGTTGAAACCTGGTTTAAAAAAATTTTTTAATTTTTTATTAAAAATAAATTTTAATTTTTTTTTTTTTCATAAAAAAATAAATAATAAATTTCTTCAACACCAATAATTAATAATTAATAATGTAAAATAATAATCACATTAAATTTAGCAGTCTCTTGACTATTTTTTGACAAATAAATTTGATCCAAAAAAATTATTTTTAAAAAAATTGGATTTTTTATTTTTTTTATATTTTTGATCATTTTAAGAATTTTTTTAACAAATAAATTATGGCAAAAAAAATTATGAAAAAAAAATTGACATGTAGAAATTTTAAAAAATTAAAAATGCAATTTTTCAAAAATTATTTTTTGGAGCAAATTTATTTGTTAAAAAAAAAAACTAAAAAATAATCAAGTTACTGCTAACTTTAATGATGAAAATTAAATTAGCCGACATCTAAAAATTTTTGTAATTTATTTTATTGAAAAATTATTAAAAAAGAAAATAGATGATAAAATTTCACATGTAGAAAATTTTAAAAACTACAAGTGCAATTTTTTAAAAATATTTTTTTATTTCTAATTTAATTAATAAAAAAAAGTCAAAAATTGTTGAACGTCGGCTAATTTTATTATGAAAATTAAATTTAAAAATTTAAAAATTTTTATAATTTTTTTTTGTTTAAAAAATTATTACAAAAAAATTAAAACAAAATTTTCACTTGTAAGAAACTTCAAAAACTGCAAGTGAAATTTTTTAAAAATATTTATTATTAAATAAAAATCAAAAAATTAAAAACGTCGGCTAACTTTAATATTATAATTTTATTATCATTATTTATTACAAAAATTTTTAAAAATCTCAAATATTTGCTAAATTAATTTCCATAAAATAATAATAATTAAAAAAAAAACTTTCTCTTACCTGTACAGGCAAACAAGCGGCTATTTTTTTGTCAATATTTCTTAATCTTTCACCAGGTTCAAATATCGGAAATCCCATTATCATTATTCCAGTCTTGGTAGCACATAGACGACATAAATAATTAAATTCTTCAATCACCGCCATATCAACCAACTATTATTAAAATAAATAACAATACAATAATGATATTGACAAGTGTAATAAAAATATCAAGCAAAAGCTTATAATTATTTTTTAATATGTATTAAAAATTAAAAAATTACTTGATAATTTTTTTTTAAGGCAAATATAATAAAATTTATTTATTTTAAATGATTGTTGACAAGTGTTAGCTCTGCTCCATTGTAATTGGAGGCTAATTGTCAGAGGACAATTAATTATTGTTTAACAGTTCGCCATTAAAAACCTTAGACTGTCGACGTTCACTGATGTATGTTGACGAGTCCGGACAAGTCCCAGACGAGTCTTACCCTGATGCACTTTTTTTTTCGACACTTTTATTGTTTTTATTTTACATTAATTGTGGGAGTGTGGGAGGCCGAGGGAGACCGCGAGCACTGGGAAAACGACCAGCTAGAGAGAGATGCGAACAGACACTGACTGTCGCTGCGGTAAGATTTACGTCCGCAGGTTCGACAACTTTACTTTTGTGCTTCCATCTAGTGGATGTTATTTTTATTTATTGAAAACTTTACTGTAGTTCTTTCGCCCGGGAGTATTAAAATACTCGGTTTCAGCGCGGGAAAGGAATCATTTTAAATAAAAGAATTCTATTTAGACGTTATTTAATTTTGATCAAAATTATTTATTTTTTTATTTATTTATTTATTTATGATTTAATGCCAAGGCAATGGCCAAATGGCAAAGTATACATTTCAATTTTATTAAAGTACACGTAATGAGCAATAAAGAAAAATGAAAACTTTAGTATGTAATATACTCAACAAATCTTTACAAGAATAATTTATGTAGATAGACGAAATAATTTAATTTGTATAATATGATTAATTTGTTGTTTAAGACTGATAGCAGGTAGATTTCTTGATAGCAAACACAAAAGAAAATAGTTTTTTAGTAAGTAAGTTGATCCAAAAATTAAACTGAGTTAGGTAATTTGTGAGACGTTCATGGTTGGCCTTCTCGTTCCTTGTGAAGAAAAAATTCATAGGAACTGGTCTTGAAAGTATCAAGACTCAGTAAGTTAGTTATTTCAATTGGTAATTCCCTCCAAAGTCGGATAGCGGATACCACAAAAGAGTGTTCATAGACTAAGCTGGTGAAGTTTGGGATTTTGAAATTATTGTTATATTTGGCGGCTATTCTTTCAGATCTTCTGATATCTGGTGGTTCATCCACAAAGAGATTTCTTAAGTATTTAGGTGCACCAGTTTTGAGGAGTTTATATAAAAAACAAGCCAGATAGTAACGTCTTTTAGATTTGATCGTTAACCAATTTAGTGATTGTCTATATGGAGTAATATGCTCGTCACGCCTTAAGTTGTAGATAAATCTGATAGAGTTATTTGTAAGACGTTGTAATTTATAATCTAGCTTTTTTGATGAATCAATTAGAACTAAAGAACAGTAATCAATGATTGGATTTATGGTTACTGTAATGAGAAGTTTGCGCGTAGAAGTTGAGAGAATATTCTTTCTGTGTTTGAGACAGTTGGTTTCAATTTATTATTCAAGTTGACAAAATATTAAAAAGCTTCAAAATATAAAATTGAGGTTTACAATGACGTGATCTTACACTGATAGAAGGATTTGTTTATAGTTAAAAATATTTGTTAATATTTAACAAATCATTTATTAGAGACCACTTTTTAGTCGTTAACAAATATTTCTTAGTATTTAAAAAGATTTATTAATATTTAATAAATGAATATCTGATTTATTAAATACAAACAAATCATTTTAAATACTAAGAAATATTTGTTTGATACTAAAAAATGGTCTCTAATAAATGATTTGTTAACTATTAACAAATATTTTTTTAATACAAATAAATCCTTCTATCAGTGTAGCAATCTAAGCTCTCGGTGAGAAGTGTCGTTACATAGTTTTTCCGAAGAGCTTCAAACTCCGTTCTTCTCCCACCATAACTTCACTGATAGAAGGATTTATTTGCATTAAATAATATTTGTTAATAGTTAACAAATCATTTATTACAGACCATTTTTTAGTATTAAACAAATATTTCTTAGTATTTAAAATGATTTGTTTGTATATAATAAATCTGATTTTCATTTATTAAATATTAATAAATCTTTTTAAATACTAACAAATATTTGTTAAGGACTAACAAATGGCTTCTAATAAATGATTTGTTAAATATTAAGAAATCTTTTTAACTATAAACAAATTCTTCTATCAGTGTTCCATACATACATCCACTCTAAGGAATACATAAGCACACACATTTTCTACTACATATAAATGATCCTTATATACTAACATGTATTTTCTCTATATCTATATATATTTATTTCAGCCTATCGGCCTGAAAGTTGGACTTCACTAATATACACTTTTAGCAATACAGTCATTATGTTTATTTAACTATTTTTATTAATTTAACAGACCCTTTTAAAATCTATTTATAATAAAATTAACTTATAATTAACTTGAAATTAAATTACAATAAAAATGATAATAATCTATAACATGAAAATATATATATTATATTGTTTATAATATGTTGGATTAATGTTTGAGTTTGACTAATTAATAACTTGAATTAAATATTATTTCTATTATTTTACAATCAGATTTTCTAATAAAATTATAAGTCAATTTAATTATTATCATGTATAAAAGAATAGACATTATCGTTTAATTATAAATTAAATAATAATTAAATAATGATTCAATAATAAATTAATAGTAAATTAATTAAATAATAATTATTAATTATAAATTAAATACAAGATAATAATTATTAATTATTTTAACTTAATTTTGCTCAACTTCAATATTATATAAAGTTAGATTTTAACAGTAAATGTTATTTAACAATCTTATTTTTGTTTAGTTACATATGGTTTTTTATTATTCTTTGTTCCTTTTAGAACAAGGGTTTATTGAGTTTCACTCGTGTCTTTTACGACTTTTCCTCATAGGGTTTTAAATTCCATGTGGCGAGAAATAGTCCTGGAATTACTCAAGTACCTTTTATGGGTTCTGAAAATTCGGTTACAATGTCCTTTTGTACCGAAATATGTTTTCCCCTTATTTTATTTTATTTTCTTTTGTAAATAAAAGAGAATTAATCAAAAGATGTTTATTACAACTGGTAAGAGTAAAAGCATGAAATAAATGATTTGAATATTTACTTCGAATATAAAATTTAACTAATTTTAATCATTTAATATTTACTAATTTGAATATTTCGTTTGAATTCACGCTCTCATAATAGATAGCGCTCTAATAACAGGTAGCGTCACCTGTTGGATGCACTAGGTGCATCACAAGGTAGAAACTATAGTTGGTGGCTCTGTAGATAAGGAAGGTAAATTGTTGGTTTGAAGTTTTGGCGCTAGGTGGCGCCAAGTGTTTAAACGGTTTGAAAAATAATCAGCTGGCGGTTGTGTAGTTGGGTGATTCGCAATAATTTAAAGGAATTATGATGAAGTGTCATTTTATATTGTACTAACTCTCGGTGATGTAGTAAGTATCCGAGCAAAAACAGTTTCACTGTAAAAAAATCGCGCCAAGTCCACGTTCATAAGACTATTAAGAAAAATAAATTTTATTTCTTTACAAAAAGATATGAAATAAAAAAAAGTTTGGAAAATCCAAAAATGCACGACTCGTAATGCTCATTTAATTATGAAATATAAAAAAAAAAATTAGGAAAACGGTTGACCCTAAAGGCCATCCCTGCAACTTCCCGCTAATTCCGTTAATACCTGGCCGCTTTTTTGAGCTCTTCGAGCTCAAAAGTACAATCTGTGTGTTGTTTTAAGCTCTCCGAGCTCAAAAAGATACCTTTTCTATGCTTTTGAACTCTTTGAGCTCAAAAGTCTGATAGAAGTTTCATAGAACACTATTTTTTGAATGTTCATACCGCAATAACTTTTGAATGAATGAACCGATTTTTATGCGGTTGGCGGCATTCTACGTAGTTTTTTAAGCCTTATAAATAATTTCTAAGTTTCAATTGGTCAAACTAGAAATTTCGGAGTAACTCTGAAAAAACACTTTTTTCGGTTTTCTTTCGTTCTCGATATCTCACGAATCAACCGATTTTGACCAGATTGGCGGCGATCGACGTGGTTTTTCAAAGTTGAGAGCTGATTAGTTTTTGGAATCGATCGGTTGAGCTGTTTAAAAGTTATCCCAAAAAAACCACTTCAGAAAAAATTTTTTTTCCTACTTTTTTTTAGATTTCTCCAAATTTCTCAAAATCTATCGGTCCGAATCGGTTCAAATTATCAGGAAATCTAAGTTTGGCGAAGCCCTTTCGAATGGCACCAACCGCGATGAAATCGGTTCAACCGTTCAAAAGTTATAAGAGGTTTACATACTTACACACACACAACACACACACACACACACACACACACATACATACAGACATAGTGACACCCTCGCGGGAATAGTCAGGAAAGCTTCCTAGGACCTCAAAACGTCGAGATCTGATGAAAACTCGATTTTCGAAAAACGGGGTAAAACCAATAACTTCCCGATTTTTGAAAATTTTCAATTTTCTTAGCGGGAAGTTAAAAAAAAAAAAAATTTTAATTCGTTCAAAATTAATTGCCGAAAAAACAGCTGTAGTAGGAAGGTACTGCACAAGCGCCCCTGGTGGAATAAAATGTACATAATATCTATAGATATAGATATATCACCATCCATGTTAATTTTACATGGATATATATAGATATACAGTCTTGTAGTTTTCGTTTTTTAATAATTGTAATTAAACGACACTGAATTTATTAACCATTCGCATTCAGTGACCTACAATCGTCGATTAGAATTAAAAAAAAAAAAAATTTAACTCAAATAATTGATTTTTTCACAAGTTACAGTGTTTCCGGGGTTTCATACATGACGGACAGGAAAATTTTTTGACCTATTTTGATGTTTTTTTCCGTTTCTACTGCAGTAAATCAATTTTTAGAAAATATGAAATTAATCTCCATTAAATTATCTCGACAATAGTATGCAAAATATCTTGATTTCGTGAACTAACAAGGCTATAATACTAAAAATAGTTGCTAAAATGAGGTGAAAAAAATTTTTCGATCGTAAAGCACTCTCTGATGCTTCGCATCATGAGTCGTGCAATTAAAAAATCCAAGATACCGATATGGTTGTATATGATTTTCGGAAATTAAAAAAAATTTTTTTGTAAATTTAAAAATTAAAAGAAACAATTTTGTAACGTATTTAGTGTGCGTGGTTACAAAATATTTCACTTTTTATGAAATTCCTAAAATCTATCTACTAGGACTTTTAAAAAAAAATAAAGTACACAATCCTGCACGCCAAGTACGTTCCAAAATTGGTTTCTTTTAATTTTTAAATTTCCAAAAAAATTTTTTTTAATTTCCGAAAATCATATACAACCATATCGGTATCTTGGATTTTTTAATTTTTTATTTTATATCTTTTTGTAAAGAAATAAAAATTTTTTTTTCTTAATAGTCTTATGAACGTGGACTTGGCGTGATTTTTTTACAGTGAAACTGTTTTTGTTCGGATTTCAGTATTTTTTGTAATTATAATAAAAATTGACAATTTTAATTTAATACATTTCCGGTGGCAAACTATCCCCTTTAAGCTATAGTTCATGTAAAAGTTATTCTTGCGCCGCCTGGCGTGTGTAATTGCAAGCTGTCAAATATCTTTTTTTCACGGTAGTTTCCCATCTATTATAAGATTAGCATTCATTTTTATATTATTTAGTCTCTGGCCGTCCGCTTTTTACATAAGAAAAAAGTTAAAATCTAAAAATCTGGGTCGCTATAGTTTGTGCTGATTATTTTTAGTAATTTTAAATAGAAATTATAAAGATAATTGATAATAATCAAGTAATACGCGTAATAAAAAGCATGAACTACTATTATAAAATATCATATAAAAAAAAAATCAAAATAAATTTGAAAAAAAATTTGTAACCTCAAAAAACCATTCTGCTTACGGTATATACACACTCGGTAGTCTGGCTTGAGAACGGAACTTGGCGCCAGACTCTATCGAGTCTGTTGATTTACAATTGGGAAGTACTTAATGAATTTTTAAATGACATTAAATCTAAAGAAAATTAAGTTAGCCGACACTCAGAAATTTTTGATATTTTTTATTAATTAAAAATTAGCATTAAAAAACTATTTTTTAAAAATTTCATGTATAATTTTTAAAATTTTCTGCATGTGAAAAATTTTATTTTAATTTTTTAAAAATTATTTTTCAACAAAATAAATTATAAAAATTTTTAAATGTCGGCTAATTTAATTTTCATTAAATTTAGATGAAAATTAATTTAGCAGATATTTGATAATTTTAAAAATTTTTTTTGACAAATAAATTATGGCAAAAAAAATTATTAAAATAATTGACATGTAGAAATTTTAAAAAATTAAAAATGCAATTTTTTAAAAATAATTTTTCGGAACAAATTTATTTGTAAAAAAAAACTAAAAAATAATCAAGTGACTGCTAACTTTAATGTCATTAAATTTTTTAATTTTCCCTAATAAATAAATAATGGCAAAAAAAAAAAATGGACTTGTAGAAATTTTAATAAATTAAAAAATGCAATTTTTTGAAAATAATTTTTTAGAAGAAATTTTTTTGTTAAAAAATAATTAAAAAATTGTCAAGTGACAGCTAAATTAAATGATAAAAATTAAGTTAGCTGACATTTAAAAATTTTTAGAATTTTTTTATATTAAAAAAATGATTAAAAAAAAATTTCACTTGTAAAAAAAATTTTAAAAACTGCAAGTGCAATTTTTAAAAAATATTTTTTTGTTCAAATTTAACTATTAAAAAAAAATCAAAATATTAAAATCGTCGGCTAACTTTAGTATTATAATTAAATGTCATAATTTTGAAATATGTTTTAATTTTTTTAATTTTTAGAAAATCATTGAAATTATTGTCAATTATGATGACAGGAATTTAATAGATTAATTTCAATTTTCTGTCATTTGAAATTATCATCTTCACTTAAAAATTTACATATTTTATTTATGAAAATTAAGTTAACCACTAAAAATTTTTAGAATTTTTTTTTTATTGAAAAAATGATTACAAAATAAAAAAAAAATTTCATTTGTAAAAAACTTGATAAACTGTAAGTGTAATTTTTTAAAAATAATTTTTAGTTCTAATTTAATAATTTAAAAATATCAAAAAATTAAAAACGTCGGCTAACTTTAGTGTTATATTTTATTTTACTTTAATATTTATAATATATGAAAATTAACTTGCAAGATATTTAATAATTTTAAGAATTTTTGTAACAAATAAATATTATGACATAAAAAATTTTTTTGTTGAATGAAATTAAAAAATAGTCAAATGACTGCTAACTTGTAATAAAATATCATTTATAATATTTGAATCAGCTGACATCTGGCAATTTTATAAAAATAAATTTAGCTGACATCTGAAAATTTTTATATAATTATTTTTTAATTTAATGAATTATTACAAAAATATTAAAAGAAAAAATTTCACATGTAGAAGACTTGAAAAATTATACGTGAAATTTTTTTAAGTGTTTTATTAATTATAATTTAATTGATGAAAAAAATAAAAAATTGTTGAGCGCTGGCTAATTTTAGTCTCGTGACAATTTTTTTGATTTTTATTAACAATTTTTTAACAAATAAATTACAAGAAAAATTTATTTTAAAAATTTCATTTTTAGAATTTCTAAAAAATTATAAATGCAATTTTTTAAGAATTATTTTTAGACCTAGTTTATTTTTCAAGAAATATTAAAAAAAATTGTCGTGTCTCTTAATTTCAGTTTCATAAAAAAAAATATATTTTTAAAAAATTTGCATAAAAAATTTGCATAAATAATTGGTATAAAAATACAAAAAAAAATGACAGCTGTTTATTAATTTCAGTATCATTGAAAATTAACAAATAAAAATTGTCATTAATTTTTTTTTCAAACTTTTAATTTTATAAAATTGTACTTAAATTTTTAAATCTTTAAATTTAGAATGATACTAAAGTTAACCGACGGTTTTAATTTTTTAATTTTTTTTTTATAATTAAATACAGTTTTTAAAGTTTTTTACAAGTGAAAATTTTTTTTTGAATTTTTTTGGAATAATTTTTTTAATAAAAAAAAAATTCTAAAAATTTTTAGATGTCGGCTAACTTTATTGTCATAAATTTAAGTAGTTAAACAAGGTCGTTTTGATGCCCCGATAAAGTAGATTTCTGCAGTACCGACATTTGGGGTTTCTGCATTACCGACGGTCGTTGGTGGGGTTTCTGTGATACCGATGGTGGGTTTTTGTGTTATTTTTTACCGACTGTTGTGGGGTTATCATCGATTTGGTGGTCGATATTTACCGACTGTTGTGGGGGATTATCATCGATTTGTTGGTCGATATTTACCGACTGTTGGGTGATTATCATTGATCTGGTGATCGATATTTACCGACTGTTGGGGGATAATCATCGATTTTTTGATCGATTGTTTGAGATCAAAATGCTACCACCCCAACAGCAGAGCTGATACCTTTGCCGTGTATCAGCTTTGGTGTTGATGTGATATGCACTTATTTGATGTGATGATGAATTTTATATATATTTAAATGACTTGTGGTATAAGGATATGCAAGAAAGATCGATACTTACGCCGCTCTGGTGGGATGAAATGGAGGTAATGAGGTCTATTTATCGATTTGAGGTAAGTTTTATCGACAGTTGATGTCAATTAGTGATCTATGTTATCGATTGTGGGTATCAACAGTCGGTATTATACCGAATGATGTTCTGTTTTATCGATTTGGGATAAGAGTTTTTTTTAATTTTAACGTTTTTTAGCTCCTACTCTCTCGATTACATCATGTTTTTACGTCATCCGACAAGTTTAAACCTGTTTTTGGCGTCGTCGTTGGGAGGGGATCGTTGGTGGGGAGTTATACTTACTTGCCTCCAAATTTCAGTCCTCTGCCTGCAGTTACTTCAATCAGTTGTTCAGTTTAAAAAAAATTTGTGTCTTTTGTTAAAAATATTTAAAATTGTGTACTCTACGGAAAATCAAGTAAGTCATTTATTTCATTATTCTATTTTATAACTAATTTCTACTATTATTATTAACTATTTTCTATCTATTTCTTAGCTTAATAATTCAAAAATGGATTTGAGTGCTATCAATAAAATCAACAACTTACCGAACTTTTTACCAACTAAAAAGTTTGAAGAACTGCAACTGAACAAGATTTATCAAATCACGGAAATTAAGAAAGTCAACACAAAATATGGACCAAAAATTTTGGGAATTGTGGAAAACGAGTTTTCAATCTTCTTCCCGAATCGAACCAACCGGATGCTCATTGATGATGAAGAGCAGTTAACATCACTGTTCGATTTGGCCTCAGCAGGAGAACTTCACTTCACAATTTCCATTTTTTTTTATTATTATTATAAAAAGCATAACATTAATTTTTTAATTACTTAAAATCTAACTAAAAATTTAATTACTTACAATATAATTACTTAAAAATTGAATTTTACAATAATCTTGGTCTTTTTGATGGTTTTCAAAATTGGCAACTTTTGTGAACTTGGTATTTCATAACCCCATGGTAAAGTGTCTGTACTATTTACGAGAAGTTGACGTTTGTCATCTTCCCAACTTAAAGCTAATTTCATTTGAAGAAGTGTATTTACTTCATGATTTCTACTTTTTATAACATATTCATCTTTTTTTACTCTTATATTATCGAATAGACATAGTTTATAATCATCAAACGTTATAGTTCGCAAAATTGATTTTTTGACACTTTTTGCTCGCATTTTAACCGTATCATCTTTTATTTCTTCATCAGACTCATATGCTTGAATTTGATCTTCTTCAGATTTATATATTTGAAAAGCGTAAAGTTTTGCTCTTAATCCAACAAATTCCGACATAATTTTACCATTGTTTTCATCTTTCATTAATCCTAAGACTTTTTTATTTACTAACGGCATATTGTAAATATTATTTGGTGGATAGTCAGAGGTATCAAACTTTGCAATATCACGTTTGATGATTTCATATATATTAGGTACAGTAAAGTGATAAATTAGACTATCTGTATCTGTATACATTAATTTAGAATCGTCATTTTTTAAATTTTTCTTTACATAATTATAATGAAAGTCGTATATATAAGTTTTTGACGTATCTAAAATACAAAAACCAGCATAGATTGGTTTATTAAAATTAACTTCAGCACATTTCATTTCAATAATAATCATATTTTCATCAAAAACTGTAAGACTATGGAAATTTGGTTTACAAATCATATCAGAAGCACCATATCTACCAGACCATCTTGTAACTATTCTAACATCTTTATATTTTCTAACATTTTCCATAGTCTTACCGAAAACTGAATTGTTCATTAATTTATAAAAATCTTTTTCAAATTCATTTTTTGCAGCCTTTCTACAATCAGTATTTTTATCTATATACGGTTTTAACCATGGTGACTCTTTAAACTTTAAAATTCGGTGTACTTTTGTTAATTTTAATCCCAAGTCTAAACATTGTTTTAAATTTCTATAGTGTATTATATACTCTTTTTTATCATACAAGGTAGTTGCTAATTTTGTATGTTTGCTGTCTGGAGGTAAAAAGTGTTCAGGACATAAAGGTAAATCTTTATGCAGATCATATAATTCCTCCGGATACTTTAGATCAACTTCAAGTATATAGCCAAAACCTTCGGTATTATTTAAAAATTTATTAATCTCCCGATTTATATCGAAATTTAATTCAACCCATTCAAATGAGCCTGTTGGTGAAAAAAGAAGGGCATACTCATAGGATGCACCATACAAATTATTAACATCAAAAATACATTAAAAATAGGGATTCTGGTTTATTTGAATCAAAATTATCGCCCATATATCTATTA